>NC_143559.1:1375000-1702500 GCF_054136105.1 Typopeltis vanoorti
TGTTGTCCAAGTCCAAGGTTCTAGTATTCAAACCTGTTTTCCGAAAACTGGCGTACCACATAGCAGAGTTTCCCAAAGCGGTCTCCGCGAATCTTGCTTACAAACATTCACTTTCTTTTTTTTTTAATTCATGAATCTCTGATATGATGCTACAAGTTACGTCCATCATACCATACTTTGAAAAACTCTGCAGTTCAAACCAACAACTGCACTGTAGTCATTTAAAATGAACTTAATTTTTTTTTAATTTAAGGAGCCGTAAATTGTGAAATGGTGAGTGTTTATTGATTTCTTCTTTTTTTCATGTTTATTTTAAAGATTGAGTTGTGAGGGCACTGAAAAAAAAAAATGCTCAAGAAGTTTGGGAAACCCTACCACATTGGACAACCTCGCATGTATGGGGAGGGATTTACCATAATAATAAACAAATAAATTGCTGTGTGGGTGACGAAGTGATGAGCTATACAACATATTACGTTTGAGTGTCCTCACAGAGCCTACACGGGACCAGTAACTGACTTTATAACAGTTTCTACAGATGCTGTTGATTGGCTGTCGAACTTAGACATTCAATTTTAATTTTATGCTTAATTGTATATTTTTATATGTATATATGCCTACAGTGTCACATCACACTATTGTATTCTTTTATACATCTTTTATGCATTTTATTGTCTTGTACGTCCTTTATGTATGTGTGTGTGTGTGTGTGTGTGTGGTGGCATATGCATGTATTCTTCTTAGTCAAACGCTAAATACATAATTCGCTGTTCTGAACAAGGACTCGTATTAATTGCATACTTCCACTGGAACCTCAGAAATAAGGACATGGACTCTCCCCAGATATTGAAACGGATCTTAAAAGTAGTAAAGAATGCACGTGCGTTAACACCGTTTGCTGTCACAGCGGTATGGAGGGAGACTAAAGACGTGCTTCCGACTACCACTTTGGCTTCACCACAAAGTCGAAACAATCCACACTTGGTGTGAGATCCACAAAACCTCACGACAGTTTGTTGCAGACTGCTTAACAGCTCATTTGGATTGTTGACGGACGGATGAAGGAAACTTCAGCGACATACGAAGTGCAGGATCGTGTTTTTGTGAATTTTTCGCAGACACAGTGACAAAAGTAGCTCATTTGCTAATATGAGCCGAGTACAATCACCGCGCGAAAATACTGACTCTCATCCATAAGCAACCGCATCTTAGAATCGGAAGTGCAACTTTGAGAACCTCGTTGAAGGTGGGGGGGGGGGGTATGTTCAGCTGGTTTCGAAAGCACCGTCAAAACTTTGCTTTCTGAGTGGTGACCTATATAAACGTTAAAGATTATCAAAAATCGCGGAGAGAAAGCATGATCGCGATGAACGCGTTCATTTTTGGGATTCACGACGTTTAATCCGTGATCGGAACATCCCTCTGTTCCATTGCCACACGCCAAGAGAAATAAATAAACGCGAGTGAAACATTTGTGTCGAACTTAATGCGTCGTTAAACACACGATCGCAAAGTTTGATGTTTCGCATTGCGTGATGCAGAAATTAAAGGCGAGCGTGTGTCTGGCCCGCAGATTCGAATACGACAAAGTATTCGATGACTCGTTAAATAATACTGAGGAAAGACATCGTGGAAAGAAGGAAGGCTTAAAAAACTGTCACTGCCAATTTAGCTCATGTTCGAATTCGATACGTTGAATTAATCACCCGCCAGCCCCACGTGCTTCGAGCGAAAGCAGGCGACGCTGACAAAACGAAAAGTTCAGTCTGTTACTCTGCGTAATCAGCAAGCGGGGAAAGAACTGTGCTTTCCCCAAAAAAGTCGTTGATTTATTGATGGACTGTGTATGTTCTAGATTACGTAGTCTGCTTTGTGCACCCTAAACCGGAGATTTTTTCGGAGGTAAATTCTTTTATTCCAGTCCACGATCAGTCTAGAAAAAATCTTTAATCTTCTTTGGGAAACTCTAATCTGGAAGGATTTTTACCGAGAAAAAATGAGTTATATGGTAAGTGTAAGATTTAATTGCGCATTTAATTCCACTTTTTGGCAATTGTTTGGGGGATTTGAAATACCTGAAAGCTCCTTTATTTTAATAAACATAGAACCGCTTAGCATCAGTGCTGTGCATTGAACTCTGATTTCATAGTTTTGGGCTTAATTTTCGGTTTGGTTGCGCAGACTGAAAATTAAGCCAAACCGGTGCGTGTCTTTCTCCAACCAATCTTTTTTTTTTTTTTTTTTTGGGGGGGGGGAGGGGGGGAGAAGCCACATGTTGCATATGCAATTTTAAACAGACTTTACAAAGTGCATTATTTCGAAACAGGGAAGGCGACAAAACTCACAAAAAATCGCAAAACGAGAGGTGCTTAAACTCATGTCAGCATGCATGCATGCATTAGGTTATCCGTTATCCGCTGATCCGTTGCTTTCTTTGTGAGAAACGCCACAAAATGGCAACCAAACATTCTCGTCGGGAAAACCACACAACAACAGAGACGCCATCTCTTATTATGCAGATACTCGGTTATGGCACTCGTTGTTGTTGGAATCCCTGTAAGACTCGTTCGTTCAATCAAGAATCTGAACTTTTCGCCCACAGTGAGTGGTGTATCGATCACACCGCTCACTGCATGCCGTACTTTTGTCATTTCTGAAACAGAAATGACAAAAGTTCAGATTCTTTATCTTATGCAACCCCTTTTTTCTGGCAATTTAGCCAAATTATTTTGGCCTGATGTTGATTCGATGAACGAACTATTTCGGCACGTAAAACCTTCATTTAATCTGCAGCAGTTTTTCGTGACTTCCTTCCCTCCCCCTTTCTTTCTCTCTCCTCCTTTTTTTGCAAGGTGGAAGAAAGAGACTTCTTTTGCCTGAGAAATTTGAATTTTATAAGCCAGCTTATGGGACTACTTTTTTGTAGTGATGTCGGAAGGCTATAAGGTCAGAGAATTTTGATTGTCTGTTATAATTGCGCGTGTCTGAGTTGCTTGTTTTGAGGGTGAAAAAAATCTTACTTTTTCGTAACTGTTAAGAAGCCAATCATTTATATACATGAAGCAGAGACTTGGAAGGATCCTCTTCTTCATTACACACATACGCCACTAGACAGAGAGATGCTTGTGTAAAAACGAAACTATTCCAGAGGATTTTATTCCTCAAGCAAGGTTAAGTTAGCTGATGTTGGAAGAGAGGATGCAAAGATTTAATCCCCAGGAAAAATCAGATTTGCATCGCATTCCAGTCAACAACACGCATTTTCACAAACCATGCCATATTCGGCCACGTGACGCTCAGCTCATAAAATAGAAATCACACACAAGGGCAGTCCGAGGGTGGATAGATGCACTGGATCGCCGATAGTAATACCTCAGGTTACGCGAATAAGACAAAGATTTCTTCGAATTTTCTTTGGACTTTTCGGCTAATTTTTTCTCTCATAATTTGATTGACTTTTCCACCATATACTAGTCATTCTTCTTGCCTGTGCCACATGTACTGATTGCGAGTTCATCACCTTTCTCTTTATACATCTCTCTCTCTCTCTCTGTCATATATATATATATATATATACATATATATATATATATATACATATATATATATATATATATACATATATATATATATATATATACATATATATATATATACATATATATATATATACATATATATATATATATGTCATATATATATATATATATATATATATGTCATATATATATATATATATATATATATATATATATATATATATATATATATATATATATATATATAATACCACCTAAAATCAGATTTGCTGAAATCGAAGGTGCTGCTTTCCAACAGAAGTCTTTCTTCTCCAGATAAAAGAATTTTTTCTTTTTTTTTCTTCCCTTGGTAAGTAGGTAAAATTCAATCAGGTACTTAAAGAAGAGTTGTGGATATTTAGAAATATTTATATTCTTTTGCAGTGGTACTGACGAACATCTTCGTCGCCCTAGCAGAAGAGGAATGCCTCTGTAAGTCCAAACTTTTAATTATTTAATTATAACAAACTGATTAGATAGTAATAAGACTAATTTCACTTTCAAGATATTTACACCACGTTATGTTAAAAGACTACGAGCAACGAGTTTAGATCGTCTGAAGGATTAATTTTAAATTATAACGTTTGACTCTTATTTCTCCAAATATTACTCCACTGAAAGCAAGATTATCCTTTCAGTCAAGACCATAACATAAACGCTCTTTACTGGGCCTTTTTTTGTTTCCAGGAGAAGAGCATCTGCTGTTAGCAAAGATGACACTGGCTAAATTCTATTATAATCAGATGTGGGTCAAGTCCACTTTCATAACATCCAATGAATTTTTTTCCCTGTGCTATGTTAACGTAGACTCTGCTTACAGTCATCTTTTAAGTGCATTTTCGCAATTGTTTTAGCCTATCCCGTGTAGACATTAAGGTTTTTCATTTTTCTATGCAGAATGGTTACAGATTTTAATGAAATTTGGTGTTTGGAAAATTCGCTGGAAACTGACGGGGTTTTAACGGGTAGAGTACTGCCAAACCAACTGTCCTGGAATATGGTGTGCAGATTGCAAGTTTAATTGGTTTCAATTCCTTGTTTATTATTTGTTAAACCACAATTGAAAGAGAAAAACGTGAAAAATAGATCGAAAAAGCTTGAGGCATTAAACACTTCTGTGAAAAAGGTCATGAAAACTAATGGAAGCCCGGCGAATGTTTATGACATCCCGCGTATAAAATTCCTGCAATTTGCATATCGAAAACGTGCTAAGAAGGGACAAAGAAAATATTTCTTTTATTTGGAAAAAAAATTCTTTTTCTAAGATCGCGCTAAAGTAAAGAAGTCATACGGATCGAACACATTATATCATCATATCTGGTTTTCTTTCTTTAATGCGTGTGTTCTTCGGTCGTGTGGCTGTTCTGACGAGAGCAAAAACGCTACTTTCCGAAAAGAAGAGTATGAAACAGAAACCGGTTTTAAAACACTAAGTAATTTGCATACATGCAGTAACGCGGCTATCAGGAAAACGAAATGGATCGCAAAGAAACTATTACGAATCAGTGAACATTCACGTGAATTTTTAAACATTAGAACACTCGAATATCGAGGCGTAACCAATTCATGCATCACCCACAGCAACTGTTAATCCACCGTGGAACGAGAGAAATCGAACAGTACAGTCAGGCAACGAGGGCTCAAAAAATAAAACCAAATAAAAATACTGCATGCTTAGAAGAAATAAAACTAAGAATGTAATAACTAAAACATAAAAATTCCAAGTTAATATCAAATGAAATGCACTCTGATATCATTATTAATGTATTAATGATGTTTGCTAAAAGTTCGAAAGGGCTTTTAACTGAATGATCAAAATAAAATTTAAAAAAAATAAAATAAAAGCTAACGAAATAGTAGAAGTAGAATTTATGTTAAATAAGACTTTTTAAAAGGTGTAGAAATCCAAATAATAAAATACCCTATAAGTGGCAGATTATGGAATTTATTCCAAAATACCTTCCCAGCAGCATTAAAAGTAAGCGCAGTAAGAGGTGATGCTATTTTAAATATACGCAGTTTACATTTTGGCTAAAAATGCCATTAGTTTTAATTTTTTTTTTTTTTTGTCAAATCGTTGGCGGTCATGTCGGCAACCAAAATTATAACCAGATAGCGGCTTTAAAAATAGTTCGTCTTATTCGTTTGCAAACAAAAACGAAAAGAAAAAATGTGGATCATGGTGGAAGGGGGATTAAAGATGTTCTACTTTTGCCTCCATGCAACGAGCCGATTTGGCATTATCTGCAAATTAAATAAGCAAGAAAGGAGAAACGTTCGGGCTCTTCCCAGACAAGTAGGGGACGGAGAGATGCTGGCGACATGTTTGCCAATCTGTATGAGAGAAGAAAGCAGAGGCTGAAGTACACACTTTCAATCCGAACCAATTAATTCGTTGCCTGTCACTTGACATCGGTAGATGGAAATGCCGCAAAACAAGTTATATATTGCAGTCTTCGGATGTGCCGTGCTAACATGCTTAGGGACGGGAGAGGAATTCTTTGTAACGTATTCTTACGGAATTCTTCTGTTTTTGCAAACATTTCTAATTATGCAAGATAACGGAAGTCGCAAGTGAATCTTCTGTCTTTTTCCGAGTCACAAGGCTGCTGTTATCGGGAAGTCAGCTACCATCATGGGCGATAAGCGTGCTGCTGCATTCTCTGCTCTCGCACGGATGCAACACACGTGATTACTCGAGGGTGAGTCATACTCCGGTCCTCTACTCTGAACTGCAGAAGCAACTTCGGTGCTACCACCTGGTGTCCAATACTTTTAACCAAAGCGTTACCGGGAATGAATTTGTATTAATCATATTCCATTTGGCCTTCGTGTGTAACAAATTAATATACGTAAGAAACGTCAACCGAGAATTCACAATTAATAAACTAAAAATACTGAAGATGGAGATTTTCATCGGCCTCCCATACTTTTAAAATAGCTGAGTCCACTTTCTGCTCGATTTTCGCCTTCATAATACAAAACGAATTCAATAGCTTTCCATTTCAAGCTGAAATGTAGGGCATCCTTATTGTAGTCGCGAAGATCACGCGACATTCATTTGGAAACATCTGGGGGTTTCAAATCCAGTCTCTGATTAGAAAAAGACTCAAAAGTTCTTTTCGACTAAAGGTAAGTCTCATACGGAAGTGAAGACGCGATTCGGGTTTTCATCCCGCAAAGCAGGCGTGAAAATCTTTTCAAGAGAGCCCTGAAATGAATGTCAAGGCGAGTAGCTGCCTAAGAGTATTTCGTCATCGCATTCCTGATACGTACCCTTGAGGGAGCACAGCATGTTGCGATTGTAATACGGTGAGCTCATCATGCTGTACAAACTGCATCCTCGACAATTTTCCTCCAAATTACTCTGCTATTAGTGAGGGCAGCAACGCCATTAGGTCTCACATTTCTCTCTTCTAAGGCGATTCCAGCGATATCAATCCACCTAGAACTTGGTCTTACTCTTCACCTTGGCTTCAAAGAGCCGTTTGATTAACTTCCCCTCTCCCATCAAGTGAGCACACCGTCTTAGATTAGCTGTACTCGCACATTCCTGAATGATGATAATGCGAGGTTGCTTCCTAATATCTTTATTTTAATATGATTCCACTATTCATCTTATTTCTAACCCAGCCCCGCTTAAGTTAAAATGGACAATCCTGTGCACAACTAGTTTAGTGACACGACCATTTCTATCTAATAAGGGAGAAATTAGTAAAGTTTATTCCGTCGACTTCCTACCATACCAGATTTCTTTATTTCCATATTTAATTTGTCATTTTCGCTGAAAACGTGTGCCTAAATAGCTGAAATGCTTTACTTATTCTGTAGGTTCTCAATTCAGGATACCGTTGATGTGTTCAATGTTTCTGCCTATTTTAATTGCCTTTATCTTTTTATTATTGTTTTTCAAATCAAATCACAACAGTTATTTCATTTTAGTCAGGTATTCTTGTACTGGATTTATTCAAGAGTATTAAACATCATCTGCATAAAGTGAAGAGCTGACATTAACATCTCCAATTTTGACATCTGGTTTAATACCACTTTCCTGCGTAATGTGATCCATATAGATGACGAATAAGAGTGGGGATAACGGTGCATCCTTGTCTCACACCTGATTTAACATCAAATCATCTTCCCTTCCTGTACCTCCTTCAATTCTAAGAGCTGACTTACAGCTTAAAGTAAGCTGTAATTACAGCTTAATTACATCTTAAATATTGCTTGGTATAATGTTCCATTTACCGGTACGTTTTGAAGAGCTTTCCTCTTGGCATACGCCTTTTCCAGATCAACAAAACTTAAATACAAAACCTTGTTATATTCCCAAGGTTTCTCAACTATTTTTGTCTTAAAATGAAAACCTGATCTTGACCACCTCTATTTGGCCTGAATCTATCTTGTTCTTCTCCAAATTTCTCTTCCACTATTTTCCCTTTGGATGCTTCCTGCGAAGCCTTCTGTAAAAGCAATTATTTCCCCGTGTACATCTTAATTTTTATATGCATTAATATAGGTGATTAATGTTTTCACGATGAAGAACGGAGAAATAATGATAAAGAGGTTATTTTTGTTAGATGTCGTTCCGATTATGTTTTATTTTGTGGTATGTTTTCGTGTGAAGAGTAACTGCGCTTGCGATGTGCACCGATGAACTCAAATGTACTTCGTTGTTTTTGCGTTTTCGTCAGAAAGAGAGCGAGAGAAACAATTGCGAATATTTCGTTGAAGGTTTAGTTTGTGTCACTAATTGAAAATTCTGCGGTCTTAAAAGTAAGAATTCTAAATCCGAAAGCATCCATTCAATGCAACAGTGTGCATGAGGAAATCTAATGACCACTTCATACCAACTAAAACGGGGTTAAGAAGCGGAGTTTCTTTGAAGTTCTTCAACGCCATTAAAGTACTTTTTCTCTAACGTGCGCTCCATCACCGTAGGAGCTTTGAAGAGCGATCTGAAGTTGTCAACCAGGTTTTTGTAGAGGGCGCTCCCAGATGTGAACTATGATGTGAAGGAAGTGACGGCGCAATCTCTCCTCCTTTATAGCTTACTTGTCCTAGTGTTGTTACGCAAAGTTTTCAATGCTTGCGACTGGACGTGACACTTTGGTTTTCTTCAATGACAACATGAAGGGGATGCAAGCTACTGCCGCGTAACTGTGAAAAGTCAATTAAGATAATGATTGCGATCGAAAATAATAAACATTGCTAAGATGCCCCAAGTTGAAAGAGAGCAACTGACTTAGTGGACTCGCTTATATTCAAGGAACTATTTCGAATTCACAGGAAATTTCATCCCCCACCGCAACCTTGTCTTCATCGGCGAGCGACTTTCGCAATCTAACAGACGTTTAGTGCCAGAAATGTTATACTTGTGTGACGTTTTAATTATTTTCATGTTTGGGAGCATCCGGTTTCAGTGATACATTACGCAATGCTTATCGCGCAGACGTTTTCCGGTGATGTTACGCTGAGCGACGAAAATGATTTTTTTTTTCAGGCGCTGCTTTTGAGTAAAACGAATTTGGTTTTAATAATGACGGATTTGAAAAAAAATGGCTGACCGAGAGGGTGGATACGAATCTACCGCTTGCTCCTTCTCAGCTAAGGCTTAGCATGGCAGTATTCATTATCACGATGGGCCCGGCAATTATTCAAACCAACGAACATGTTTCTTCCAGTTGTCGATAGTTTCGTTTCAGGATGCCGAGTGTGTCAACTGGTTGATGAGAAAACGACCACCCGATCTAAACGTTAACTCTACGCGCTTGTATAAAGGCGGTCTGGTCAAGATACGGGTGCCTCCTGTATGACATGTCATTCGCTGTTCCAGTGAAATGGAGAAAGCCTAAAGATGCTTTAACAGAAGATTGCTATCCCCGCTTAATAAAAATTCCATTTATTTCTGCGTTTGAAGTCTAAAACCTCGTGGTGCAACGTTAAAATTTCCCACGAACTAAAAGCCCTTCATTCTAACACTAAGCGAAGACAATTCACTTATTCGTTACAGCTCAAAACATTCTTAAAAACATTTCGTTCATCGACGTATACCTTAAAAGAGAACTGCCATCCATCCAAGGCGTGTTCTTTTTCATATTTCTTCGCTCAGTAAATTACTTTCATTATCATCAAATTCCTGCTATGTACCCAAGGGGTGTACAGGATATGATAGTACTACATGAAAAAAATTACATCATTAATTTCCTATCTACAATTTTCTTCCAAATCAGTCTGTTACTTGTCAAGACTCCAACATTATCAGATCTTATATTTCTATCGTCTAAGGCACTTTGTACCGTATCAATCCACCTATATCTTGGTCTTCCTCTGGGTCGTTTTCCTGCCAACCTGGCAGAGAACACTTGTTTTGCTAATCTTTCCTCTCCCATTCTGTTTAAGTGACCATACCACCTGAGATTAGCTCTGCTAACGCATTCCTGGATGCTGACAATGTCAAGTTCTTTCCTAATATCCTCGTTTTTAATACGATATTGCCATTCATACCATGTGTTCACGCCTATAATCTTTCTCAGGACTCTCATGTCTGCGGTCTCTAGTCTTTGGTCAAGTGTTTTACTTTTGACCCAGTTCTCAGATCCATAAGTTAAAACTGGTTTGAACACTGTCTTGTATACAAATAATTTAGTGTTCCGACTAATTTCTCTCTTATTCCACATGAATTTATTCAATTGACTTCCCACCATACCAGCTTTGCTGATTCTGTTGTCTATTTCTATATTTAATTTACCATCTTCAGTAAATATCGTGCCTAAATAGCTGAAATGTTTTACTTGTTCCACAGGTTCTCCATTCAAAACACAGTTGATATTTTCAATGATTCTGCCTATTTTCATTGCCTTTTTTCTTTTTATTGCTGACCTTCATACCATATCTATTACAACAACTATTCAATTTAGTCAGAGAATCTTGCAGACTTGTAGCAGATTTATTTAGAAGTATAACATCATCCGCATAACGCAAAGAGCTGACATTAACATCTCCAATTTTGATAGCATGTTTAATACCACTTTCCTTCATAATGTGATCCATATAGATAATGAATAACACAGGGGATAATGTACATCCTTGTCTCACACCAGATTTAGCATTAAACCATCTTCCTGTACTTCCTTCAATTCTAACTGCTGACTTACAACTCAAATAAAGACTAAGTATTGCTTGATATAATGCCCCATTGACACCATATAACTGCAGCGTATTGAATAACTTCTCTCTTGGCACCCTTGTCACATGCCTTTTCCAAATCGACAAAACTTAAATACAGATCTCTGTTATATTCCCATGCTTTCTCGACTGTTTGTCGTAAAGTGAAGATCTGATCCTGACAGCCTCTATTTGGCCTGAATCCAGCTTGTTCTTCACCAAGCTTTTCTTCCACAATTCTTCTCAACCGTTTCTCAAGTATACATGCATAGATCTTGCCGGGAACACTCAGTAGGGAAATACCTCTGTAATTCTCACATGCAGTTTTATTTCCCTTTTTATATATATGGGTACTATGAGAGCTCTACTCCAATCATCGGGAATTCGTCCCTCTGTCCAGGCCTTCTGAACTATGCAGTGCAGCCACTGTAAGACTCTTATACCACCATACTTCAGCATTTCTGGTCGAATATCATCTACTCCTGCTGCCTTTCCACATTTCAAGCCTTTGATGGCTTTTTCTACTTCAAGTATAGATATGTATTCCTGACTGCATGCCTGGTCAGTGTTCTTTACCACTGTGCTGTCATCACTGCTAGTTTCATTTAGCAGTTTGTCAAAGTAATTACTGCATACTTCAAGGATATCTTTTTCTCCCGTTTTCATGTCACCTTTATCATCTCTAACTCCTTTTACAGCACTCTTTCCTCCATTCCTAAGCTTCTTCAACAACCTCCAGAATATTTTGCCACCTTCTTTATATATATTTTCTATATTCTTGCCAAAGTCCTCCCATGACTTTCGTTTAGCTAGTTTTACACAGTGTTTAGCATTCTTGAATTTGTCTCTATATTCTCTAAGAGCACAAGCTGACTTATTTGACAGGAACTTTTGATATGCTTTTTTCTTTTCCTTCACTGCTTCTATAACTTCCTGTGTCCACCAGGGAGTTCTGATTTTTTTTATCCTTACAGACAACCTCACCACATGCCTCTCTGGCAGAATCAATCAATGTTTTCTTCAGAGTTTGCCACTGAATCTCCAAGGTTTGATTCCTGTTCTCAAACTCTTTCATTTTTTCTTCGATAATTTTGTGTATTTTAGTCTACAGTTCATATCTGAGAGCTGCTCAACTTTTATTCGCTTTAAAGCTTTCTTACATATTATTCTTTTCAATATGAAATTCAATTTTATCTTGCTCAAGACTAGATAGTGATCACTTCCAATTTCAAATCCTCTGTACAGTCTGGTGTCCTGCACCAGGGAGAAAACATCACTATCAACAATAACATAGTCAATGAGACTTTTCTTATTCCTAGCCTCTTCTCTCCATGTGAATTTGTGCACATTTTTATGTTGGAACATGGTGTTAGTAATAACCAGTCCATGTCCTGAGCAGAAATCCAGCAGATATTTGCCATTATTATTAGCTTTGCTCTTTTCTCCAAATTTTCCCAAAATATTTTTGTCTCACAATAATTTCCTACTCTGCTATTTAGGTCCCAAACAAGGACCAACTTTTCATTTTTCATTGTGTCAGTTGCTTTTTCTAAAGCTTCAAAACTTTCCTCCACTTCTACCTTAGTAGAACCTTCTGTGGGACCATAGGCACAAATAAGTCTCATTGTCCAGTTTCCCATTCTCATATTTGCCCACATTACTCTACTTGAGACTGCCTGCCATTCAAGAAGATGAGCCTCGTATTTTGTGTTGAATACTATGGCTACTCCTTTTCCTTGATTGTCATTGCCTGAATATAACATTTTGTATTTATTGCTCAGAAAGATCTCATCAGTTTTTGTCTTTTTTGTTTTAGTCACCCCTATTATGTCAACCTAGTACTTATCTAATTCCTCAGCTAGCTCCACTTCTTAGCCATTCAGGATTCCTAAGTTATAGTACCGATCTTTAACTGTGGTGATGTTGAGTTGGGGTTTGTTTTCAGATTTGTTCCAGTAACTGACTTTTCGCTGTTCGCCTGGTTCCCTGGCGAAAACAACGGGGGGCCTTGTTTAACTGGGCGACTCCCCAGCCGGCATGAAATTTTGTCATGTTGTACCATCATTTTTTATTTTGGTTTAACCAATAAGAATACAATTTGATCGGCTAAATCCCAAATTGCCAGCCCATCCTCGTTCGTTCAGTATCCAAGTAGATACCCAACAGGGTGCACCACGAGAAGGTGAGGATTGGACATTAGGTCAGAAGCCCTGGTCGGTTCTCCGCATGCCTTTAAAGGCTATGTGGAGGTCTCCTCTTAGTTTTACAGCTTTGACCCTTTGTTTCAGTTATTTAATTTCAACCTTTGACCTCTGACGGTTCGTAATACACGGACAGTTCGAAAATGATGTGCTACTAATACTACTTCACATAGCTGAGGAGCAGCACGAGGACATTGTTTAGAAATCCTCAGCATACAAACTTAAATTTCTGGGTATTTAGCAGTTTTGAATTTTTCTTTCTTTCTTTCTTACTGCAAATAATTAACACCGAGTGATGAAAATCGCCGAGGTCCAAATGTTTCACGTTGTCTCTAATTGCATGGTATCTAACAAGGAGACAATCATGCATCAGGGACTAAGCTCACGGGCACAGTCTTCCGTGGGAGTAATTCACATCAAAAATAAATAGGGAAGAACTTGAATGTTAGTGTTATATATTCATCGTATAAAGCCCATTTCCTCCCTAATTGGCAGCGCATTCTTATTGTCCAACAATATTTAACCAAACTTATACTTCGGCTGTTACTCGCTTTTATCAGGAAATCAAAGCGGGATATTTCCACAAGGGAGAAGCCACTGCCTGCTAGCCATAATTAGTAACGAATGTCCTAGAAGGTAAATAACAGCGTAAATCACCAACAGCGAGTTCAGTGTGCATTCGTATTTACTTTGATATTGTTATTAAGATTTCAGTTAATCAAAATATCATTTTACATTCGCACAAATATGAAGTGGCCTACAAATTTCGAAATTATTTTCGAACTCAGGGTTAGAGAAATTGCGGATACTTTTTTTTGTGTGTGTGACGAAACGGTTTCTTAATCATTCAATATTAAGGAAAAACCCAGTAATATTCAGTTCAAAAAAAAAAAAGGTGGGAAAAAGAATGCTGGTAGTTTAGACTCCAATATTATGTGAAAAATAAATAGAATAAAACCAACGGACAGCACAATTGTTACACCCAAATATCGAGGGGAGGGGGAATTTTTGCCTTTTGCAGTGAAGTCACTTTTGGTGTGACCATTTTGTTGATAAATTAATGCATTTGGCCTAAATTCTAGCTGCGGGCTCCTCGCTTCCGATATTGCGTATAATACATTCAACGTTTTTTTGTTTGTTTTTTTTAATGTCGCCACCTGCTTGAATGAGGACAGGGTGAACACGCATTCGGGAAAAAATGAGTCAGCTGAAGATTAGGTGCTTTCAATCAGGTACGTTTCGAAAAATTAGCTCGGAAACTAAATCGTTTAGAAATTATTTCTTAGAAACGCTGTTCCCAATTTCGTGAACACGTGATTTGTGCATCGGAGTTCCACTTGTCGCCCTTTCATTAAACGATCAGTCAGTGAGAGAAACGTAGTTGACCAACAAAGTGCTCATTCGATTTGGGGAATATTTCAAGTTTTAAGGGGAGGGGGATGAAATCGCATTACACGAGTAATCACGTCTGGAAGGAAAGTGTTCGAACTACCGCCATTTAATTGCGAACGCTTTTTTGCTTTCCTTCGAGAATTGAGAACGAAAAACCGTTGGATTCCCGGGGGGGGGGGAACACGCCCATTTCCAGCATGAAGCTTACTACATGCAACATCTACCTCAGTAGCCACGGCAGACAGAAGGCCAAGCGATCATTCTTTTCCGTAACCACACCCGCCTTCAACTGCGCCACTTCTTCATTCAGTTCACGAGGCAGATTTGTCCTTGCATCGCGTCGATTAGCGATGGTTATGTAGGTCACGGAATTCACGAACATGCAGCGAGATCGTTACGCGGAGATGTCGATAACTTGCTCTCTGAGAGGCGACAGTTCCGTAAGCAGAAATCTGAAGTAGCAGCCATTTTCCCCTGAACAGAGAAGACCTCAGAACCGCCGTGAAATGAATCGAACCCGTAAATGTCGGAAAGTATTCATTCGCAGAAAGCAGGCCGTGAAGCGCCCTCTCCCGATCAAAAGTGAACAAATCAATTCAGTTTTGTGACTCCGATAAATCTGAATGAGATAATCGACGCAAATCCATACAAAAATGAATAAAACAAAACTGAACTGACAAGCGAAGAAAGATCGAAGATTTGTCGATTACATGAAGACTGAACAACCTCTTACTCCTTTAACCATCTTATTTACAGGCGCTCAAATCTGGTTAAATACACGTAAAGCGCTTATGAAATTTTAGAACATACGGCTCTGCTAAGCTTGATGCGATTACACTGGACACGCCTTTCCCCGGTGGTAAGATATTTATCATGTGACATTAATACGGCCACTCTCGGACATCTTGGAATGCGAATCAAGACAAACTCCAACAGTTCATTGGGTACCTTCGACTATTTAGACTTGCGTGCTCGGTTGAACTGATTAGAAGGTTCAAGGGAATGAAACTTTATTCCAATTAACCAATAATGAGTTTCGTTTTTGGGTGCGTTTCATAGGAAAAAGTTCCCCACACCCAATGGCTGCCAAAATTCGGTTCACAGTTGCTGAGCTTTGTTGTAAGACTGCTGTCAAGGATCGAGGAGCGCAATAAGATCTAATAAAGAAGTTACTCTTATGCGCTTTTTAATGGACGCACATTACCGCATGACCCACATTCTTCACGAAAGTCCTCGTCCGCAGTACTTCCAAATGTCGGCCATTAATAAGTTTCAGTTTGCTCTTACTTCGTTCCGAAATTACTTCCACTCGCATTTCGTCTTTCCTCGCCGAGTGCTCCTCATTTATCCTGTTTCCAGTTTGTTAGTAGCTGCTCAGGATTATCCAATTTCGCTTCGCTTTTAAAGCCGCTAGCTGAGGTGAATCCTTTCATCACGATCGACTTATTTTGAGTGCCATAAAATTTATATCGGCAGAAGGTTCACTCAGCATCTCTCTAAGATATCGAAACTGACATTCGTAGGTTTTATAGCTTTTGAAAAAAGAAAGATAGTGGAGACTTTATTACTGATATTAGCGCAGTGCACCTCCCCTAAAGAGAGACGCTTAATGGTTGGCAGGATGATTATCACCAGCAGTTTCTCATCATGACCCCTTGCGTCATTAGTGGCTATTGAGAAGGAATCGTTAAGTCTATGACGCATTCCCGTTCTGCAACACCGCGTTTATGGACAGTCTATTCGTTAAAATGGCGCATCCTGAAACAGCGGGCTCTACACCTACGTCCTCAGGGACGTAAGAATGATATTTCCCTACTCTGCACCACCCGATACGTACTGCGTTATCTGCAGAAGCAGCACCCCCCTCCAGAAGTATTGTATTTCTCCACTTGTTTTTCGGGAAACATTTTCGGAGTTTTTAAAGGCTTGTTGCCTCGCGATAATAGGATAAGACGGACGCTAAGCGGAAATGAGCCAATTTCGACACGGCTGTGATTTCGACACCAAGTCCCGTCAGCTCAGAGTTTATGTTTAAGAGCAGTTCGTCAAAGTATTTTAGCGAAAAATAAATCGGGGCAGGGAATTCACATGCCAGCTGCAGAACCGTCCCAGTGTCAAAGACCGTTTTTTAGAGTTTCGTTACAAGTCTCAGATAAATACATTTTGTCAAATGCAAGAAGGTAATTCACATAATGTAAAAGTGATCTAAATAATCTCGAGCGAGGCATTCACAGTTTTTAAAAACCGTTAATATTATTTCTGAGAGACCAATGAGCGATAAAACTGCTGTTCCAAACTACTCTGATTGGAATTCGAGGCTACTGAAGAACAATGCAGCCCATTCCTTATGGTGCAGCCTAATCTTACTACTCCTGATACTCCTTACTACTACTGCTGGTCACAGCAGTTCCTCTCGTATTTCGCGCACTCTTGAAAGCGAAATCACCTGGAAAGTGTTCGTAGCCTGTCTATTCGATGTATATAGCACGTGTATTTGAAGAATGGTTCGTCTTTGCGAGAAGACCGACGCACAGAACGAATTAAACTCACTACCAAGTTGAATAACATTTCACTTGAATAACATTTCCTAACGAAGCAGCCACGGAGGAACAAAATGTCTCTTGCAGAAAACACAAAGGAATGCATGCACCATACCGTGGGTACCGGGAAAAGCCGATAGACATGTAGAGAGAGACGAGTGTCGCGTCATCCCTAGTAAGCGTTTTCTGCGTATATTCGTAGGAAAATATATTTCAAGAAATGAATTTTTGACGCGAATGAAACCATCTCCTATTCGTAAACTTTGCAACAAGCTAATAAGATTTGGAGGCATTTTAGATATTTTGAGTTTCGATGGGCGTTTGGCTTTGTGACCTTTTGAAAGATTTGAAAAGCAATTTCTTAGTTAGCCCTTCTTCAGCTTCTATAATGTTTGAAAATCTAGTACCAAATCGAAGAAAGGAACTTCTTAGATAGTTTGCCGGTTAGCAAATGAATCCTCAGACTTATCGGAAGCACTAGAAAACTCGGGTCGGTAACGGTACATTAGCGATATCAACGGGTGTGCGCGAGATGAAATTAAAGATTATATGATCATTGATGTTCACGTTTTTATTATCTGCGATAGCTAATCGATGACGGCAGCTCATACGAGGTGCTACTGCTGCCTAATGAAGGCCCGACTGGATACTTAAGGGGAATGTAGAGGCATCTGGGGGATGGAAATAATTTAACGCATTTCGATGACACACCCACAGTTCGTATCTTTTTTAACATCTCAGCTATCGCTAAGATAGAGGCGTAATGAAGAAATGGAGCACGAAACAAGTGTTCCATTTCATCATAACATCGCTAAAAGTGACATTATGGTAAACTGTGCAATTTCAGAGAGCGTGATACGACCGATTAATATGGAGAAAAAGCCATATTACAAACTAAAATTCAGTTAACATCCACTCGCGTTTGCTGCAAAACTACCTCACGACATTACCCCTGTTGCTATTTAATTTTAATCATCACGATTGAAGAGAATACAACTTATTTGTTTTTAATCTTTTTTTTTCACTCCACACATGCAGAAGACTGACCACCATCAGCATAGCTGAAGCTCTTGTATACAAACAACATTAATGGGGAGCACTCATTTGGAGCTTGAAGTTGCTTGAAAAAGTTCCATGTTTGAGAGCAGGGTTTTCAGATTGTATAAAAATCATTAAAAAAACTAAACTTAATAAAAATCCTTAGCACACCCATTGTACAAATGTACCATAGATTTACTAATAACCTTTTGTGGGTAGGAACCACATAAAAAATGCGGTATCTTAAATAGAGGAGATGCGATTTGCGATTATATTTAACTGATTGACCGAAAAGATCTTCCACTTACAATTAAGAGATTCACTTCTAATTAAAACAAAAACTGCAAATTGAGTTTTTTTTTTTTTTTTTTTTTTTTTTTTTTTTACAAAATATGCACTGTTTAAATTAGAGACATCTGGTATCACCACAGACCTAAATATCGTACTACACGCACGTAAGGATAATATTCATTGCATTCAGAACACGTAAAATATCTGCAGCCGGGAAGGAAATAAATTAACGAAATAAAGAAAATATAGAAATAAAGGAGGTAAGGACAGATTTGTTATTCCAAAGAGCATGACGCAACTGCTTCTTGTACACAAAACAAAACTCGCCTTACGAACTTCTGCGCATACTCCACGAACACAGAGTTACTCTTGCTGAAGCGCTGTGGAGTGACTTAAGAGAGTAGCTATTTGATATAAATGGAGCCCACTTTTAAAGTAAACCACGCGTGGTGAGTATCCCTTTGCTTCGCCATTTGAGAGATTATCAAGAACAGTGGAAGAATACCATTTAACCAACCATTTCCTTGGTTCGTTAAACACAAATACCTCGACTATTCACATAACGAATGAAGTACGGGCATGATTTCGGTAATCCGATCGTTAATAGCAGAACAAATAATCACTTGAAATAATGGGATTACAGCTTTTTCGCTTTTCCAAAATGAAGGAAGAAAAAGAACCAAACTGATTATTCATGTAAGATTACTGATCGCATGAAATAATGCAATCTTACATGTTTTTGGGCTGTTGTACGAACAAGACGATGTTTTTCCAAATTACAGTTTCCAAAGCGATCCTTTCTTCAATCGACTTCTTCAGCTTGAAGCAGGTTTTAGCTGGAAGCCTCACACTGAGTGAAATCTGTACTTATGTGAGACTTCGCGATTTCAGTACGTTCCACAAAAACAAACAAAAAAACGCACAATAATACACAACACGCGAAAGCTATTGAATATAGTTTCTGATTCGAACTCCGTTTCAAAGGAAATTCCCCGCACCAAAACTCTCAGTAAAGAAACTGTTCCTCTCGTCCTACTGATAATTCACATCACAAAAAGTTGGTATTTCTCAGATGAATGTTATTAATCAATTAGTTTGCAGAGCTACTATGCCGACAGATTCCCTTCTCCCAGCATTACGTGTGCGTTCGGATTCTACTGCGGCATGCGTGTTTGTCAACTTCTTTCAGCAATCCAAGATAAAATGTCACCGAGCACATCCCGTTTACTGGAGGGAGGCGTCTTGAGAAAGATTTATTTCCGAGCTGAATTTCCAGATAATCTGATGCTTGATCCGTCCGAGATATTAATACTAATGCACTCTAAGCTCGCAGCCTTTCGTAAGTGGGATCGCATGAACAATTTAAGGCCCTCAAGGACCTGCAGATTGGTCTCTGAGAACGGAAATAATCGACCGCTTTGGATATTTAGTAACGCAAGTCAGGGATTGTATGCACCCTTTGCTCGATAGGATTCGACTAAATGAATTGTTGCTTTAAATTGTGACAGGAGGAAGCTGAAGACCAATGCAACTGTCCTTGTCCATGCCATTCTTTTTTAAAGTCAGTATCGCAAACAAAAATCCCAACCTAAAACACCTTTACTTCAAGTGGATGAGCTGAAGGAGGCGTCTTCTAAAAGTGGTTTCTAAGAGTCCAAATAAGGAGTATTCATTTCGCTCAATTAAAACCATCACCTACCTAACGATGATCGTAAACGTTCATGTCACAGTGGGGAGTAAAGTGACGGCCTGTTGCTTGCAAAACGGAGACGTGATTATTCACGTATGGTCAACCAGCCAGAAGGACGAAAGTTATGTGCACTCCCATTTTATCAGTTCCAGACCGTCTGTCAGAAAAAGATATAAAGAAACGAGATGCACGCAAAATTAGTTGGGCGTAATGCACTGCAAATGGGGAGGATTCAGAGCAAGCCGACTTCCGGTGGGCTACCATGCCATGCTAGTCTACAATTAGTTCGTGAGACTGCTGTGCAATCAAAACAATCGAGATTAACAGTGGAAGTCGTCATTAAATTTAAAGTTCATGGCGAACATACAAGTAAGATAAACAGCCCTGCAGACTACATAAACTGAGGTAACCGATGGTAAAGAGCGGAAAGCATTTTTGCGCTGCTCTCTCATGCATCAGAGGACGCTTTTTCATCAAGAAGACCGGGGGACTCACAGGCGTAGTTTTGTGCATGAACGCTGCGTTCTAAGTTTTATTGGAAGATCGCATGTCCTCCTAAATACCATTTTGGTTCGATGTACAAGATTTCACGACGCTCACCATAACTGGGCAGCCTGTGGAAAGAGAATGGCAGCACACACTCTTCGAATTAGATAAAAGTGCTTCGCTATGGACTACGAGAAGAGCAGATATTTACCGGTGTTCAATCTCATGTGCACGCGTGGTGGGGAAGTTGCGTCGCAGGAAGGTATACAACGTGTAGCTTGACTCGGGATTCCTTGAGCTCGAAAAATGAACAGCGAAGATTATAGTGACGTTCTGGACAATTTTGTGTACCTTCCAGTGGTTCTGCATAACTGAAGCGATGGAGTCGTCAACGAGTCGTTTGTACAAAATCGCAATGAAGGGCGCAGTGTTGAGGGAAAATTGGGAAAATGAAGGTTTAAAGCATAGAAGAGCAGCACCGAGTTCCAATCTGAACTTTACATGCCTATTTTCATTAGAGCCGCTGAATGCAGTTTTGGTTGAGGGTTGGACCAAAATACCCCTGTTCATTTATCAGCTTTCTAGTGAAAAGCGTATACCTGGAGGAATTGCATTTCCGTGAGTACGTGGCAAAAGTTGAACATATACTTGGATCAGCGGCGAATTCTCCATGCTTACTGCGCAAGCTCATTACTTAAGAAGTAATATTTATTTGTTAATAAATGCATGCATTTATAAGCATTCCATTTAGGCTTTTATTTTTGTAGACAGAAGACGTCTTAAGCTTGCGCGGCAATAACTGAGCTTTGCGTTGTGTATCGAAGGCCGATGCATACTCGTCTAGTCAAAGCTACCTGGGATTGCTCGGTTGTGGGAGCTTCCAGGTCCTCGCTGCAGCGCTGTGATTTCATGCGCGCGCATAGTCATTTCACCTCGTCTCACCCTGTTGCTTAAACACGGGCCATACGCAGTGAACGTAGCTCTAGCCAGTGAGCTTCAGCCAGCCTTTACAAGTGTGCGTGTTGCTTGGGAAAATGAAGTTACAACCAACTTTTTATGACGATGTTATTGACCAGTTCATAAAGAAGAACCGGAAGGTAGAATTTGTATTCAAGTAGCTAAATTGAAAAAGATAGAATGTCATTTGTGAAATAAATGTTGTATTTGTATGATTAAATGTACATAAATTTCTAAATATGTAGTTTTAAATGGTCAGTAATTCACTATTCTGCTAATCAGACTTCAGTCACACTCACTCCCTGAATGATAACAAGAGCAAGGTGAATTTCAAGACCAGCATTCGCCACTTGGATGCTTCACAATCCCTTCTCTCTCCCAACTTTGATATATCAAGCGTACGACAGCAATCAACGGGAATTTTTGACCATCCTTTCTACAGGCATGTAAAGAGATCCTGGACGTTCGTCCCACAACAGACCTCACCCGAAGCTCCGTTTCTTCCCACAAGATGTTCAAAAAGGTTGAGATCAGGGCTTTGTGGAGGCTGGTAGAGTGTGTTGACGTTCATGCTCACGAATCACGGAGATACAACAGCAGCCTTATGACACGGTGCGTTATTTTGTTGAAGGAGACAATGGTCAGTTCTGTAGAAACGCCACAAAGTACGAAGCGTTGCATGGTCCAGAATTTTGAGATACATCTCGAAGTTCAATGTTCGTGGCACCACAGAGTCCTGAAGCCAAACCATAAAAACAGGACAATACCATCACACCGCCACCTCCGAATTTCACAATCTGGTTTGCATCGGCCACTCCCACATCAGTCCATCTGCTCGGTAGAGGATGGAGCGTGATTTGTTGCTCCACAAACACAGCTTTCCAAGGTTCTGCGTCCAAATGTACCCGCTCTTTGCACCACTGAAAACGACTCTGCATGTTGGTGCGGGTAATATGGGGATTGCATATGGCGCTTCTATCATGGAAACCCATATTGTGAGCCTCCGTTGTGAATGTTTTTGTGCAGATTCGTGTTGCAGTCGATGCCCAGAACTCCGCATTTTTACTTTACTTATTGTCCTTCGTAACTCCCTCCCTACAGTTACGTTTGGTGAGTGTGGCGGATTGTTCACTGCTGGTAGCACTTGAAGTCGACTGCCTTCCATCTCAGTAAGGTGTCACTGATTGTTGACTTGGATGGCCCAATTTGCCGAACAGATAGGCCTGCAGCATGGCATCCTATCACAACGCCTTTTTCAAACTCTGACAGTTCCCTTCTCGCAGCCAGGACTCAGTTGCACTCACGTGACTCGCTACATAGCACGATGCACTTTGCCCATGGTGGTGTCCGTTGACTTCTTTCCAAGCAGTATACATATATACGCATTTATATATATGAAGGATGATCTCCTGCACAGTCCAATGTATAAAGCGAATTGATCCACGCATTTGGACTGCATAAGTAGGGCTAGTTTAAGAGCTCATCTTGTTCTGTCCAGTAACAGTCAAACTTCATTTTAACGGAATCGCAGTTTTAATGCGAAGAAAGGGGAAACTCTCTCTGAGAGTGATACATTAATTATTCATGAGACTTAATGAAGTCTCTTCCCGTTTTTTGTTAATCTTTGAAGGGTTTTATATCTTAATTTTAATTGTGTGCAACAGTACTTCATTATGCCTTGTAAAACATTCTCGCACGTAGTAATGAACGCTGACTTCATTATAAGCATCATAGTCGGAAAGTGCAAATCTTATTTCTTTTTTATCTCCTTCGTTTATGCGGAAAGTAGAGCCTCAGTAGCTCAGTCGGAATAGACGCGAAGCCCTTTGGTCGCAAAGACCTGGGTTCGATTTCCGTCCGTGATGTAAGGAATATTTTCGTCCCCCAGAACAGGTAAACCGGCCAGTAGAACACGCGCAATTTACCAACAAGAATGGTTAGAGAGTTGGGGATAACCGCCTCATCCACTTATTATTACGGTTAGGAAATCGAAGGATAAGTGCCTGTTAAAGCCACTGATGAATGAATGAATATGCGAAAAGTGTCGAAAGCACTTTTTACGTACAAATGTAACTTTTTCAATGGATTGGTCGAGGTTAGTGTTCCAGCATACTATTCTCAGCAGCTGCGTAGTAATAGTTTAATATTAGTCAATACTTCGTTTTTTTTAGAAATTAAATTATCACCGATGTAGTGGATTATAAGAATGAAGTCGGAAAATATGAAAAAAAGAAAGAAAATTAAACTTTTTTTTATTCCTCCCTTCATGATAGCGACACTTTTTATACTCATTTAGCCTCCAGTTTGAATTACTGTGTTTATCGCATTTTCCTTTTAAATGTCCGCAATTGATTTCGGGTTCCCAATTAAACAATACCGAAAACTATTAATTATCCTCTGTGAATAACAGGGGAAAAGGAATTTCATGTTAAATACAATGAGAATTCACCAATCAACTCAACTCCCGCGAGAGAGAGATGCACGTGTGTTTCACTCCATTCAGGTGCCATCCCATCTGATCCCCACATTGGTGGCCATGCCTCTCCGCTCCTCCTCCTATCCTCATGCATCTGTTAAGATCTTGAAGGGTACTTTTGTGTGCTTCATATAACGATCACTTGATTGGCCTCTTATTCCTGTCGTAATCGTATTGGCCGATCCTTCTCTTGTCTCAAGAATTGCATATTTCTGTTCCCGATTTCATTCAGTATACTTCTCTGATCAGATCTTTCAATTCCTTCCCCATTTTCAGCATTTTATCCAGTTAATTGGAAACTTTCGCACATATGTCCAGAGACATCGATTCAAATGAGGTGTACATTAATGTGCAAGAGCGAAAGAACGTTGCCAATCGTACACTTGTATTGATTTTCTTCGTTCTCCCCTGCCCCAGTTTTCCCATAAGTAAACCTTCCCCTTCAAAAAAGCGCCCTTAAACAAAAGAATAATATATATATATATATTACCCGGGTTTCCAATTTATTCTTCCGGCGTCAAAACACCCCACCCACGCGCCCTTCTCCCTTGTTATAAACAACCTTCAGCAGGAACATGGAATTTGAAGACATCCTAGTATCAAAACAAGGGATGTACAAAATGTTTTCCTCCTCTTTTATTCTGCTATAGTTGCCTTCAATACTCACCCATAATGCCCTAAAATATACGTATAATTTTTTTGAGTACAAATAGCCAATGTATTTAAAATAAGGGACACTCCTAAACAAAAACAGGCTATAATAGCTGTAATAATAAAATAGTGTTTAAGAGGAGTGGCATGGGAATTTTCCCAGAAACAATACTTAATTGATTTTCTGTTTGTATTCGTTTTATGTTAAAAAAAGGCAGTTTGGCTACTTTTTTTATTATTTCTTCATAGTTTCCAGCAAAAACGATTCGACTTTTCCCAGAGCCCCATTCGTTCCATGGATTTCCTTTTGAGTGATGTTCAGATTTTTTCTTCGTCCATTTATTTAGAATTAACATCGAACAAAATGATATTTTTATTTTTTGTTTAGTTTTAAACAAAATTCATCGCTGCTTTCTGTTGGTTCATTAATTCTATAATGCATATTCTTTTCATTCTCGGCGAATAATGCCTCGTCGTTTGGATATCTTAAGTTATTTAAGTTTCTTCCATAAAAGAGAGTTCATTTCTTACTTTCTGAAAAGATACCAAAGAGCGATCCAGCCCATTAAGAATAGCGTGAATATTTATAAAAAAATTTTTTTTTTAAAATCAGCTAACGCCTTTTTATTCCCGTATACGGAAGTAGGCGAGGCCATTTAGCCCTATCTAACTTTTGGAGACTGAGTGGGCAGTCTCAGTCTCCATCAATATTTAATAAATCTTAATCTTACTGTATTGGATCAGCTTTTATGGGGGAACGTCACAATCTCGATTTTATTGTGTGCTTTATAAGCCCACTGCTTAAACCCAACTGGTGATTTCTTACCTGACTTCGGGAAGTCAGGTAAGAAAACCCAAGAAGTGAGTAAATAAACAACGGAACGCATTTTGTTTCTAAGTTGTGATGCGAGTACGAATTTCAAAGAAATACTGCGTACCATTCCCCCTCCTCTCTCCATAGCATGTTCAGTTCCTCACTCAATATCAGTGGTGAGATCATCGAGAATTCTGCTAAATAAAATGTTTCTTGTGCACGCATTAATAGTTTGGGTAGTTAAGGGAGAGATAATTCTGCTATTCGGAGCAAATAGGAACCGAATCTAGAAATGCAAAGAAAACGCTGGTGCTACTCGTGGGTCACTCGGAAGAAGGGGGACATTAAAGTAAAAAACATTTAATTCGACTACCGATGATACAGTTTAAGCGTACCGACCCGATTATAACTCCAATTATAATCGGGTAGCATAACAACGAATATTTTATTAATGGTAAAAGATTCCAATTAGTGTAATAAGTGCAGCCTTATTCTTGTCGCACAAGTTAAAGGATAGAAAGCTTTAGAAGAATAATTGAATTTCGAAACACATTTCGTCTCGATTTATTCTGCCGTCGTACGGACACTCCAAGTATTGACAGCTTATTCTTTTCTGTAGTGGTAATTTGAGATTGCGGCTGAACTAAAGGAAACTACGAGGCTACTATACGGGTGTTATGTCTGCTAATCGCGTATATTCTTCTGAGTCGGTTTGACTGCTCAGAATGAAAAACACCAGTTGCCGGGTGGATGACTCCCGATGACCTTAAAAGAATGGCTACGCAATAGTTTAGTAAACGGAATTTACTTAAAAAATCGAAGTGCAACTCAAAATTCCTTGGCGTCGCTTTCTCTTCTGCCTAAGGCAGGCAGGTAAATATAAGAGCATTCGTTACATTTATCTGTCTGTAGAAAGGAGATCATTAATCTCTGGCCCGACAATGCCGAACATCTCCGTATGAGACCGGCAAACTCTCAGCTGAAATAATCCTAATAAAGATTCCTCGAGTCCTGGATGAATCTTAGGATAGTTCAGAATGGCAAGGAAATGAAGGTCAATACAGCTTCCAATTATATTGCCGTGTGAAATACAGTAGTTTCTATGCACTGACCGGAATCATGTTGCTCCATAACACTAACTATTGGGAATAACGTCACACTTTATGCGAGTACTCTCATGTGGGATTCCCCTGCCCTCGTTCAATTTAACAGTCGATATCCTGCTTGCGTACGACTCGTGCTTATGTGGTGAAGCAGAATAAATATTTTAAAAACGAGCAGAGGAACACCCGTGTTTTCAATCGGAAATTGTTTCAGTCAGTCACGTTACTGTAAGTTTTGCATCGAACAGAGAGATGGAAGCTCACCGATGATTTCGAGTCACTTTAGTGAGTCACTGCAGATTAATTATTACACATAAGGGCTAAGTGATGCTTTTTTTTCATGTATTTCATCACTTGGGTTTTGGAAGGAAGAGAAAGAGGCTTTGAGTTATGCAACTGGAATTGTGAGATGGAGGGACGAACATATGCTTAGAATGGAGCCCATTTCTTCTTTTTTTTTTTTTTTGCACATCGCCAGTTAGAGCGGGAGGGAGGCGGGGAAAATAGAGATCGATTATGATCTCTATTATGTGAGATTCCCTCATGCTTGCTACATTAATGCGCACTCTCCAATACCTTTTCCTAACTGAAAAACTCGATAGGCACACCCTTGAAGCCAAACGCTCAACAGAGACAGCTATATGCACCCCCATTATATACAAATACACACAGGGAAGAAGCGTATTAAATCAAAAGTAGTTTAGGTGCAAATGAACATCGAGGAGCTAAATGGCATAGTTAAGACAGCACCGCGATCTCTTATCAGGTCTGCTCAAATCATTACATTCCACAGTTTCTCTGAATATAATCTGTGTAAAAGAACGAATACTATTTGATCAAATTCGTGTATTTTTGTGTGGATGTTTTATGCATAAAGGTAGGTAAGTTATTGAACATTTTTGATGCTAACTAAATAGTATACCGCTTACGAATTGTTTCTTTACGTGATTTAATATTTTCTGTGTTGCACATTTTAATACTCCTAGGTGGTTCAAATCCGAATTAACTGATTTGAGACCATCTGTCGAATGCAAATTCAAAACAAATGACGGCAGTTCACTTGACGTTTGCTTTAAGGTCAAGAAATTCGCATTGCGGACCGTCGGTGCAACAAAACCAAAAAAAAAAAAAATTTCTGCAGTTCTTATCCCCCCGGCCATGTGATTTCTGGGAATCTAACACGGAATCTACAGCGACAGTTGAGCGTGAGGCACAAGTGAATCTACCCATTTGCAAGATGTCTCCAAACAGCCGACTGCGCGTGTTTGAGGCGTGGATGCATCGCTTGGAAGAGGAGCCCATGCCCACCCACATTTCACAATACCGCATGTTTGTGGCATAGCGGACATCGTTTTTATCACGGCACCACAGGAGACGGTGGCAACATATGCGGGTTGGCCATTTCTCAGTAGGAGATCACCGTCGCCACTCTCCTCGCTTATTGGAAATCGAAAGTTCCACGTTTTGTCCCCAGAGAAGAGTTTCCACAGTACTTAACTCTTAGTCAACCCACCGTCTAAGTGGCCGATAGTTTCATAACTTCTTGTGCGTGCGAGTTTTTATCAAAACTTTTTTATTTATATAAAAATACAGATATTTCAGAACACAGCTATATTATAAATACACACACACACACACACACACACATATATTATGAATGATAAAGATTAGTGTGGTGGCTCTTCCCCAGTCCCCAAATGTATGCCTAAGAAGAAACATGTTTCAGGAATGACAAGTGAAGTGCTCCCCCCCCCCCCTCACCACCCTCATAATGAGTTAAAGAATCGCTTTCCTGACAGTACAGTATCGTGAGTTTTGTTTTTCCTCATTCGTGGAAGGTGGCCTGAATTATTCGACTGTGCTCATTTCTTATATCGAATTCTATCGTAAGAAAACCGTTTTTTTCCAACAGGGCTGTCTGAAATTCGTGATTCTGATTCTTTCGCAGATTACGCGTTGAAACTTACCTGAAGGGCACTCGAGTTCTATTGAGAACACGGAAAAAGGAATAACGAGCATTGAAAGTATTATTTCCGAAACTCCATCTAAATCAAACACCATCCAAGTTGGCTTCGAGCGAATCTCGTTTTATTCGCAGGACGAACCGTTCTACATAATCTGCCACGTCTCTAAAAACGGAAACAACGGTTCTTCGTCCCACGGCTGTCTCCGTTTTTCTGCGGTGAAAACCCTGCACGAACCGACGAACTCATGTTCGGCTAAAGAAACCGTGGGAGGGGTTTCGGATCCAGAGGATCTTCGGTCTTTCCACCCGACCTACGGAAAATCACTTCCCACAAGCGATGACGAAACGAAATTTAAGTAACTTTCTCTTCCCGCTTCGACTGCCGCCGAGTACGAAATTACTCGATTAGCAGGGAGTCAAGTGATTTGTCATTCGCGACTTGTCCTCAACTGTCGCCCTGGCACTGAATACTCGGTCGGTTTATTTCTTGAGCATCTCACAGAATCGGCACAACAGTCGAATTCATTGATGTCCACAAATAAAATGCGTGTGTGTAACGTGATGAATGTCACGATGATCACCGTCGTCATCAAGAATTGAACTACGAACATTAAGCGCGCAAAATTCACTTCGTGCATTTCCGAATATTTCTGTTTGCACTGACGAAATCAGCGAACAGTTCGCAAGAAAAACAACCGGAAAGACAAACACCGAAGTGGACTGTTCTCAGCCACGAGCACGATCGATGAACAAGAGCGTCGGTTATTTGTCGTCTGTCTGCAGTGAGGTTATCTTCGACTGCGGGATTTTCGCTGCTCTCGGGATTAAATTTACTTCCATAATAAGAAAGCTCATCAAAGCGATCTGCATTTCGCAAGACAAGTGGAGCCTTAGCGACATCGTTTCTTGTTTGGATTTGGATGAGCATGCGACTGTTGTGTATTGTAGATCACAAACACGCACGTTCCGTGCTTATTTATAGACCAATTCCATCGCAGAAGCGAAATGCATGCAAACGGTAAGAAATTCTCGGAACCCTGTTTGCGTTTAACTGAGTAATAGAGTGGCAGGGTAAGCTGTGGTGAGGGGGGGTGCCTTAAATGGCTCGTGTATAACTTTGCATCAGCTACTAATTTCAATGAAATTCTGCTGCGCGATGAAGTTTCGTTGAGACGACCAGTTGAAGCAAATTCGTTCCAGACAAAGAGCAGCGCCACCTGCCTGTTATACTGCAACGGGATTGCGGACAAAGCGACAATAGAGACGAACCTATGTGACGTGATTAAGTTGCCAATCCTTATCGATTGCATTTGGATCGTGTTCTTAAAATTATGAAGCTCTTTGAATAAGAAACTGCAGGAAACAACTGCGTAAGATCAAATAAACATGTTTTTACTTCGACGAATGTCCTTTCGTTTCGTTGGTGAAAGCGATAGAAATGAAATTATCGCCTTCTACACTCGTAGGAAATGTGGAGTTCCTCGTGGCCCCGATTTCGGGAAAAGAAAAGAGAACGAAATGACTGCTCGCAGACCACCTACGGTGGCTTCATATGAACGAGTAACCTGGAAATTTTCACGTTACTCGAGTCAAATAATGTCGAATTTCAGATAAGTCTTGACCCTGCACAATGTTTTCCTTACAGAAATGATTTTTTTTTCATAAATTGCTGTTGAACTTCTCCGGCAACTTTAGACATCTTTCTAAGCAAAAGGACACCATTTGATGCCTTTTTTTTTAACCCGCTGCATTTTTTCATTAAACATTTCTGAATAATTAACGAAACGATATTTAAAAGAAACTAATGGAAAGAAAAATGTATTCAAGCACATTCCTTCGAAAACGGAATCGTGGCCCAAGTGTCCTTTACGAATATGTAATTTAGGCTATTTTCAGTCCATTAGCGTAACATATCCTGACAAATAAGTTAACAATACGATACAAAGTTTATTATTCTCGTCGCGTATACATAATATCTATAAATATACAACTCAAGTATTATTATCATATTTTCTGTTGGGTTTTACATTTATTTTTGGTTGGTTATTTTGTTATGAACAAATAAAAATATTTTCCTTCTATATACAGGTAGAGTAAAATTCATTATCAGATAGTTCTCAAAGTTTATAAAAATGTTTAAAATAAGTTAGTGAGTTTTTTTATTTTTTTTTGTGTGTAACTATGGGCCGTAGCCATACTGGTTACTAGAAAATGTAATTTGCGCGATACAGTCACTGTAAAATCCAGTGACTGTATCTATGAGGGCTCACAGAACATACGATATACATAGGTCAGCACAAGAAGATGAAAGGGGACTTCCCATCGCCAAGCCAGTTAATTGTTGGTAAATAGTTTTCTTCCAAGAAAAATAGTTGAATGCACCCTCTAACTCCAAGATTCCAAAAGTTCACAAAGATGGTATTCCTTTACGCTCCATTGTAGATGGCATTAACTCACCTACCTACATATTGTCTGAGCATCTCTCTAAACTCTGACAACAACAACATATCCATAACTCAGAGAGTTATATCCGAAATTCACAACATTTTGTGGATAAATTAAAAAACATTACTATATCTGAAAATGATCTACATGAAAGCTTAAATGTCACTTCTCTTTTTACAAACGTTCCTGTGGTAGAAGTTATCAACATCTTGGGCACTTTATTCCCACAAGGTATAACCTCGCCGTACAATCATGGCCTACAGGTTCAATCTACAGGAGACCTACGAATACAGGACGTCATCTACATTTCAGCTCATCACACCACATTTCTCACAAACTCAGCTTAGTACACATACTAAAGAAAAGAGCTGTCCGCATTACAATAGATGAAAAGGATCTCCAAGATGAATTAACATTGATATCTAATAACCTCGCCTTGAATCGCTACCCACGAAGACTCGTCAACAAAATCCTTTTCTCTGAGCCACCACAAAGAGAACGAGAAGACACTCGATACATTACAACAATCGCCATTCCTTATGTGAGCAGTATCTCGAACAAGCTCGCTAATCTCCTCAAACCACACAAACTAAGAGCGACATTCAAACCTATAGACACAATTCGTAAACTACTACGATCTCCAAAAGATATCCATCCTTTCTATAAGTATGCTGGAGTCTATAATATCCCATGCTCGTGTGGTTCATGTTACATCGGCCAGACTTCGAGAAGCCTCGCGATTAGACGGAAGGAACACACTGGTTATGTAAAAAACAACAGAAAATACAATCAGGACTGTCATCACATTTCTCCAAAACAAACCACATCATTGAGTGGGACAAAAGTTGTATCCCCCTACCACTCTCTAATGTTTAAAGAAGCAGCCGCACGCACTACAGATAACCTTAACAGGAACCAAGGTTTAATACTTCCAGAGATATGGAAAACGGTAATTAGATCTCTGAACACACAAGAAATGAACTTTAATGCTAATTATAGAACGTTCCTTAGCAACAACTAGTAAATCAATCATGTACACGCGATACGTGTATTACTCACGTTCAATGCTATTGTAGTTTGTAACTATAATTTTTAGAATTTACAGTTAAGATTTATTTTGTGATATGTTTTAACCTCAGTGCTTGTACTCTGACGATGCCAACAGCTTAAGTTTGGTGAAACTAGTCGGTATTAAAATACTTATCCGTTTACACTCGATCAATGTTCCCAAATAGTTATTTATATTCTTTACGGTATCACTGAGTGGTCAAAATTCCCAGTGTGAGAAAGATGGAAGCTCAGCGATGATTTCGAGTGGTGACCTTAGTGAGTCACTGCAGATTAATTATCACACATAAGGGCTAAGTTATTCTGCTGTCGCGGTTTTTTTTTTTTTATTTCATTTGGGTTTGGGAAGGAAGAGAAAGGGGCGTTGAGTTATGCAACTGAAATTGTTCATGGAGGGATGAATATTTGCTTAGAATAGAGCCGATTTTTTTGGTTTGTTTTGTGCACATCGCCAGTTAGTTAGAGGGGGAGGGAGGTGGGGAAAACAGATCGACTATGCTGCTATGAGATTCCCTCATGCTTGCTACACTAATGTGAGCTCTCCGATACCTTTTCCTCGTTCTGAAAATTATTTGAACTGAAAGCGACTGAAATCCATTTCTGATCGAATGACTTCGCCTACATCAGTACTGTTTTCTCCTCACCATTGCTTGCGCCACGAAAGGGGGAAAGAGCCAGTTGGGCCCCTAAAGAGAAAAAAATGAATCTTGATTTTGTCCAGAGATGAATAAAGGTAGGTGAAGTGAAGTAAGAAATGTGGAGAATAACTCTGTTTCTTGCGAGAAACAGGGTTATTCTTGGTAGCATGTTATAAGGTTGTCCTCAGTGCATTGTGCTATGGAAAGGAAGCCAAAGTTAAATGCAATGGTCGCAGAATATGTTGAAGCCTAGAATGTGTTCGTGTAATGTTAGGCTTTTCCAATGACCAAGAGGAATGAAATGCTCTTGTCATTGGAAAAAATCAGTAAGTATTTTACAAAAGGTCATTTATATAAGGGGCATGCTGGGGAAATATACAGAACCTTATAAGTTGGATACTCCGGCATTGGTGAGGAAATCTGAATCGCCCATCGAGGCATACAGTGAATGACCACAGAGAAAACTGGCAACCAATTGCAAAGGGCATTATATTGTAGATTGGTATGCTAGCTCCACTGAAATTCCCGTAGATGTCAACACAGCGCTAGTTTCTCCAAAGTCTTTCATGGCTGGTGTTCAACCGGGGGAACGATTAAGAGATATGCTAGATAGAGAGAGAGAAAGAAAGGCAAAATACGTATTAATGATTACTAGTGATAATTAATTGGTAGGCTTCCACGTAGTGGAAACGAATACTCGTGACATTCATTATTTTCGAGGAGATCTAAGTGAGGATAATAGTTTGACTCACTTTCCACTTGCAGGGATGGACTTAATTCGGTTTTGTTTCGACGTTGTCAGGAAATGCTTCGGCGAAAGTTGAAAATGAGCGGCATTTCTCTGGAATTGTAAAAGGAAAAACAAGCGAGTTTTGAATTTTGATTGAGGTAGCGTGTAGTTTTCGTTAAACTATAAAAGGCTGGGGATTGCTGCTCTTTCTTCCATCAAAGAAAAATTTCCGAAGTGCTTTTAAAAGAATAAGACTTCAAAAGGTGGAAGTTTCTTGTATTCATCAAACATCGCTCGTTAAAAACCTTTCCGGGGTCGGTCGAGTACTTTGCTGCGTCTCCCTGGGCGAGAGGAGCGTCGTAATAATGACACGATGGCAGAAGAGATTATGAAAATGTGTCTTTCTGGAATATTTCTCGAAGAACACGAAATGGCGCTTGAGGGAATATTTATGATCACGAGGCATTCGTTCATTTAGTTTTTCGCAATGCTGTCTTTCTCTAAATGATGTTTTTCTCTCTTCCGGATGTGGCTTGTTTTAGAAAGTAGTGGCACGTACGTTGTTTCTAACGCACAGCGGAACGAATAACGTCACGAATTCGCAAAGTTTGCCTCTTTCAGTTTTCTTTACCCCTTCGAAATGAATGCATTAGAGTAAAGAAAAAACAGGACGACGTGGAAGTAAAGTATTCGCATTTCGCCAGGCTTGGCATAATATTTTTGGCATTTTCCAAAATGCCAAAAATATTATAATACAAGCTTTAACCATAATTTACGCATCGTTTTACCTATATGATCATTTTAAGGGACGTGCATCTAAAGATATTTGAGATGTAATGCGTCTTTTGGAATTACTACTCATTTCCAATTATGTGGTGGTGAATAAATAGCAAACATTAAAATTATCGGAATATTTTCGAGGCAACGCTGAGAAAAATGTTGTCTAATCAAGTAATCAGATGCTCAGCTCTGAATTCAACCGCACACGACATCGTAATTCCTGTAATAAAGTTATAAACCACGCAGATTATCCAAAATAATTAGCAGTGACCCTAGACAGAACTCCCACCTACAAAAAGCATATACAACGACTGGGAAATAAGATTGAAGCTAGAAACAATATTACCTTTAAACTGGCTGGGGATGCAGAGCCTCCACACTTAGGGTGTGGAGGCTCTGCAACCCTGTTCCCAGGCTCTGGTCTTCTGAACAGCAGAGTACTGTGCTCCGGTCTGGAGTAGATGTACTCACGCCAAGTTAACAGAGAGAAAAACTGAACCAAACCGTGCGTATTATCTCAGGTACTCTGAATCGACTCCTCTAGTCTGGCTTCCTGTCCTAGCAAACGTCACCCAAACTAGATCTTAGAAGACAGACTGCAACTTTGAAAACATATAACAAAAACAACTCAAATGTGATCCTCTACAACCGATCTCAAATATACTACACAATCCGCCACAAATCGGACTCAGATCACGTACTCCTTTTTGGTCTGAGGAACAATTATTGGAAACTCACAACTTTACTCCCGAGGATGAATGGAGAAATCGTTGGAACTATTGTAACATTAGCAATCGATCACTTATAGACGATCCCTGTTCTGAGCCTCCTGAATTTGATCTGCGACGTAAACAATGGTCCTCCCTAGACAGGATTAGGACGGTCAGTGGAAGATGTATCCACTTCATAAATGGAAACTTGCCAATCGGCTAAATTGTGAATGCTCTTCTCCCCAAACCATGCCTCATATAGTGGAGTCCTATCCAATTTTCCAGGGGTGGGGGGAAGCGGAACTACATAAAGCTACAGAGGGAGCAGTGCAATAGCTGTCCAATTTAAAATTTGATTTGTAATATATGTAAATAGCCTTATTCTCCTGTATTTGCCCATACGAATGAATAAATAAATCAGACGTCGAACACATTCTTGCTGCACTAGAAAATGACAACTGCCACGCTGAAGGTGCTGAGAACAGGGAAACTGGAAGATTATGGAAGGTTCCGATTTGAAACCAAGCAAGCACTCGAAATGACAGGAAAAGGTGGCAACCAACTGGCATAGAAAGTTACGAAAGACTTTCCCTAGCCTTGACCTTCATAATGAAAAGAGATTTACCCGAAATAACGGACTTCGTTAGGAACGACTTCGCCACGGAAAATGTAATGAAATGGAGTACGCAGTTCGGAAAGGTTTTTTCAGATTTTAGAACAAAAACGAATGGCACATCGAAAGTTCAGGCAATTATCCTTTGAAAAGACTCTTGTCAGTCTCCACTAAAAGCCATTCTGGAGTCACACACACACAGCGAAATAAACACGGAGCTGCGGTTCCATGTTTCATTTGGTTGCATCATCATTTGGAACGAGATGATCGAATGCTTCCTTGGAAATGTGGACGGGTTAACGGCACACATATTTGAATCCACCAAGACCTACAGATGGCGACACGATTAACCCAAATGTATAAAAAAAAATAAAAAGAAGAAATTATATGATTTCCTAATAACCAGTTCTGTCTCATTATTTTCGTAATGAATCCCGAAAGAAGCAAACCATCTAATCCGTCGGTCTGGTCCGCCGAGTGGATAGCGTACCCGCTCTTCATCCATTCGGTCTTGAATTCGAATCCCACTGCACTGCGGCAGGAATGTTGGAAATGGCTTTCACTCCCCATTGTGAGACAATCACCCTGCTTATTGGAGGCTTGAAATATTCGGTTTCAAGAGCAAACTTTGCGGAGTGCATAACCTTTATCCAACATACACGATGGGTTTCGACACTTCATGAGTTTAGATTCCCATAAAGATTCTCTTTTCGGCTAAAACAAAAGGAACCAATTAACAGACATCACCGAGTCGATCTCGAAGAAAATTCTTTTAAGGGGTTGGCCTGGCCAGTTCATGTTCAGGATCGAATAACCAAAACGTTTCCCTTACCCAGTAACTGGTAGGCGTTTTCACTTTTCCAACCAAAAGTGAAAAACTTTAAATCATCGGCAGAACTTCGTTAAATTTTAAATCAACTGCGTAAGGATGGTCGTAAAGTGATTATCTCTCTTGAAATACTATTGCATCGAGGTGAATCATCAAATCAAGTGGTCGGATTTGATTTTCTGCGGCTCAAGCTAACCCTTTATACGTACACCGTGCTTTTGCTGCGAAACAAGTTGGACCAGAGAAGCAGCTATTCACTTGTGAGGCGAATATAACTTAAAGTCTGTTAATGGATGACTTTTGATAATCCTAAAATATGCTTTTTACTTTCTGATAAATATTCCAACGAACAGTGAGTAACTCGTTTTTCCCTCTCCTTCAACGTTCGCTCATTTTTATCAATTCCTAATGGATAATTCATCATCTGGGTGCTGCATTCAATCATTTCGCGGGAATAAAGTTATTTAAGCAGGCACAACACGACTGTTTCATTTTTTCTTAAAGAAACAGTGAAATATGTTTGACATTACTCCTCTCTCTCCTAAACATGGCATCCCTCAAACTTGAAATCACCTTCGTTCTAAGCACACTCATTTTTTTTGTCTGGATTCGTTTCCGTTACGAAAAACTAAAGAAAACGAGTTCTGTCTGAAACCATTTAGGTCAACAGAGCGAAGGTTCCAATGGCGTCTTCAAGGGGAAAATCGATCGAAAGCGCGGCAGCAGTTCCAGAAAATATAAACAGCGAAGTGCAGTCACGTAGAGACGGATTATAACACTGCCCTTAATCTACTGCGAGGAAACAAAGTGCAAACGACTGTTTTTGTGAGCCAATCAACGAAGACCGTCAACTATCGTAGGGTTAACCGTTCGGACGTGTTTTTATAGTAACGACAGCTTATTAATATCTGTGAATCACAGCGCGGCCATGTGCGCAACTCATTTCAACAGAGTCCACGGAATGCACTGAGTTCGCTGTTTCAGAGCGTAAAGAAACCTTTTCATTCTAAAACGTTGCACTGCATTGAACTTGCATCACTGAATAATCCAGCCAAGCAAACTGCTTGACTGAGTGGTTTGGAAAACGGATTTGGAGGCCTAAAAAAATTCCGCGTTTGTCTGCAATCCAGGATGAATTTTCAATCCTTAGCCCACCCACGGTTCTAAAGCTAATGCAGGAACTGTAAGTTTACAACCTCTCGTGGGTATAATTCGCATTAAAAAACCAGACCAGAATGCTCAGCTGCCATTTCAATACAGACAAGCTTAGTGCATTGATCCTTGCAAAGCCGGCTTTAGATTCATTGATGATATTTTTATTTAGTATTATTGTTATTGTTTTATTTATATTTTATTTTTTTGAAGTTGCTACGAGCTGTAGAAGAAACTGAATGAGAGGCTTGAGATTTTGATTTCCGTCATTTGACATTCGTGGAATTTTGGGCTTTGGCACAATTGCTTGGAGAACGGTCGAGGGTTCTGAGTGAGGGCTACAAGCACTATTCCTAGTAAGAATAATTTTTTACTGGGATTAGAAATCAGACCATGGAAAAGTCATAGAAATCCGGAAGGTCATCCCAATGGGCAGTCTGAGAATGACTGGGAGAAGGACGATGTGAGATATTGAAAGGGTTATGGTCGGGCTTACCCAGGCGAGAACTAACAACCCTATATTTGAAGGGAGGCCTAGCAAAGAAAAGATCCAAGGTGTTGGGTCAGAAATTTGAGTTGAGTCAGGTTGGGGATTATCAGAAATGCTGGTGGGTTGGTGAACAATTTGTGTTAAATCATTACTGGTAGCGAACAGTTCGACATCTCTTCAAGCTTACTCTGGAAAGTGGAGAAGGAAAGCTAGTCTTAATTGCGGACGTTGAAATCATCTATGGGGTCACTTACTCAGGGAAATGTAATTGTTTATCAGTTTTAATATGAGTTTCAAAATATGAAACATTCACCGGTGTGGCCCACAAAAAAGTCCGCTGTTCCCCTTTGTCTCCCTTGCCTATTTTGATGGCATCTCATTTTCTAAATAATGCATGCTAACGAATTCAAATTTAATGTGGAGATTAGTTAATAATAATCCTTAATTACTTTCATAAACTCTTCCTTTCGACAAAATGTTGGAGTACGTCATCGTAGCTATTATTTATCGCATCTGAGACGGTATTACTCTGTCGTATGCAGTACTGGCACGTGTGTAAATTACGTGTCTCCTTTGTCTGTCTTGCCGACAAAAAAGTTACTCCGTGTAGGAAAAATAACCACGTAAATTAGTTTTTATTTCCTGTGAGGCAGATCCCAAGGTTTGTGGGCTGCAAATGAGCTGGAGAAAGAACTCGCCTTCAGCTGAAAAGCCATTACGTAAAAAGGTCTCTCGAATTGCGAAGGGTATTTGAACAGATCTTTGCCAACTTAAAGAGGAATCAGCACCTCGCCAAATTAAGATATAATAAATATATTAATTTATTATATCTTAACACGTTCATTGCCAATCACGCGATATCGCGCGATGCGAGTTCTCACCAAACGGCCGATCACCCGTTATCGCGTTGACGTCGCTAACTAAATAAAAAAATTAAAAAAATTTGGCCACCACACGAAATTCCAATTTTCAGCTTGGCAATGAAAGTGTTAAAGACACGCGCTGATAAGTAAGACGCGAAGATTAAGTTGCAGTTACAAGCAGCATATAAAAATTTCTTTTACGAAGATGTCAGACAGGAAGTGAATGTTTAGATTATTTCCTTTGAATGTTAATTGCATTCACAGTTGAAGAGGTGATGTTATTGTCTGAAGCCAGTGATTCCATAAGATCAAGCTGCGAATGAACTTCGATCTGAACATCTCGGTAAGATATAATTTATTTCCGCTCTTTTTTGTTTCTCTGTTTAAGTCTAATTCCTGCTTTACTGTGATCCGTTGAATTCAATGAGGAATTCAATAAAAATGTTGGCAAAATCGAAATGAACATTCTTAAATAAAGGTCTATCTTAGGCACTCTTAGGAATATTGCATTTGCAGCTGCGAATCTGGAACGAGTTCGTTGAGAACAAAAAAGTGAAAGTCTAACGAAGCGATGCTAAAACAGCGAAGAATCTTTCAACCAAAAAACCGAGGTACTTAATATTTAACAAACCCAAGAAGAAACAGAACAATCATAATTAACAAGTAACATTAGAAATTTGATTAGCTCGACCATCTCGAATTTTGCAACAGTAAGCAAATACCTCGGAGATTAGCCAACAAATCTGATCCTCCCACCCCAGTGTAAGGCTGGTGTTTGGATTAAGAGTAAGGGCTATGAGGGTTGTGTTGGTGTGCCTCGAGGTGAAACAAACTCGTTCCGAAACGAAACCTCTTTCACCTCCGTATGAGACCAGTAACTAACTTCCATTTAAAAGTCTTTCTTTGCGTCTCTCACTTTTAAAAGGAGAATCAGTACAACCAATTACGGCTCACCCACGCAGTTTATTTACAAGATAAACAAACGTTTGCCTTCCAAATAACTGTCCACGCAATCAGTGTCGAAGTTTCATCTGTGGCGCAAACGAGAAGGACCAAGAAGAAAATGCACGCGAATCAATTATTCTTACTGCAGATATTAGAATTCCCGTAGTGAATGACGTGAAATTCAAAATTAAACTGAACTATTCGGCCACTTCGTGAAAATGCAATATTTTACATTCGCTATTCAGAAGTTCCCATTTGGAGGAACTTCTGAAGAGCGAAGAAATCCTCTGGGCTCACTCATGGCCACTCGTTAAACCGTGTTTTCATTCTTGGCATTTGAACTGCGTGGTTCGCCCATTAGGATACACAGGATTAGCAACCTACCCGAGGTTTCATCGATTTCAGCGTACGAAGTAATAACTTCGCAAATACACGAAACGAAAACGTGCTCGCTCTATTAATAATCACATAAATTAACATTTATTGCGATTGTGAATACTGCACGTTCACTTATTTCTAAAGTATGGTGAACTTCGTTGATTTTGCAAAGGGCATTTTATTTCAGAAAGTGATCTGTCCGTCAGTCGCAGACCAACACCATAATTACTCTCAAATACGATCGATTCTTTGGAATCAGTCCATTCCGTAACAGCACTAATGATAAAGTTATTGGTTCAAGATAATCACCGTGTTGGTTAATTCATCTTTTAACCAAAAAAAAAGGGGAAACCATTAGCGGAACAGCGCGCCGCTGCTACGTAACTCCGAATCGACATGTTAATACTCCTTCAGGATACGTAATCTACGGCTGTTGTTTTTATTTCATTCACTCTTTGATGTAAGTGTTGTGATGGTTTGCATAATTTTTTCAGATCAGAGGCATCTTGTTAAACTGATGCTGGTCAATTAAGATGCATTGCAGAAGGTGTACAAAACTCCTGAATTTTTATTGAATCCGCCATTTAGGCATATGAATCAGGTAGCATAGCTTAGCTTTGCCGAATATTGATTTCATTTGTCAAGTCGAAAATGTAATCTAGTTAATGAGGACCATTTATTGATCGGGTACAAGTGTGAATGTAGAAATGCTTCAATGTATTTAACATTTACTTATTTAAATTAATTTATTTGCTCCCTTCTGAAGAAATTCCGTTTTCCTGTTTGTATTATCATTAATGTCCAAGGATCCATAATGTTCGCTAGTTTTCGATATATTCTTTTCTGTTCATTGCCAGGAAGCTCAACTCTTGCAACCTCTTTTCACGTCATCCTTTGACATCCTCTACCCACTTTATTCCCTTCCTTTTACGCTGTCTCTTCTACGAAACATCACAGATTTGCTCTTTCAGCTGTCCTCTATCTACCAAATGTGTCCCAAACAAAAAAAAAAAAAAATCAGGTTTCCTTTTAGTTATTTTCCACATTAGATTCTCTTTTCAGATTCACTTTTCTGTATAGGTCTTCCTTCTTGTTATCCATCCAATTTTTCTATTGTACCCTGGTATTTCAAATGCCAGTGTTCGCCTTACAGAGGCTTTGACCCAAGTCGAGCCGAATATTATGATTTTAGATTTCGTCAGGATTCATTATTAACTCGTACCTCTCTACTACTTCGCTTAAATTCAGCACAATTCTTTCTGGATCATCATCTGCAATAATGAAAATTTTAATCTTATAAAATAACGATTCCTCTCGTACCTTGAAGTGAAATTCAAATCCCCTTTATATCAGTATTCATTGTTCTTTCCGACATCATAATAATGATGCTCAGTGATATTGGATCTCGTTGTCAGTCACCATTGCCTGATTTCCCCACTTTTCTCACTGTAGCCTCTGTATTATTGTTCATATTAATAAATAAATAATAAATGTATCAAGTGTCTGTTCATTCCGCATTCGAGTTACAACCTATGACACCTTATCTATGCTGTTGAATGATTCCTTCTTCATTACCCGGATCTTTAATATTTCGATCATGTTAGTAGTTCTGTATGTTTTAAATTTCTTGCTCGTTTTCTATATTGTCTTCCATTTGTTTTGTTATTCTTTCTGTTAATACGATCATAACCATTTGACCCACAACCTCGTGAGGGCATTTGTTCTGAAATTGATGTAGTCTATTTTCTGCTTTTTGTGAATGAGCATTAATAATGAACTTTTCCATTCTTTTTGGCGTTTTCTCTTCTTCCACTACAACAGGCGAATTACATTCGGTGTACATCATTTGTCGTCATTTCACCGCCAATTTTTCCACAGCTTTTATGATTTTTCAGATTCTTTACCTTTACAATGCTCTTTTTTCTCAGTTTGTCTCTCCCTTCGTTCGTGACTGCCGATAATTTTCCCTTCAGTTCAATCAACCACAATTTGGACCACCATATCTTCCCGAGTCTTTTACAATTCTAAGCAGCAGCATGCCTATCTCTTTCCCATTTCTTCTGTATTCAACAAGAGTTCCCTTCCTTCTTCCTCTGATTCTCTGCTTTGGGGTCCCTGTCTGTTAATTGTATGTCGACTATACCGTGAGTGGTTATTTAACAACCGCGAGTGGTTGTTAAGCAGTTTCCTGGCTTATGTAGATGATATCTGCGCGTCTCGAGTTGGCGAGAAATTATTAGAACCGTTTCCTGTGTACGAATAGCCGTTCCGATGCCTCATGGTTTCAGTTGGGGAAAACATCTGCTAAATACGACTAATATACAGCTTTTAAATAATTTCCTCCTTAGGTTTCTAAATAAGAAAAGAGATCGATATGAAATAAATCTTTCAGAAATCGAGTGTAATTATAAACAACCCCGATGAGAAAAAGCAGCGGAGATTATCTTCAAAGCTGTTGCCGAACTTCATTAATTACTGAGCGTTGATTTCAATGCATGTGCTCGTATGGTATCATACTGCGGGCCAAATAGAAACAAAACGTCTTGTTGAATCCGTAGAGTGCTTTGCAAGATTCAGTGACCATCGCAGAATATTGCGAAGTCTAAAAATAGAGTTGTTTATGAAAAAAATCTAGTCTTGTGGTAAACTCAGTAATTTTTTATGGCAATGATTTTTCGATAGTGAATTGCTTTGTTCCTGTCATATTCATGCAAAACTGAGTTTTCGGGATATGCGAGTGCAACATACCAGTCTTCCCCCTAAGAGTAGGACGGCGTTGTAATGTACTTGAATTATTAAATGCCTTCAGCATAACGATCCGCTTATGTTGCAAAGGACGCGCTTCGCACTCCACAATCCATCCTGCTGAGAATATCCATTAAATTTCAAAATGTGAGCGAGTATTAAATATGCAAAGAAAGAGCGCTGTTTTTTTTTCCCAACCCCTCGCCCCAGGGTTTGTTTGGCACAGCTGAAATCATCTTGTTACTTCGACACCAGTTCCGGTAAATGGAGGCATTCTGCTCGGAGATACACAGCGCCACATTTCCGAGCAGAATTTCTCCTGTTAGCTTTAACTCGACAGCATTCTAACATCACGAGGTACAAATATTATTCATTCGCACACAAAGCGTCACTTTTTTATGAAGCGCCTACTTGGGCCACATTCGTTTTTTGTAATTCTTTCTTTGCGTCATTTATGATTCCGGTGAAGTTTCCATGAAAACCAATTCGGTGTTCGTTGCATTTTTCATGGGAACACTTTTTCCAGAATGAATTTAAAATACTTTGAAGTCCAAGTTTTAAGTATGTACCAGAGCAGAAAATGGAGGCGGCATCTTCGCATTACTTCCGGAAGTTGAGTGCTGAAAATAAGGCGTCCTTTTAGCACAACAGTTTCGAACTTCTTTCTGTAAAAAATACGACGACAGGAAATATCACAAGTAGAGGGTTGGGCTTCGTTAATTATCTGCCCGTTGTTATTTTGTTTTACAAAAATAAAAATAAAAAATCCTAAAGGCAGCGTTGTTTCTACACATTAAGAAATCGAGTTCAATCTTATGTTTCCGCGGAGGATAGGGAAGCTTTAACTCAATTTATTACGATTTGTTTCTGATTATCAGAGATCTTAATCGCATAGTGCAAGCTTCCTTAATAAGGAGGTGGGAAGTCTTTCGAGGAAATGATAATAGCCCACTTAAAAAGCAAGCAGTGTCGTACGTCGTTTTATAGTACGAATATTAAGAGGCCCAGTATAATAAATGCATTAATGCACTTAATATCCGAATCCGAAAGCAAATATAAAAAATATACATTTTCTGTATACAACAAGTATAAAATGGCTTTTGAAATATAAAATTTGTGCTAACTATTACAATTTCAGTTGCAAATGATATAATGGTGTTGCTGTACATTCTTGGTAAATTAATCTGTATCATACAAAGTTAACCACGGTTATTGGTTCCATTGATGCCTACTGCATTAATACTCGCAGGCCGTTCTTGCAAACGCAACGCAATCATAGCATCCATTGCTGTGGATGATCCTTAAAAAAGTTAAAGTGATGGTGCAGGCGAAAAGAAACCAAATGGAGAGGCAAGTAGAGTACGTGAATGAAAAGGATGAGAGTGGTGAAAAGGTTTTGGCTTCTTCCGGCTAAGAGGCTTGTGCTAGAATATTACGGAAGCCTAAATGTCCACGGAAGAAGTCCGAAGAATGTCCGAATTTCACTTATGGGGGGATACAGAGTACCTCCCCATAAGTGAAATTCGGGGGGGGGGGTATGAAGGGGGTAAAGAAGCTGTGGTGTGGAGAGAAATTGGGGGGGGGTATGAAGGGGGTAAAGAAGCTGTGGTATGGAGGGAAAAATGACACAGAATTTACAACATAACATTTACAATGTTATATTGTAAATGCTGTGCAGACATGATTTGAAGAACTGGAAGTGCAAAGGGTTATCTCGTCTCGACAGTCCATCTGAACATCGAAGAGCAACTTTGAGAAAGGCCAAAACATTGGTCGATCGCGAGATCAACAATCACAAATTCATTGCAGAAAGTTGGTTAAAATACTCCCTAGTCAATATTTGGTAAAAATGTCTCGGAAGACATTTTCTGTAATATACTTTTTTTTGTTTCATAGACTGTAATAATTTTAGAATGATAAGTATTATAACTCACGCAGCAAAAATTCTGGCACAAATAATTTTGGAGAGAATTAAGAGTAAAATAGAAAAAGAAATGGATGAGGAACAATTTGGATTCCGAACAAACAGAGAAACTATAGAGGCTATAACTTGTTTAAGAATTATTGGGAGATGTCTACATTTTGAAGGCATTTGATACAGTGAAACATAATCTTGATATTCTAGAAAATATTGATATTGACTCGAATGATTTGGAAATCTTAAAGAGAATATATTGGACACATACAGCGTCAGTATGTGCGAATGGAAAGGAAACAGGAGAATTCCTGATGGAGAGAGGAGTTAGACAAGGATGCAAGTTATCACCATTATTATTTAACCTTTATAGTAAAGAGATGCTTAGAGAGTACTTGAGGATGTAGAAGAAGGAATAAAAATAAATGGAAGAATCATCAATAACTTAAGGTATGCGGATGATATAGTGGTCATGGCAGAAAGCGAAAATGAATTACAACAAATTGTGCAAAGGATTGAAAACTCCTGTAAAGAGTACGGACTAAGGATTAATTGAAAAAAGACCAAGATAATGATAATGGGCAGAAAAATAGGAGATAGTGTAAAGATAAGATGTGGAGGAAAGATATTAGAAGAAGTGGAAAGATTTCAATATTTAGGTAGTTGGATCTCAGAGAAAGGAACTTCAGAGTTGGATATTAGAAATAGAATAGGTAAAGCTAAATCGGCATTTATGGAAATGAAGAGACAAAATAAGAATATTAAAATAGGTGTGAGAATTGGAGTAGTTAAAGCAACAGTCTGGAGTATTGCAAGTTATGGAAGTGAGTCATGGACACTCAGAAAGAGAGATATGGAAAGAATTAATGCATTGGAAATGTGGTGTTATAGAAGGATGGAAACGATTAGCTATACAGAGAGAATATCAAATCAAGAATTATTTAAATGAAGGAGATATTTAATCCCACATTATTTCAAAGCCGAATGAGAAAACTCTAAGATAGAAATCAAAAGAGTTTCATACCGAATATAGCAAACTATAAAAGTTCGGCGAGTCCAAGCGTGATCAAACGCCTGGGTAGTACAATACCGGGCAACTCGTAGTAAAGGTGGATAAAACTAGGATCGCTATTCTTAGTATTTGCCCTAATGTAAAACTCATCCCCTCAAGATGTATTTTATTTTACATTAAGGGAGATAGGTCACTACTCAGACCGATTTCAACCTTTATTGAGGTCTCATCAGTGAGTAGGTAGACCAAATAATACTAAGATTGTAGTGATAATAGCTTTAATAATCTACGGTACGAGTTGTCAAAAATGTGCACAGATAAATTAATAAAATAAAGAGCCAAAAGGCTTCACTTCGGCGATGTAAAAATTATTTAGGTAAATAATTCTAAATAATTTTTACATCGCCGAAGTGAAGTCTTTGGCTCTTTATTTTATTAATCAAATCAAGAAGTTTTAAGAAGTGTTGGGATGGAAAGAACACTGCTTAAGAACATTATGCAAAGAAAGACTAGATTTGCAGGACATCTTCTGAGAGGTTCTTCGAGACACCTGACAAGAACTATATTACAAGGGAAAGTTGAAGGGAACAGAAGACGTGGAAGGCCAACCAAAGAATGGTTTAATGACATCGTGGAATGGACTGGTTTAAGAATGAAGGAGGCAACAGACCGATAAAATGGAGAAGAGCTGCTCATCTGCTACAACCCTCTTTTTAGAGGATGCTACCGGACGACGACTTCCGAGAAGAGTGGCGTATGTAACATCAAAGAAATGGCATCAACGGTGTTCAAGTATGTGAGAAACAAAAAATGTGAAACGTTCGTGTCTTCAATTACACCTGACAAACGAAAATATCCCAATTAAGTGTGTGAGAGAAACTCGTGCAAGAGTTGATAAACAGGGTTATGGTTTGAGAAGTAATATAAGAGCAGTGGTGGATTTCCCCCCTCATTTATTTCTTTCTCCAGTTCATTTTGGAACTCGACACAAGGGGAGTGAAGTTAATATCATAGTAGATTTCTATTTACCACCCCCTGTAAAGGTAGCGCGATGTGTATAGCACATGTGTATGTGAACACAGCCACACAATTGTCAAGGTCGACTCCGATAACGAAGCGTGCCCATTCCAAAAGGAAAAGCAGCAGCAGCTTGATTTGATGAGTTCTAGGAGACGCTGATGAGCTAAATCCACTAAATTAAATCGATTTTTTTCAATTCAAATCGATTATGGATTCTTTCGTTCTTTTATTTTGCACGAAAAGGAAGCTAGAATCCATAAGTGAACGATAATGGATTTTTTAAATTCCTCTTTTATTACGTAATAAAGCTATATAAACAAAAACATGGGGGGGGGGAACGAAACGTGCAAGGGCTGCGTAGCCTCGCACAGTTACTCCTATTTTTTTTTAAATTTTCCATGGTAATGCCCATGATGCTAAATAAAGGCTTTTAGGTTCCATTTTATTCACAGTGTAGAATTTTTCAAATTTTTCTTCAACCAATCTTCAGTTAAAATGCAGAAACAACATCCGATTCTTTTAATCCCGAAACAGAAAAAAGAAACAGACATATAAATACCATTTAGGTTTAGACAACATCCGCTATTCTCTGGTGCATTGTTGGAATGCACTCGCCTTTGGCGATGGTGAGAAGGCCTCCCTTCCAATTTTCAGAAATTTAGTATCCGCGACTTATTGAAATTACTGTAAAAGTAATAGCCCAAAGCAGCAACAAACCCTTCTTTCCGTGTGTATCGCTTTACTCGCCCAAGTCATCGATCCAAGAGATGTTCACACATTTTCTACATCGCGCAGTAGCCTCCAATTTGTTACTCTACCAACAGATGGCATTGTTAAGAACCTTACTGATATTCTTTTTAAATATTATGAGTCTTCTGCCTCGAGCATTTGGTTACTGTAATCGGCAGTGGTGTCGCGTGCCCATTTCAGTTGGGTGTGCTGTAGTGGCTTGTGCAACCCGCGCTACAAAATCAAAATTCACGTCAATTTGACAGCAGTTTTATCGATGTGTTAAAGTTTTAAGAGTGTACAGCACATCAGTGCTCATCTTTATTGGTCCAAAATAATTAGTCGTAGTATAACGTAGAATAATTTAATTTATCAATTAATTGTAACCAGATCTGCGCAGAGTGGGGGAACAACGTGTTTGTTTTAAGCTATTGTATATTAGAAAACAATAATGAAGAATGCTATATTTGGTTGGTACATTTGAATCACTCAAAAGGTGTCAAATCTGAAAGAGGAGGACAAGGCTTGCTTGCTTACTTCCTTTGACTATAATACTGTTTCCCATTATAATATGGGCAAAAAATGTTATAAAGTTATCGAAAATTATATATTAAAAACTTGTTTATATTATATATAAAAACTTGCCTCCCACGTCAGTCAGTTCACACTTCACGCACGCAAAACGGATGAACTTCAGAAAACAAAAACAGCAACTCGTGACAAATGACAACATTGAATTGGATCGGTTGACACAATAACCAATCACAGCTTCTGGGTTCTATTGTCTCAGAGCTTACCCTGCCTTGCCTTTTGAGCGGTTTAGAACTTCTAGAAGCAAAGAATTTGACCAGCTGCGCCATCTGTATTTTCAAAGGGCTCGAAAGTGTATGTACTTTGAACGCACACCCGTGATGTTAACGCGAATGTGACGCAATGTTTACGAGTCGAAAAGTGTCCTCTTCATTAAGCATTAATCTATTGTGTTTAATTTTTTAGAAATCACACGTTATCTGCAAACAATCAGGGGAGACTTTAACGGCAATAAATGCAAAAATATAATATTCATTTTAGAAATTATGGACTTTACAACCGTGTTATAATGTAAAGTCCATAATTTCTAAAATGAATGCTGATCACCGCGCAACACTAAAAGAAAGAACAAAAATATAATATCGGTCATATTGCTGTTCGGTGGATGAACACCGCACACCTAGCACACCCTGAATATTCGCCTCTGGTAATCGGTCTGCGGGGTTCACGAGACATCCAGTGTCTATACAGGTAGCCAGTTTGTTCAATTTATTTATTCTGAGTGAAAGATTTACTATCAACACGAGCAGGTTCCAAATTTCGATCTTAACGGGGGGAAAAACAAATATTAAAAGGAATGCACAAATTGAATGAAATCATTTTAATTGGAAAAAAAAACATGACCTGCTTACATGCTAAATTGGAAGGGTATGGTGATAATTCTTAAAGGAACTGTGAGGAAATTATACATAGCTAAGTGGCTTGAGTTCGAAATGATGACCCAAGTCGTCTACAGCACGCACTGCTTTCCATATTAAAGGATCTCATTCCGCGTAGCGGGATGAGAGTCCGCCTCGTGCATGTGATTTGTCAGAATTCAGGGTTCTTCGTGCTAGCAGAAAATCAAAGGGGAGGGGGAGACACTAGAGAACAGAATGGACAAGCACGGTCTTGCATTCTTGAAACTTCCTCTAAGAGACGTTCAGTATAAAATGCATGCGTTATGTTAAACTTCCCTCTAGAAACGGGCGGCCGAACGTCACTGCGGTCATCAGACCGCAGTGACGTTGCCGACAACATAATGGTGATGACTGTTGGGGAAACATGCGTGAATGCTTATTGCTGCAGTTGGCCATGTCATCTCACGTGACAACGAAATGCTTTTCAATCCGAGGATATTCCACAAACTAACGACAGAATACTCCTCGAGTAGAGCGAATGGCCTCCTTTCCACGGGGACTCAGCATCAACTGCTGCTACGAGATGGGCACGTGCTACAGTCGAATCCTCTTTCTCGATACCGCAAGGTACACGTATCGAATACCGTTCTAACGTATTGGATTCATCGCTTCAATTAGAATGACCTTTTTCATCCCAATTGAAAGCCCAGCACACGGTTGGTGGGACATCCTGCATGCTCGCGATTGTTTAGAATTGACGGCGGAATTTTATGCCCCTCCATATATTTGAGAAAGGGGTTGAAATTTCGATAATTTCACGACCATTACGCCTGACTGTGAATACTAATAATCAAACAAACGTCAAAAAGGCGAGCTTTATGTTCTCTGCTCGAGAGTTATTTTAGCGAATTTTAACTTAATTTTAAAATCCTAACTGATATAAACGTCGATGTCATAGCAAATGAAAAACAAAACCACGTGTTAATTGCTCGACGCTAAGAAGAATTGAGGCCGGCCTGGCTGGCCGAGTGGTTAGCATATCCGCTTGCCAGCCAACAGGCTGTGGGTTCGAATCCCACGTAGGCATGGATGTTTGTTATGTCCTCTCCCAATATGGACTGGGTCACCATGGGAGCAGTAGACCCAAAACCTCCCACAATGGGAGAGGCCTTCACCCGGTTGTGGGTAGAAAAAATAGGCTAAAATTTATTTTATTTTAAGAAGAGTTGAATAGTTTAACAAATATTTAGACACGTGTGCCCAATTTGCATCATATCATACTTCCGCCTTGTTGATTGCTTTAATGAAACAGAACTAGATTTAGTATAAGAATGATGCATCTTTACGCAGCACTGTGGATGAAAGGGTTACGTCACCTGTCCGACATTTATTCACATATTCATCTGTTCATCACATATTCATCTGTCCGACATTTATTCACATATTGGCAAGACTGAAACGTCAGCAAAAACTCCGTGTATTTCATGGGGGGGGGGGGGGCGAGAAACCAGTTAGGTCCGGAACCAACTGGCGTTCAGCCTTTCCACTGTTAGGCAGTGGTTGAATAGATTGATGGCATCTCGCGGGAAAGATCGTATAAGAGCAGCGAGGAGTCTTCTCTAGAAAGCTAAGATGGCGTTTTTCGATTTAGTGACCAGCGCCGTACTTATGGCTTGAAAGGACTCCACACAAGACAAAGCTTATTCTGATCTGGTAGGATGTCGACAACATTTTTATCATTGCACAGAATCAAGAGAATAACTTGAACAGTCTACAAATGCGTATCGAATTTCCGGCAGAAGTAAGAAAGAAGAGATCCTCCCATTTCTGGTAAACCTTCATATGTAAACTATAAGAAGTCAGCTCATATAGAGAGGCACCTTTAGGATATCTTTACTTCCGTTGCTGGTACAAAAATGTCACAGTGAGAACGCTACGTTACTGGGTGTACATCACGAACGATAAGGAGAAGAAAATCCAAGAATCGAATTTTCTTGGTGGAACTCCATCAAAACATAGTTGCGATCTGTCCGGAACCTCTTTGGAAACATCTTTCAACGTCCCAAGAAAGCATCAAGTAGCGCAGCCAGGACAACAGGGGAAGATGCATGGTGACGTTTTGAAGTATCCCAACAGGTAAGCATAGAATCGACATATTTCCACACCATTCAAACAGTTCCCCCCCTCAATAAAAAAAAAAACATGAGGCCATGTTGATTTGCACATTGATCAACAGAAATCGGAGTTAGTCAGGTCACTTATTTGTGGCTCTCCGAATAATGATTCAAGGCATAATAACGATCCAAAGATCCGTTTCATGAGGAAATGGAGGCGCGGGTTCAAAACATTGCACCACCAATGATTGTAATAGAATTATTTCTACCGGCAGCTCAGTCCAGTAAAACTAAGGTTAATTCAATGCAACTATTTTGAGTGTATGCGCGCACGTACACAAACGGTAGTAATCACCTTGTTTTATTAATAAATGACCTCCCCATTGTTTGAGTTGCGGTCAACGCAACCGCCAGTGGAGTCCTTAATAAAGCTGAAAGGTAACCAACTCATTATCTGTTAATGTGACTTATTTTACTGGATTGATGAGACTTCCGGGAGGAAGTCTCCACACTGTTTTTGCCCACTGCAATGTGTAATTCTACCGAACTCATTCATTGCTAAAAACGTTGACATCTTACGCAAATGAATGACTGAGAGATGGGTCCTACTATCTCTCTCTTCGGAACTGCGTCTGTTGTTTTTGCAAATAGGAGTCAAGTCTAGAAGTGTTTTAAGAAGCTAAAACACACACAGCTTAATGAAAACGAAGTCGCTTTTTGACTAATTTCGTGAAGTATTTCTCAGGATCCGCAGTGTATGGAGTGAGAGATTACTTGAAATATACGCTTTACGATTGAAATCCACACGCACACAGAACAGAAAATAGAATGACTTAATCTCTCTCTCTCTCAAATTAAAAGGTCACTTGGTTCTTGTTTTGTTCGCATCTAGTTTGGGAAAACGTAATTAGCCTTAACTACGTACCAACTGGAAATTTCGCGTTCACAGCGGCAAACAGCTTCGTGCATGAAGCAAACACCGTAGGGGAGGATCGGATAATAAATAACTGACATCGCCATTTGCGTCGTCTCACACGCCTATTATCAAGCCGTGTTAACACCGCTAAGAGAGTTAATCAAGCAATGCGATGCGTTTCTCGATGTCCCTCCTTTGTCAGCGGCAACTTTTAGAAATATTCGCAATTGGGAGAATGCAGTACTTCGCGTCCGAAACAAGAAAAGTGGAAGCAGTTCGTCCAAATTCCTTTCTGGTATCTGAAGATCGCAGATACCAGGAAGCTGCGAACTCCGGATCCCGCTTTCTCGCCCTTAAAATGGCGTTTCCTGTTTGTGGATGGAGTCGCCAACATTGTCTCCGTTTTCACTAATTCAATACGAGAAACTATGATGAAATAAGACTTGTTCGATAGACCAAAGTCTCGCATACAGCCGTAACTTGAGTTGCTGTGCTAAACTGTTCGGTTAACAGTAATCAACGTGTCTTTCCAGTTTCATCAGACCACGATTTTGCCCGAGTTTCAAGAGTGATCGTACTCGAATTCTGGGAAACGGTGTTCATTTTGGAATTTTAAAAATGCCCAGCTACTTTTCAATGAGTTTATAGAATATTGCTTATATTTAGGGTGCTGAAAACATACATGTCGCATTTAATTTCAGTGGGAGGTTTCGAAATATGTTCCTTTGCAATTATTTCGAAAACTCAATGAGATTCGAGTGGACAAATCGGAACATCATAAAGGGGAAAAAGAATCTTGACGGGAAAAAAAAGCTCGGACAAATGTCAGACAATCACATGGCATCGATTGTTACGGCATCCTTCTTTAATAAGGATTTTTGAGCTTCGGTTGGACTTTCGGTTCATACTTAACATTTTCTTAGGACCCTGTGATGTGTGTCTTGCTTCTATTTTCTATGCATCACTTTTGTTTTCATACATCTTCGTTACTTTTATGGTCAATCAATATAGTTTGTAGTTTTTCTCCATTTCCCTTGTTTTCATTCTTTATTTTTTTATTAAACGCGAAAATAAAAAATAGTATAAATTCCAATGGATATAAAAAGCGTCAAATCTCTATGGTAAATCCGTCCTTCACATGATGCAGTTCCGTGCACGCGTAATGTTGTAACAGCGAGGTAGCATTTCCGTTCCACCTTTGAAGACGAGGAGCGTTAATTCACACGTAACCTCCAACCCGTCACACAGTTCTCTCCGCTGCTACAGTCTCCTGATATTCCAGTCATTAATTAGTCGTGCAGATAAGCCTACATTTCGCGTCCCCTCCGAGTGTCTCTACGGTGATTAATACTCTCCATAATTGGGTAGACATGTCGAAATCGGTCGGTGGTGGTTTCTCGACATAAACACACGTCAATTCTGTTGTTCGCCACGGTCATCTTCAGGCGAAGAGAAAAATGGTCGCCATTCTCACGGTGAAGCGAACTTCGTTTCTCATCGGAACAATTCGAGGACCTCGAGGATTACGTCAATCCTTCGCCGTACCCTCGTCACAGGAATCGAACGCGTAAAAGTTGAATACAACACGGAGAACGATGATAAAAGGAACGCTGATGCATTTTGAAATTTACTTCCATTGGAAGATGTTTAAAAAAGGACTCATTCGGATATTGTTCCTCGTTGCTGCACGCAAATCGAAATATTTCACACTTCATACTTCTTAAATATGGATGAAGTGTAAAAAGCATACATATACATCGATTAGGATTAAATTAACTCTAAGAAACGTTTGCCAGACAACCCGTTCAAAGTCGAACGGGTTGTCTTTTTTCAATGCTCATCATAAAGAGCACCTTTTAATTGTAATTAATATTTGGATGCTTTTAATTTATTTACTGAAGTACGTGGTTTAAATGTGCAGAACGCATTTTCAGACAAAGGGAAAGATAGATAAACGAATAAAAAACATTTCAAATTCTTTGGATTATTTCCATTTATTCCACTGTTTCTTGGGATGGCTCAAAACCGATATGCGGAACACAAACACGAAACCGCGGTGTGCTTTCAAATCCAGATTACATTTGCCTCGCAGAAATGAAATAATGCTTGGAACTGAAGTTTCTCTTCGATTCTTTCCGAGGTGCTGCGCGAAGCATTTAAACTAGTCCACAATGAAATAAAATAATATCTGTTGGTTCCTAATAATGAAGTAACTTCCTTAGCAATCTCAGAAATAATGACGCTTACAGCGGGTAATGGATTACTTCTCTTCGTTGTACGGAAATTTATCAGTTACTGTAATTTAGAAGATGGCCCGGGGAAACGAAATGAACACAAAAGAAAATTACTCAAAATCTGGGGATTGATAAACTTCAAACACCATAAAAATGTCGATCTTAACTGCACTTCGAGTAATTATGTACGAATTCAAAAGCAACGAAGTACTTATTCGGGTTTACTTCGGTGATCACCTTTCCTTACTAAACGCCCCGCTGCTCGACGTCATCTTCCCTCCTTTCACGAGCAGCTGAGGAAGGAATAAGGAACGCCTACGTCAAATGGATTTCGGAAAAGAAAATTTAAATACATAAATATTTATTAGTTCGGGGGGGGGAGTGCGCGTGTTAACGATTCTTATTTAAGCCAAGGATATGCGACGTTTCGTTTTCATTTTAATCATTGCTGTTTATCTGAAGCTGCCATAATGCAAGAGCAAATGCATTTAAGCAAATTAGGGAGAATTCAGTGCAATGCGCTTTCGTCAGTTCGAAATAGCCAACCTCTCAAGTAACATTCATCAGTACAGAGATAACAGCAATCTAGTAGATACTTTTTAACTCCCCGTACACTTAGATGCAACTGGCTGTATAAATGTAAATATGTAATGAACAACGTAATAAATAATTAATAACGATTTGACATGCGCGCTGTTTATTTTATGAAAATATCATTTCTGTAAAAGGGTTCGCTCTTCCTTTAGATGATGTAGCGGATGTTCATGAGATGCTTTCGTTGTCAAATTTACTTGGAAGAGAATTCTCTTAAATGATTGATGATTTGCATCGGTTCCAGAAGTAATGGTTCTCCGAATGCCGTTTTGCCTTGTAAGCTGTGCTAACTTCATTATAAATTGATTTTTTCAAGATGTTTCTCTAAGTGAAAATGCTCCCCCCAAAACATTAAAAGCTCACTTTCTATCTTTTGAAATGCGGTTTGTTGGAAAAAGTGTAATAAAATATTCTTAATATATGTGAGAAACGGAATTTATGCATTTCGAAAAGCATTTCTTGAGAAATATGAAAATCCAGTTTTAAATCACAAATTCTCCAGTAGTTTTGATTCTAAGATTTCTCTCTAAATATTGTTTTCTTGTTTATGAATGCCTAACAGTTGTATTATCTAAAAGGACACAATACTAGATGTTTGTGCTATTTGAAACACGTCCCGCTATACAGATTTATTTCCCAATGCAGGAGGGCTCAAGAGCTCTGTTGTAGGGACCACTCTTTTTTCTATCCGTAAATGCCTTTCTCTCGCTGATCTCACGACCCCATCCTAGTGGAGTCCAGTTTTGCAGCTGATGAGAGCATTTCTTTTGATCATTAACAAACTTCGTAGTGCACAAACATACCAAGTTTCAAGGCCTATAACCAGTGCTTTCGCAACTAGATCCTTCATGCTATTTTAAACCAGCAGCCAATAACCCAATCATCGTCAACGGTGCAAAACCGAAGGTCTGTTTTACTCCCAAAAGGATCTCAATTTATCCGCATTTAGCTTCCATAACTGCTCAGCCTCAAAACTTCTGGCATCATTTACCTCTCCAGACGCTAATCTTCATCCATCCAGCCTAACTATAAATTTAAAATCCACCCGACATTTGCACAGTAGTTCGCGTTTCGGACAGTGCACCAAAACCTTCCTAACATGTCCGATACTACCGGGAGGAGAGCGGTTCGACTAATAAGTAATCTGCTTTTACGCGCGCACACACACACTACATCGAAGGAAATGGTCTTTTTATGTGTGTATTTTCTGCAGGTTCTTCCATGGGTTTTGTTCCTCTAAAATAGCATCTCTCCTTAAACGACATTCTCTTTCCTATCGCAATGCAGCCTTCCAACCATCCATTCGTTCACCCGCCGAACAGTCTTCTCCAAATTCCTCTTTTATTTCACCAGCCTCCGTATTCTTCGAAACAGTCTTCCTCTCTTACGAAATGTTCCACAACGACCAGTAGAGATTCAAACACGATATCAATATGTTGTGCCAGGCTGCTTTTTACAAGCAGAGCTAATTCTGCTATTGTTGGTTCTGTAGCCTCTCCTGTGTCTGGGATCAATCCAGAAATACAGGGGAGAATGTGGCGCTGCTTTTTTTACCTCTATTTGCTGTTTTGAAGGGCTGAAATTCACTTATCAATGAGACGTAGTGCTCCGTATGAAATATCAAAGTTTGCCAAATGGAAGGAAGCGACAGAATCAATTGCAGGAAATATTGGGCAGGAAGCATTACCGTATATCTTGATAATGTCCACTTATGTACACATCTATACGTCAGTAAAATAACGCCTTTATTAGCTTAAATTGCACGATAACATTTACTGATTAGTTTATCTGGGATTAGCTTTTTCTGATATTCAAAACACGTGTTGCCTGCAGAAATGTACCAGGTATTTGAATTTAATAACGGCATTTAAAAAAATGCAAGAATATTTCTTAAGTGTTAAATAATGTTGCGAAACAAAGAATTATAAGGTCGGATAACGAGGAAAGTTTCTATGAATTCAGCATAAATTCAACTACTCCAGGTAGTTACTGACTGCGTCAAATGAACGAAATCATCCCACAGTGGAAAATAAAGTTGTCGATTTTAAGTCCGTTATATACGAGCACGTCAACGGACATCCCCTCGAGAGACGACCACTTTTCTAAACTCCTGTATCCCCATATTCAAGTTAAAATAATATCTTCGGTTAGTATAATGGAATCGATATTTTTATGTCTTCGACGCGGATACTTTACGAATGCGACATTAAAAGTGTGTGTGAAGAAAGATCGTTTCTTCTCCACGTGAACTCCGCAGCACTCCGGTCTGTCACGGAGAGTGCCGACCGACCGAAGTGGATTTACTCTATTGATTACACGGAATCTGACCTATTTCCATAAATGCAATTTGAATTATTTTGGCAGACATTTTTATTGACAAACGTTGCAAGCTCCCGGTAAACCTTGGAAGCTTCCATAAATCCTCCGGAACGACGCTCTGCTGGAATTAACGACCCCTCTCCGCAACTGCACCTTTATTGCGGCATGGCGCAGTCTATGAGGCTGCTTGACGCTCTTTAGCCTACACTAGCCTTTCTCGATTTTTCTTCGCACAAATTATGGCGCTGATTGCACGATTTCTTGCGCATTCCCACGAGCCAATTCACAACGCAAGCCACTGGCGTTTTTGTTGGGTGGAAAGCTTTGAGATTGTGATATCGAGTGTTCATACGAAAACTCCCCCTCACAACAGTAATGGAGTTGTTCCGCTTTCTGAATCTGTGCCAAGTTCTCCTCTGCTGTGACCCGAAAGAAGGAAAATATCGTCAGTCATTTCTTACTCAAGCGAGGTTTCGGCGAAGATAAAAAATTGTCGGTCGCAGTGTTCCATTTTCCACGACAAGCTCGACTTTCTGGTTTAGCCGCAATCGATTTGATGCATTTCAGAGGCAGATATTTGCATGATGCAAGTAGTTAGAAGCTTAGTCGAGTAGTTTTGAGCTGTGCATATGGGTAAGGGAGGGGGGGAATTAGTTTCAAATAATTCTGAATAAAACTCCTATTATCATAGCAACTGAAATGCGAAATCAAATGAAGCCCAGTTTTTCCACCTCGGCCCTCACTTTAAATCACCATATTCTGTTTTGAAATATAACTGCAATCAACTGTTCTTAAAACTGGCAGGTTTATAGATGACAGCGTCTTCCGTTTGAAAATATTTTCACCACCTCAGAATCGTCGCGGGAACGAATGACCAACAGTGCAAGGAATATTAGTTTGACTCGCTTAAAACTACAGACATATATGCGACCGCAATTTGTTTTTTCTGGGAGTCAGTGTCGTTACGTGATGTACCTACAAAAGGGCTTCGGAAATAGAATTTAGCTGCGGCAATGAATGCAGTTCGATCTGCATCATGCTACTTCATCTTTGTAACTATTAATTAACTTTAATTAAAGCGCTAATTCGAAACGTTAACGTCGAATGAACAAACTGCTTTGCTGTGCACTGATACGTCTGAAGTCGAACCATATCCAACCACAAGAAGGTCAACGAATCAAATTCGTCTGCGTGAGCATTCCGTAGGTTGAAAAGGGTACGTATTTGCTTCTCCAAATTCGACACAAGAAACGCAAAAGGTGGATGATGACTGAACCATTGTACTTCCGTCAATGTTCGTGACATTTCCGCTGCGAATGCTCCACTCAACTTTTGTACCAACGGAACCTTTTGAGCCCTGTCGACTGACTGCCCCAACAAATTCATTTATGGGGAGGTACTAAGTTGACCACCCGAACTTCACTTTGTTTGGAAACTGTTTAGTATCGTTTCGCTTGTGCGGATCCTTTCCACTTTTGTCTCCGAAATGGACGGAACTCGAAGGTTGAATTCAACAAACCAAAAACAGCAGTTTTTATTGACACACGCAGCGTAGCGAATCTGATTACTTGGAATAGTTGGACAATTTCTACATCTGCAAGTCAAAACTCTTCTGCCATTCGCTGGTGTTGTTTTATCAAATACGTTTATCGTCAGAAGTAATCCTGATAAATGTTTGTTTTTGTTTTTTTTTCTTGGAGAGAAGTATAAAACAAATCGTGCGTGATTCAAGCTCTCCAAATCTAAGATGCATTTCCTGAAATAAATTAGCAGCTAGACGTAAGTCTCTCTTTTCCATCTCCACTGCATAAACGCAACAAATGATCGAACTGTAACTCCTGACTATGCGGAAGCTCTACCCCGCTACTTTGTTTCTTTAATATAAGATGGGTGCAAAATGCTATTAGAAAGAGATTCCTCAAATGATCGTTAGGTGGAAATCATTCACTGAATTTCTTATTTGAGCCTTTCACATAAGTACCAGTAATTCGCGTAACTTCAAAGTTAAAATCGGATTCAGGCAGCCTGTCCATCGATGCTTTTGAAAGTTCAGAGATTCCAATGAGGATTACTGCGATAACCGTTTTCTCCTCTTTCGAGCTTGTTCTAATCGCATTACGCACACATCGATAAAGTCCTTAATTGTTTTCCTTATACTACGCACTAAATTACTGGCAAAAAGAAAGCGTTCTTAAAACACACAGGAACTTAATGAGCAGAAAATCTGATGTCGACGTAAGAATTTGCCGGAATTACTAAGCGAAAGAAAGTTGAGGGGAAACGACGAATACTAACATGCAGCTTAATGTTGGGCACTAAGTGAGACTGGGCTCGGTCGGCAACATTGCGGTATTCCAACAAGAAGGTAGAGCTGAACATTTCCTGATGACACGCTGAAGATGACGCTCGAAATCTTCAGCAAACCATATGCAACCAAAGACAAATCGCCCTCCACGTGAGATCTACATGCGCATAATTGAATGCGACATTCATCTCGGCAGATGACGATTATCTGAGATATCATTACCCGAGACCTCCAGGATGTCGAAGGCTCCACGAGGGTAGCCATATGTCACCCACTCCAGCCGTTAAAATCCCTGTCACTAGACGCTCTCGCTACTTCAACAGGCAATTTGTTCCTCTCACTGCTCTGTGGGAGAAACATCAAGCTCTTTTCTTAACGGCACAAACTTCCATGGATGCGCCAGTGTTCTCCGCACCCTCCATATAACGAAACGTTTTAGCAGATGATGTCCAATGACATCTTTCACAAGTTTATTGACCTCCATCACATCACCCCACTTTCTTTTTACCTGTCTGCAGTCCACATTTTCTCAACCTGCTCTCGTAATCTGCATTCCATAATCCAATATCATTATTCTATCACTCTTCATTGCATCTTTCCCAGCTTCATCCTCTCCGAACCCAGATGATCAAATCCGCGCACAGTAGCCCAGGTGCAATCGTATCAGGACATTATAAAGAGGCAAAATGACTTCCATATCTTTACATATCAAGGTTCGTTTCAACATCGCAATCACCTCTGAATTGCATTTTCTGTTTTACAGTGTCACATCTGAACTTCAATTTCCTACGCATCATAAATCCGAGATCCCTCTCCCGAGTTTCTTGCTGCATAATCCCACCAATATAATATGCCATTGGATATCTCATCACGCCAAAGTGCATAACGTCACACTTACTAGCATTGAATATGAAGCCATTGTGCCCACTGTTCCAGCTTATTCAAACTCTTCTCTAAGGGCTGGATATCAGTAGAATCTATGAATGTCCTGCCTATCTTTGCAGCATTAGCAAACAATTTAATTTCTCCTGTCAATATCATTACTATATACAGTGAACACTAGTGATCATAGTATTAATCCGTGGGATATACTACTGGCCACCTTAAAATTGGTAGATTCGGACGTACCGTATACCATTTTTTGATACTTGTCCATTCATTTATCCACGTCAAGAGATTATATTCCAAACCTATATTCTACAGTTTACAACACCCTTTCATGTTGTAAATGCTTTAGCAAAATTCCAACGGCATCACAGCATATCCATTTTCTTTATCCAAGTCAGCTATAACATTATGAAATGCGAGCAGATTGGGGAGACAGATCTTCCTTCAGTAAACCCATGCAGCGTCTAGCAAAGTTTAGCTTGTCTGTCAATCCACTTCTGTATAAGATTCTTATCAACATCTCTAAAATCTTTCCGAGACCCTAGAGATGCTGATCAGCAAAGATCAGTTTTTTCCGATCATTGGAGCTATCGTGCATTCTTTTCATGCTGATATTCCACTGTTTCTATCGCCGAATTCTCATCCGGTCTGTGCAACAGCTCTTCAACCTCATTCTCATGCACCTCTCTCTCTCTCTCTCTCTCTCTCTCTCTCTCTCTCTCTCTCTTCACCCAACGCAGCAGTTCTGTGCTCAGTGTTATACTGTATATACCTGGTTGATAGATCTTAGCAAAGTGGGTACTTATTATTTGAACAACCTCATCAGTTTCCGATTCAAGGGTACCTACCATCTGCATTCAGTAAAGTTATTTTTCGCCCTTCATTCTTTCTTTACTTGCGGCATAACGAGAAAATTCTTTTGGATTATCGTGAGCCTACGCAGCCCATTTTGTTTTCGTATTCCGACTTAGCTTTCCGCACAATACGCATAACTTTTCAGGCCTGTGCTTTGTATATTTCGTAACTCCCGCCGTTCTTTATACTCATAATATTCCTTCCATGTCATCACCTGCTTACGGATCTCTTGCTTAATAAGATTTTACATCCATTTCGGTCCCATCCTATTTTTCTTCTAACTCTAGGGTATTCAGATACCACATGATATTCTGCCCATTCAGTAACTGATGTCACGGGATGAAAGACAATCTTTTCCTGCGTTTTGCACGCTTTCCAGCTCGGAATGTAACCTGCGCTATTTGGAACATCTGTATACTTACTCTTCCCAGGTCAGTCCGGTGATCACTGTCGCTAACGGGTGGCAAAACAGTTATGTCCTTAACTGCGATCCCTGTGACGCAATTATCAAATGTTACATTCTTTGGCCTCGAGTTGCTTCTCTCACGCGCTGTATGAGAACGTTGTCTCGCAACAACTCAACTAATTCTCCTTCACTCTTATCACGATATTTTTATTCTGCCTAACAGTTTCAGATAACGTACGTCACTCCTAATGATGGCTCGCTTAAGGGCCCAACGGGGTATTAACGCGATGCATTTCATCAACTCACGCAGCGCAGCGGAACCGCCATGTCTGTAATATTTATACAGAAGAATTTGCAATCCATCACCAGGAAAAATGGATGTATTGCGAGATTACCTAATACAGCTGCCAACATAAGACAACAGCTTCATTTAGCACTCGCAGTCCAAATGAGAAACCAACACTCCAATACTGAAAGATGCAAGTATTAGGGCCTCCGTATCTAAGCCGTTTTACCCTTCGGCTAGGTAAACATTGATTCCATTCCAGCTGGAAAACGAGACCAACCCAGCGTTGCAAAGGTTTTCTTCAACTAAAGGCGAGTTAGTCGGTTTCATACTGAGGTGGTTCTCGCTCAGGTAACTTGTGCGTTTCCTTCGGCTGAGCAACCAACCTGTCGAGTAGCCACATGTCCAAGGATAAAATATCTCCAAAAAGGGAAGTGCTTATAATTTGGCAGACGTTAGTAGAATTAACGCGAATCAAAAGTTATCACGACGACCCTAAAATGAATTATTGAAGTAAAAGTGGGATAACCCTCCAGAAGAAATATTCTGTATTACTGAGACTTCTAAAGGGACAATAAACTTCCTTCTCCTCCCTCTTAGAAAGTTTTCTTTCTTTCTCTCTGTTATGATGCCAGTGACGTGCGTTAACGAGTTCATTTGCACATTTCGTGTTTCGTCCGAAGGCATTTGCTGAATGCGACGAGTTCTTGGATCGGAAACTCGATGACCGACCAACCGGTCGATATTTTCCTAATGACGGCCATTAAGAGCTCGATTGTACACGACATTTCTCCGTTGTCGTCGGTTAAGTAACGCGCAACAGACGAACTTCCTTTGTCTCTTTCAGATGCCTCATTTCTGCGAAAGGGGAAGTGAAACGGTCTCGATTAATTCATCCACACTTAGTGTTCATTTTGACTAAATCACATTGCCGAGACGCTCTCAGCGGATGCTTTCAGCTACTTCTGTCATTAAGGAAGTCGATGAAGGACTTAGTTTCCTACTCGGGAAGAAGCAATTACATCCTTTAAGATTCGTGTTTGCTTCCCCTTGTTAAGCATTTTGAACGAATCTAACCGTCCTGATCAGGGTTGGCATAGTTAATGGGGGTTTGCCCACAACAGCAGCAGCAGCATGTTCGTTCTCTTTCGGAACAATCTCACTTCATTCAAGAACAAAACATCCGCGCGTGCACAATTTCCAAGATTTTGTCTACAATAATAGAACGAATAAACCTCTGCAATGAAATGCAGCACTAAACGGGAGATATCCAAAACAAAATGGAGGAAGGAACTGATCGGTGCAAAGATAAGCAACTCTAACAACGGAAATGCTTCCTCGTGACAACTCCACATTTGGCAGGACCAGACTACATTGAAGAACCACTCAGCTGTGTGCGTGGGCCCCCATCACGGGCATCTTATCCGGAATTTTTGAAATTAGGAAAGGAAGACGACTGAAGTATTCTTGCGAAATGTGAGTTTCGCGGTGTCCCCTCGCTAGCATGCGATAATGCAGTTGAGATTTTAAGAATTTAAAGTGGATTTTATAATATTCAAAAGACGATTGAATATCTTGCACTTATCTGATGCATCAGTAAAAGACAGATTAGCAGTAAAAGAGTCGAATTAGTCCGCTTACAAATTAATAAGAGAAAAAATTAGGACTGCGAATGCCCTCCGTGTGTCACGAAATTAAGGAGGACAACATCCGACTAATAATTTAAAAATAAGTTACGACCGAATGGGAAACACACAGCGTCTTAATAAATGTAATGCCTACGTTTCGTTGTATTTTTAAACGCATATTTCCCGTAACTATGCTTTCTATATAAACATTTAGGGCCACAAGATAAGTTTCTTTAGATATTTTGAAACTATATAGAAAAATACACATTTTCGATCCTGAAATCTTTCCTCAAAAACGTCTCCGTGTATTGTGGACATAACTTTACTAATTGTGCTTAACCCGAAAATAATAACTAATCAATAACTTCAATATTTTAGAGGTGGATAGAAATTTTAATTTTAAAATTTCTATCCACCTCTCAAATATTGAAGCGGTCTTTTAATACGAGAAAAATCAAAGTAATCTTGTACCTTCTTTCTAAGCTTGCACTTTGATCTAACATTCTGGAGTGGCGGTTCAGTTACTGATTCTTCATTAGCAGCACGGTCAATAAAAAGAAGAAACAGTGTGTGCGCTTATATATCATCAGCATCACCCATTGTCGATCCACTGCTGGATGAAAGCCTTTCCAAGATTACTCCAAAACTGTCTGTCCATGGCTCCTTTCCCATGTCACTCCTGTACATCTGATGATATCATCAATCCACCGTGCTTTAGGTCGGCGTCGTGGTCGTTTTTCCTCTAGTGGAATTCAATCCAGTTCTTCTTTTGTCCATCGTTGATCTGATCTTTGAGCAATGTCCAGCCCATTGCCACTACAGATGTTTCACTCTTCTTATGGTTTTTTTCTTGAAAGAATCCACGATGTACAGGGTTTCTTTTTCTGTTAATTCTATTAACCCCTGTTTCTCTATTATCTCTCATGACATATCCAAAATTTCCCATTGAACTTTCATCTGATTGTTGTATACCAGTTCTAGCATTAAAGTCTCTCATTACAATTCTGAAATGATGGTTTCCTTTATTGTCAAGCTGCGATACATCATGATAGAAGGGGTCAATTTCTTCATCAGTATGACTTATTGTTGGTGCATAGACTTGGATGATCTTAAGAGTATCTTTTTGAGATTTTAACAACAATACTTGCGATTCGATCAAGTATATCGATTAGATATACTGTCAAACTGGGTGGAAGGGGTGGTGAAGCGCAATACATAGCCTCTCCCACTCAAATGTCAACCTCACCTTCTCGTGGTCCATCCTGTTCTAAAAGTACAAACGAGGCACTGGCGACCGAGTATGGGCGGTATAACCCTAACAGAGTAAATGCTGTTAGATCTGCCTGTCCAGAGGCGTAAGGTAGCAGCCCCATCACTGGACTTACCCAGCGTCAGGTTAGTAACCTGCCCTGGGGAAATTCAAAACAGTTTCAAGTCTCATCCAAAGAAACGCCGGACGGACTACCAGGGAAAAGACCACAATTCAGGAAATGGTAAACGAAATTGGAAAAAGGAACACATAATGAAGATTGCAACATGCAATGTGAGAAGCATTGCGCACAAAGAAGAGGAACTTGATAAACAACTAAACCAAGTTAACATAAAGATATGAATGTAACAGAAACAAAGAAAAAATAAAAAAGAAACAATCAACTATATACAAATCCACAATGGGGTAAAAAAGAAGAAAGAGCAAAAGCTGGTATAATGATTATAGTACATAAATCTCTAAAGAACAATGTTGTATATTATAACTATTTGAACGAAGGACTAATGGAAATTAGACTCAAGACATTAGGCCGCATAACAATAATTGGTGCATATGAACCAGAAGAGGGAAAAGAATATGTTAATATATTTTATGAAGAATTACAGAATGCCATAGATAATAAAAACAAAAACTGACTGTTTACTACTAGCAGGAGACTTAAATGCCTGAATAGGAAACAAAAAATAAAAAACAAACAGGCAAATTTGCCGAAGTACATGTAACCAAAATGGTCGTAGACTGCGCAATTTTGTCAATTATAATAATATGAGAATAACGAATTCAGTGTTTAAATACAAGGAAATACATAAATATATTTGGTCAGCCAGAGGATACAAATCAGTAATTGACTACGTTATTGCAAATTTTAAATTAGCGGATTAATTTTAGACGAAAGAGCATATCGAGGCTTTGGATTAAAGTGATCATTATATGGTATCAGCAAAAATTCGATTTAAACCAAAGTGGCTAAAAACACATAAAATTGAAAATTCTTACCAACCAAGCTACAAAATTTCTTCATTATAGGATCCCCAAGTTAGACAATATCAAAAATGCACAAACTCAAAAATAGAAACCACACATGAATCAAGTGACATAAAAGAGGAATGGGAAAATTTGAAACAAACTTTCGCAAATATGGCAACAAACTTTGGAAATAAAACGCAAGTGGATTAGAATAAGAGGACTACGAGACTGGAACAAAGAAATAGAAAATATTAAAATCAGCTAAAGCCTTTTTTAATTCCCGTTTAAGGAGTAGGCGAGAACGTTTTAGCCCTAACTAACTTTTGGAGACTGAGTGGGCAGTTCAATCTCCACTGGTACCCAATCAGAGATAGCTGGGCCAAGGCTATCACTAATTAAGCGCCACGCAGTGAAGAGAGACGGCTCAACAAGTGCCGCTATCTCGTGGTCCCTAACACAATATATTTAATGTCTGAAATAATGTGGGTCCTACGGTCGATTTTCTTGAGTTTCCAGGAGAAAAAAACCCGCTTGCCCGTGCCAAAGATCGACTAACTCGGGAACCGGTAGAAAAAAGGATTAGAAAAATTTCCTCTAGTCGCCGACTAGATTCGAAAGCAAGTCTTCCTTCGTGCAGTCAAGAGCTGTGGTTTACAAACGCGACATCCACTGAAGGACGTTTACCAGAAATGGCTAAATTCCAAAACAATAGAAGCAGAAATAGAGTATAAAAGAAACAGTGCAATTGGAAAAAACAGAGAGAGAGAGAGATGGAACAACTTCGTAACAGAACTAGAGAAGGATATATTTCAGCCACAACCCAAAACATATAAAGTAATAAAGTACATGAATAAGGAAATAAAAGAAAAGATAAAAATACAAACAATAGATTTATAGAAATGGGAGACCTATTTCCAAAATCTCTGCACAGATGAGAACAATGAACTAAAATTTTATAAAACAAAGAATATCACAATGTTAGAACTGAAAAATACAATAAAGAAGATGAAAAATAGGAAAACACCAGAAGACAATATAAATATAGAACTATACAAAAATGCAGGAGAAAACTTTAATGAAATATTCTGGAATTGTTTTATATGGTTTGTCTGGAAAAATCCTAACTCTTGGAAAAAATCACTAGTTATCCTAATCTATAAAACGGGAAATAAAGAAGATTGCAATAAAGAGGAACTAGTCTGCTGAATACAGGATATATAAACGATATACAGGAATATTAAAAGAGAAGCTAAACATTATTGTAGAGGACAAACTACTAGAAGAACAAAATGGTTTCTGAAAAGGCCGATCCAGCATAGATCCAAACTTTTTACTCTAAAATTATTAATAGAGAAGAGAATTTCAAAAAGAAACACATGTGGACTTTATTGATTATGAAAAAGCCTTCGACAAAATTAGTAGACAAAAGTCCTTTAACACTTTCATTGCCAAGCTGAAAATTGGAATTTCGTGTGGTGGCCAAATTTTTTTTATTTTTTTATTTAGTTAGCGACGTCCACGTGATAACGCGTGATCGGCCGTTTGGTGAGAACTCGCATCGCGTGATTGGCAATGAACGTGTTAAAAATCAACCGACTTAAACATGCCAAACCAACTTTTACAGTCCATTCAAGAAATATATACAGGAAACAAAATAGCAGTTAAATTAGAAACACATCTCAGAATGGAAAGATATATCAAGAGGAGTACGATAAGGATCTACCCTCTCAACTCTGCTTTTCAATATACAGGGTGGTTCAAAATTCCACGTACAAACTTTGAGGGGAGGTAGAGAGCACCAAAATCAACCACATTCACAAGGAAAGCATGACCGCAAACGCCACCGGAAGATACTAACGGGGACACAAAGATACAGAAATAACACAAGGCAGTAAGTAGTTTAAAAACCTATTAGGCGTAACTGAACAGTGCAATAGTAGTTGAATACATAATATAGTTTCACATCAGGTGCTCAAAGTTAGGACCATTAGCAGTGATGCATGCCTGACACCGACGACGCATTGATTGCCGTACATTTTCGAAAATACCTGGAGTTTCCCGGATATTAGCAGCGGCGATAGCGATCCTTGCCACGAGGTTCATGTCAGAGGCAACAGGCGTTTCGTACACCATGGCTTTAAGGGTCCCCCCACAGAAAGAAATTAATGCTCGATAAATCAGGTGAGCGTGGGGACCATGCGACGAATCCACCACGCCCAATCCATCGAGTTCCAAAGGATCTGTCCAAATATTGACGCATAGAAATGCCAAAATGGGCTGGAGCCCCGTCGTGTTGGAACCACATCTGCCGACGCACAGTCATTGGAACATTGTTCAGTAAATCCGGCAGAACTTCTTCCAGGAAGGTCCAATACTTCTGGGAGTCCAGTCGGGGTGGTAACAGGTATGGGCCGACTAAACAGTCAGCGACGATACCTGCCCATACATTAATAGCGAAGCATTGTTGTGCAGCATGTGATCGCACAGCGTGTGGGTTCTCATGGGCCCACACATGAGCATATCACTTTTCTGCAGAAACCACTGCGCGATTTCCACACGGCGAGGATAATCTTCGGCCATCAGTAACTGGACCCGTTGCAGATGAAATAGATGTAAGGACTTAGAGTGCAAAACGCGCAATACACTGCATCGAGATACTCTTGTGGCAGAGACAACGGTACGTGTGCTGTCTCTGGATTATTGTCCAACGCATGCAACACCTCCTCTTCCATGGCGGGATTTCGCGTCGATCGTTGCCGCCCACTATCATGTCTGCGATCCCTGAACGATCCATAGTCACACAAATTCTGATGCAAATCCGCAAACATTTGGTGATGCGGTACGTCTGTTTGGATACCTTTCGCGATACATTCGTACAGCGGCTCGTCCATTACCGTCAGCTAACCCGTAAACGAGGTGCATGTCTGCCATCTTAGCGTTCGTAAAACGGCGCATGTTCTTCGTATGACGTTGAAAGCTTGAATGAGGAAGCCCTAATTGTTCACCTGGAGCGCTGGCGAACAGCCCCACCTATCACTTTCGGGTGGCGTTTCCGGTCATGCTTTGCTATGTGAATATGGTTGATTTTGATGTTCTCTACCTCCACTCAAAGTTCGTACGCGGAATTTTGAACACCCTGTGTATATAAATAAAATTATAACAATCTGAAAACAACATAACCATTTAGTATACAAATAACCCCACAAATGAAGATAGATACACTACTATTTGCAGATGATCAAATAGTATTAGCTACATCAAAAGATGATTTGCAAAGATCAATAAAATCATTAAATGATATCTCAAAACAATATAATATGACAATATCTAAAGAATAAACAAAAATAACGGCAATCAAAGGAGGAAATCCAATAAGTATAATAGTGATAGATAATAAAATATTAGGACAAATAATACTTTCAGATACTTGGGATGCGATTTATCATATGAAAAAGACAGACACCAAAATATCAAACTTTGTCAATGTAAATGGCATAATAAGTAATATATTTAAGCCATCTAGTACAAAAACACTAGAATCAGACTATATAATGTCTTGTCAAAACCAACTTTACTATACGGAAGCGAAACATGGACCATGAAAAGGAAAGATGAAAAACGAATTCAAACAGCAGAAATGAAGTTCCTCAGAAAACCAGCTGCATATACTAAGTGGGACCACAAAACAAAGGAAGAAATCTTACAATCCCTGAAAATAAAACCAACTAATTACTACATAAGACAGTATAAACAAAAATGACTAGAACATTTAAATCGAATGGACAACAGCAGACTAGACGAAAATATTATACAGGTACGAAATAAGTGGAAAATGAAGAATCGGAAGACCAAGAAAGAGATCGCATGAGCCGGAAATGGCCACTTGGCCTAAATCCATGTTAGGAAGAAGAACAAGAAGATACTGTCAAATTCTATTTTGTTGTTCTTCAATTTTTTGTTGATCATGAATCCAACTCCACTGATTCTTTCCTTATCTTGGCCTCTATAATACAGCATTTCTTCGTTTTTTAATTGGAGAATTTATTCACCGTTACGTCTAACATCACACAGTCCGAGAATGCCCCCATTCTGGACGCTTTAGTTCTTCAGTTAGCCGTGCTTCACTGCTCAGAGTACTACAGTGTAAAGTTCCAAGGTGTAGTTTCCAATAGTAACGTGATCTGGTTACCTGGGGATTCTTATCATCCTCTACCTTCATGTTTAACTGCCTGTTGCCGTAGGCAGTAACAATCTGGCCTCCGAGGAATGAGGGCCATTTTATTTCTGTATGATTCATCTCGGAAGATTGGGCCATAAATTCACCACGCTGGCCCACTGTGGGTTGGTGAGCGGCAATATTTTCAAGTGGGATCGCCAGTCCTAAAACCACTAGTCCACGGCTCTTTATTCAATATATTCACAGTTATCCTGATATCCAACGGGTGGTAGTCAGGGTTCCCCCTATCCGCCACCTAGGGGACGCACTCGGTAGCCAGATATATATATATGTGTGTAGAAAGTTTTTTACCTTGGGTGTAATATACGTTAAAGACACCAAGAAATTTTATACTTGGTTTTGATCCTTTTCCCAAGTAAGCAAAACAAAGTTTTGCGCGTGAAATAGATTCACGTCTGAGCTACTTGTACATAGAGGCTAATGATTTCATATCACTTGCGTTAGTATATATCCCATAATGCAAAGCGCATCCCCTTCGGATGTGTATAACGCAGTGCATAATGGGAAGGGCCACTACCCAGACCAGTTTCGACCTTTATTGAGGTCTCCTCAGTGGGAGCCAGACCCGGGAGAGATACCAAGGTTGAAGTAATACAGAAGCCATATATATATCATATATAAGTAGACAAAAGGTGCTTAACCTTCTTAATAGAGCTAGACGTAAATATCTTTCACGAGCAAAACTTTATTTTGCTCGTGAAAATAATATGTATATATGTATATATATACATATGTATATATGTATATATATATAGAGAGAGAGAGAGAGATCCATTTTAACACTTAAGAATAAGGGTTTGTCCATTATCGTTTTCTTACAAGCCCCAGCTGAACAATGCACATTCAGCCATCGTATTGGGAATAGTTTGCAGCATTCCTGTTCATCTTAATGTAAGGTTTTCGGAGGGGAATAAATATCAGCAGTCCTCAAGGGCTCACTTTAGTGAGTACGGGCATGGCAAACCCGAGGTACCTGATGCTGGACCATGCCTTACTTCATGTAATATATATCTGTTATATTATTCTGTAGACTGGTCCCTCCTCTTCTTTCTTTGCTTCTCTCTCCTCTCCTTGCTCCTTCCCCCTGATGCTATTAGAGTATTCGAGGGCTAGGGGTGAGTCTTTCCTATCTTGCTAAGTCATTTCGTCTTATGCAGCCACCAAAGGAGGCAAGCTAGCCTCAATAGGTGCCGGTCCCAAGCCCGGATAAATGCGAGGGTTGACGTCAGGAAGGGCATCCGGTCGTAAAACTTCAGTGCCAACTCAAACTATGATTATGAGTCGAAGAGAAAATGATATAAGGGCTAGGGCGTACCCCTTAAGCGACGCGCAGCCACATCGCCCTACAGCTGTGAGAAGTGGACGAGGGCTACCGCATCAAGGGCGGGTGCGGTTAAAGAAGCGAGCCCAGCAGGTGGAGAGGATGTTGCGAGTGGGAACGCTGAATGTTGGAAGCATGACTGTAAGGGGAAGAGAGGTGGCAGACATGATGAGGAAGAGGAAGTTGGACATTTTATGTGTGCAGGAGACAAGGTGGAAAGGGGGAAAGGCAAAGGAACTGGGAGATGGATATAAATTGTTCTAAATTGTTCTACTCTGGAGCGAATAACGAGGGAAGAAATGGTGTAGGAATTGTGGTGTGTGGCAGAATGAAGGGTGAAGTACTGGACGTGGGTAGAAGGAACGACAGGATCATGCGAATGAAATTGGGTCTTGGAGAAGAGCGGGTGGTCGTATTATGTGTATATGCCCCGCAAGTTGGTTGTACAGCAGAGGAAAAAGATGAGTTCTGGAACGTGTTAGATGAAGAAATGAGGGAATTGGAAGAAAATGAGATGGTGATTGTCGGAGGAGACTTGAACGGGCACATAGGAAGACAGAATAGAGACTGTGAAAGGGTGCATGGTGGCCACGGAGTGGGAATGATGAACCAGGAAGGAGAGAGGGTTGTGGACTTTGCAGTAGCGTTTGATCTGGCAATTGTGAACTCGTTTTTATTCAAGAGGGAAGAACATTTGATAACATTTAGAAGTGGTAACAACAGCTCACAAATTGACTACATTTTGACTAGAAGAAAACATCTTAAGGTTGTGACAAATTGTAAGGTAATTCCAACAGATCAAGTAGCACAACAACACCGACTGCTGTGCGCAGACTTTAAATTAAGATCGAAGATAAGAACTTCTGGTTGCCATGGGATGAAGACAATTAAGTGGTTTCGCTTAAAAGAAGAGAGTGTGAGGAATCGTTTTAGGGAGAGAGTGTTAGAGAGGATTTCGGATGGACTGGAAAGTGTACAAGATTGGTGGAAACATAATTCAAAAGTAATCCTGAGCTGTGCAATCGAGGTGCTTGGTGAGACATCTGGAAAGATTAGAGAGCAGAAGGAGGGTTGGTGGTGGAATAATGATGTACAAGTGGCAGTGACAGCTAAGAGGAAGGCAAAGCAGAAGTGGGATGAGTCAAAAGTGGAAGAGGACAGAGAGGTGTACAAACAGAGAAAGCAAGAAGCCAAGAGAGTTGTGGCACAGGCGAAGGCCATGGCATATCAAGATCTGTATGATCAATTAGAAACAAAGGAAGGACAGAGAAAAATTTACCAACTAGCGAAATGTAGAAATAAAGCAGCTAAGGACATCTTACATGTGAGGCAGATCAAAGATGCTGAAGGAAGAGTATTATGGAGGGATGTGGACATAAGAAACAGATGGAAAATATACTTTGAGGGACTTCTGAATGAGGAAAATGCAAGGACTCACAGAGGAGATGGGCAGCCTTCTGAGGGGATGGTGCAGAACATCAGTAGAATGGAAGTGACGGAGGCCATGAAGAGGATGAAGAATGGAAAAGCGGTGGGCCCCGACAGAATTCCAGTGGAGGCATGGAAGGCACTGGGGGAAGAGGGAATTGACCTGCTGTGGGACCTGTTCATGAAAGATTGCCAACAGGAAAATATACCCGAGGAATGGAGGGAGAGTACTCTTGTTCCCATCTACAAGGGTAAAGGGGATGCACAAGACTGTAAAAATTACAGAGGAATAAAGTTGATGTCCCACACAATGAAGATCCTAGAAAGGGTTCTTGATGGTAGATTGAGGGAGGAGGTGGAGATTGCAAAGGAACAATTTGGCTTCATGCCTGGTAGATCAACAACAGATGCTATCTTTGGGTTACGACAGATGATGGAAAAATATCGAGAGAAACAAAGGGAGCTACATCTGGTATTTATTGATCTGGAGAAAGCATACGATAGAGTGCCAAGGCAAGAAGTCTGGAGGTGTCTGAGGGAGAAGAAGGTGCCGGAGAAATATGTCAGGTTGGTGCAGGAAATGTACAGAAATGTGAAGACAAGTGTTCGGACCTGTTTGGGACAGACAGAAAGTTTTCAAGTAACAGTTGGCTTGCATCAAGGGTCAGCATTAAGTCCGTTTCTGTTTAATATTGTGATGGAGGTGGTAACAGAGGAGGTGAGAGAAGATGCACCTTGGACAATGTTGTATGCAGATGACATCTTGCTCTGTGTAGATTCAAGAGAAGAAGCGGAAACTAAACTGGAAAGATGGAGAAAAGTACTGGAAGAGAGAGGTATGAGACTGAGCAGAAGTAAGACAGAGTATATGTGTTGCGCAGTGGGCGGTGGCCAGGAGACAGACCTGTAGCTGGAAGGAAATGTCATCAGGAAGGTGAGAGACTTTAGATACTTAGGTTCGACAGTGGAAGAAGATGGAGGAGGTGAGAAGGAAGTGGGATGCAGGATACAAGCAGGTTGGAGGAACTGGAGGGAGATGGCTGGAGTGTTATGTGATAAGAGGGTGCCGATCAATCTGAAAGGCAAAATTTATAGGACAGTAGTGAGGCCAGCTATGACATATGCTATAGAAACTGTGGCCCTGAGGAAAAATAACATTAGCAGGATGGAAGTAGCAGAGATGAGAATGCTTAGGTGGATGTGCGGTGTGACTAGAAAGGATCATCTGAGAAATGACTATGTCAGGGGAACAGTGAAAGTTACGAACTTAGGAGCGAAAATACAGGAGGCAAGGTTGAGATGGTTTGGTCATGTGATGAGGAGGTAGGACGAATATGTGGGAAGAAGGGTCATGCAGATGGATGTGCAAGGAAGGCGGAAGCGTGGTCGGCCAAAGAAGAGATGGAGGGAGCTGGTAGAAGAGGACTTGAAGATGAAGAACTTGGATGTGGTGACAGCCCAAGACAGGAAGGTGTGGAGGAGACTCATAAGAAACAGTGACCCCACTTAAGTGGGAGAAGCTGCAGAAGAAGAAGAAGAAGAATAAATATCAGCAGAATGAATTAAATATTTTTTTTTGTTTTTATCGACTTCTTATTCTTATCTACTCTTATCGTATCAGTAGTATAGAATGAAGTCCCCCTCCCTCACCTCTCCTGGACAATATAAACTTTACAATTAAGTTTTATCACACAGTCAACAGAAAAACAGAGAAGAACATCAAATCTACATACTTATGACCAAAGCTATCAGCGCTGGAAATGCGAGCTAACAGGGCTCTGTTAGCTCGCATTTCCCATCTCCGTGGCATAGATGCACACAGTCTTCCCAAAAGAAATCACTAAAATGAAGTCGATTAATGACCCTACGTTATTAGAATCAGCGTGTCCATTTTGAACTCGGAATAAATTGGAACAGGTCTGGAAGAATCATCATTACCAGAAGCAGAAACAAAATGCCCTCTCCCATCTTCATCCGCACTGCATGGAAATCAGGGTAGTGGTTTCAATATTTTCCGTCGAATCTAGGAATGCTGCACAGTGTCGCTAACTGCATGCCTCAATGTCCAGCTAAGACTTGTAAGGGAAAAAAGGGGTGGGAATGGATAAATCCATTAATAGTTGCTTTAAAACATGCAAATTTAGGCAAAATAGTAACGTTTGTGTACCTAACTGTGCTGTCCAAGTGCATTAAACCATAAACGTAACACGGGTTAATGATGGCAAAAGTTTTAGACAGAATTACCTTTTGACCTGCAAAAAAAAAAAAAAAAACGCATCTGTCCTGTTCATTCCATTATTGTCATTACGTGTAACAAAAAATAGAGAAATGCTTCACTGATTTCAAGGGTGCTCAGCGATTATGTTGCTGGCCATTGAAAAAAACGGAAAATAATCGTGGATGATGAGAATGTTGACTCTCGTATCTATGTAAGAAACCTCATTTGATCTAAAAGAGCACAAAGTTCACTTTAATGCTTCTCGTGGCAAATCGAATATCGCTAGAAGAAATACCCAAGAAGGAGTTCAACATATCCTCATCTCCATTTGATGGTTTTATTTCATTTTTACAAAGAATCTTCGAGTGAATAATGCGAAGAGCACTTCGCTCACAAAATCTGTCTTCACAGAATTAGAAAAGCACATCCCCTAGTGGAGGTCATTTAATACACAAACGGATGTCTTCGTTTCCACTTATTCTTAATTATATGCAAAGGTGGCATCAGTGATAAAAAGACACGAGATCGTAATGGAGTTTAATCCAATTTCATCTTTTAGAAAGCAAAACGTTCTGTCTACAAAAGATCTCAGAGATGCGTTTTTTGTTTTGTTTTGTTTTAGATGTAAAATACTTCGGAAGTTATTCGCTGTTTCAAAAAGGAAGGGCATAAAAAAGTCCAGTCACGATTTCACTCAAGTTCAATGCAGTCGTCTGCGCACGTGACGAGAAGGATGAAGAAACGTTACGTCTCGAAAGAAGTTGCTTCATTTCAAGATTAAAATCAAAAGAAGTAGCTGCAGGTGAGCAGAGAGAGAGAATTTGTCTGAAAGGAAAGGGGGGGAACTTCTTCTTAGAGTGCGCATTACACGTTACAGTTTGAGAGCAGAACAGAACGGAAAAAGCGTTTTTCTTGTTGTTTAAGCTTTTCCTTTGGAAGTGCAAGATATCGGGTCAGGAGACCGCGGTCATCGTAAAAGGTCAAAGTTGCTTTATAACGATTAAACTGGAGAGTCACGTATCGGCCTGAATGCTTTAAACTGAGCAACACTGCGAATTAAGAAACTGCGTTCGACGTCGACACAATCTTAAGGGACAGGAAGGTGAACAGAATTAAAATAAACGGGGACTTGAAGATGAAGGGGGAAAGAAAGAAAGTAAGAAAGATAGAATTAACCCTCTTAAGCAATGAGATTATATGAAAATAATCCTGAAATATCCCGTCTCATAATACGTCCCCTCTTTCGGAATTTTTCGAAAAACACAGCAAATGTTGCATTCTTCTAAAAGCGCTTCGAATCCTGAGGCGAAGACTCGAATGTCGTCACTTGTTTCGATGCGCATTGATTTGTGTTTGCGACCGTTATTTCTTGCGAGAGACGAGATCCAATGAGTCGTGGACAAGTCGAAACAGTTCCCTGATGCGCATTGCCCAGGAGGCGCATCTGATGATGCTGACAGGTGTGGTTAATTAACTCGGTTAATTAATTGCTGACCGCCATTCATTGGATAAACGAGGAGACGCTACGCTGCCAACAAGCGCTTTACAAAGTTCAATCATCTCCGTGCTGCAGAACCAACTGAAATTTTGTTTCACTGTTAACAAAACGGCTAAAATTCTGTGCAAATAAATACAATTGCGAAATATTACGCTTCGGTGAAAGACGCCAAACATCGGCACCTCTAAACCTGCACAAAACCTTATGGCATCACAAAAAATATCGTAACCAACTATGCAAACCACTCGGCCAACCAGGCCGGCGGTGTTTTCCCAATATACACAAGAGTATGCAGAGGACTTGAAACTGGATGATCTCTATTTAGTTTTCAGCGCCATCAAAAGAACTCAAATATACAAGCATCATGCAAGAAAAAGTGAAATAGTTTTTCTTGAATGATTGTTCAAGAAACAAAGAATTGGTTCTTTCAAACCTGGAGATTCAGTGAAAATGTTCTAAGAAAACAGTAACTGATTCAACCAAAGACGCATGCGCTGTGACCTGAGAAGATAAACAGAACTTCCTGGCGGCTCAGGAAGTTAAAGAGGCAGTCAAGGAAAAGAAGAAAGAATATCGAAAGTTACTAAAAAGTAAGTCCACTTGTGCTCTTAGAGAATACAGATAAAATATAAGAAAGCGAAGCTAGTAAAACTAGCTAAAATACAAAGAAAATAAATATCAGGAAGGTGTATCTCAAAATATTCTTGAGACTACTGAAAAAGAATACAAACGGAGGGGAAGGTACTGTCAAAGAAATCAGATATGATCAAGATGACATTACAACTGACGATAAGGATATCCTTAATGTGTGTGGAGTAGTTACTTCGATCGATTACTGAATGAAACATGCAGTGGATGGTAGAAAACTCCCAGCAGAAATGCAGCCAAGAATACAATCCAGACTTAAAGCAGAACAAGGCACCAAGAAATGTGGAAAGGCAGCTGGAGTAGATGAAATTCGACCAGAAATGCTCAAATATGGAGGCATAAAAGTTTCCAGTGGTTGCACTGAATAGTTCAGAGGTCAGATTGTCGAAATCCAGATGATTGGTACAGAGCTGTCATAGTACGCATCCTATAAAAAGGAAAATAAAACTGAATGCAAGAATTACTCCCTACTCAGCGTTCCTGGTCAGGTTTACGCAAGTATACTTGAGCTGGATTCAGGCCAAGTAGAAGTTGTCAGGATCAGATTTTCACTTTAAGACACAAATCGTTGAATAATCTTGGGAGTATAACAATGATGTGTATTTAAGCTTTATTGATCTCAACAAGGTGCCAAGAGAAAAGCTATTCAAAACGCTACAATTATAGGGCGAAAGTGCGATTATATCAAGCAATACTTAGTCTTTATTTGAGTTCTAACTCAGCAGTTAGAATTAAAGGAACAAGAGGATGGTTTGATGTTAAATCAGATGTGCAAAGGGTGCATATTGTATCCGCTGTTATTCATTATCTATATGGATCACATTATGAAGAAAAGTGGTATTGAACCTGATATCAAAATTGGAGATGTAAATGTCAGCTCTTTGCTTTGTGCGGATGATATTCTAAATAAATCTGCTACAAGTCTGCAAGATTCCCTGACTAAAGTGATAACTGTTGTAATAGATATGGTATGAAGATTAGCAATAAAAAGACAAAGACAATGAAAATAGGCAGAATCATTGAAAATGTCAACTGTGTTGTGAATGGAGAAGCTGTGGAACAAGTAAAACATTTCAGCTACTTAGGCACGATTTTTAGTGAAGATGATAAATTAAATATGGAAATAGACAACAGAGTCAACAAAGCTAGTATTGTGGGAAGTCAACTGAATAAATTCATATGGAATAAGAGAGAAAGTATTCGAAACACTAAATTAGCTGCATACAAGACAGTGTTTAAACCAGTTTTAACTTATGGATCTGAGAGCTGGGTTAGAAGTATAACACTTGACCAAAGAGTGGAAACCGCAGATACGAGAGTCCTGAGAAATATTATGGGAGTGAACAGATGGTATGAATGGCAATCATATTAAAATGAGGATATTAGGAAAGAACTTGCCATTGTCATCATTCAGGATGCGTTAGCAGAGCTAATCTCAGGTGGTATGGTCACTTAAACAGAATGGGCGAGAAAAGATTAGCAAACAAAATGATTTGGAGGAAGACCAAGATGCAGGTGGATTGATAGAGTAAAAATTGCCCTAAAAGATATAAGATAATGTTAGAGTCTTAACAGATAGCACACGGGTGTTAAATTTGTTTTGTTCTTCTATTTAAATAACTGAAGAACAGAAGCAACATTTAAGTGTTCTAGAAATTTCCAATGTTCAAAAGATTTATTAATATCTGTAAAAAACTTATTTAAATATGTAGTTTTTTTTTATCGCATTTATATGATCGTATCCCATTTTTAATCCGATTACTGCACTCTTTACGTCATATAGATACATGGAATTCTTAATCCATGGATGTGAGTTACGTATATTTTATCCTTTCTATAGGATCAAAATCATAACTACCATAGTTTGCAAAGTGGTTATTCATTTCGTTACGTATAGTATTGACCCCCTGGGAATTAAATATCAAATGAAAACTGAGCGTTTTCTGCTTTGTATTACCAATTATCATGTTAACCCCATTCTTTACTTTTAATATTCATAAAAGAAAAAAAATCGTTAAACGTTAATATTCGTTTGCGTACTTTATTTCTTCCTTAGTGGTCAGCGAAATTTTTAATGTTCAAACATTAGATTGAGTCCTTCTATTAGGTTCTTTTGTACTTATATTTTAGTTCATTTGCTACCCAGTGTACGTGAAGATCTTTTTTTCAGTAATTCTTGTCTATTACAATTTTCTGTCAGCATATTTAATCATTTTTATAAATTCCTGAAATAACTGATTTGAATCTAATATCACTTGGAGGTAGTTGGCAATTTTTTATGCAATTCTTATAATAATTGATAATTGGTGTCAGGTCGAATTTTTCATGAGTTCCTGCACAGCTCATATCAAAACTTAGGTAATGATAGATTCAACCGTAACAGAATAATGATCTGTTATTTTTCTAAAATATATTGCAGAGGATACTTCATAGGCCATTTTGTTTCTTATGTGATCGATACAACTTCGAGTTTTTCGCTTCTCTCGTATTGCCATCAATGTATGCAAGAAACCCATGTGAAGATAACAAATTTTTATATTCTTCAATTTTGCTATTGTTCTTATATAAATCCACATTTATATCCCCATCTAGTATAACATTATCGTGTTTCAAGGTCTTTGGGACATTGTTTAGCTCTGTTGGAAATATATGGGCCATCATGTGCAAGGTGTATAGCAAATATGAGTATATTCATTACTGTGTAGCAAATCACAGTTTTAGCACTCTTTGTGTTCCGTTTACGAAAATGAAAAGCATCTTTCCTGGCACACAGAATTAATCAGCCCGAATGATTATAATCACGACGGTCATAATATGTATCCGTTTCAAGCTGATAGATCTATATTTCACTTAACACCAATATATCTAAATATCGTTCGATTTGTGAGAAAAGTAACAGTAAATTATCAATATTTGGTCTTAACGACGTAATATTTACATGATATAAGTCGACATTATTAGATTAATGTCGAGTAGTAGCAAAAAACATTTTGCAGAAATTAGATTATTCATTTTTGTTCCAGTCGACAGCCACACCAAGTTCAAAGTTCTTCAATCTAAAGGCCTTTTGGGTCAGCATTGTTTCAGTTGTTCACTATTAGGTGGCATTTAGATTTTACTGCCTTCTTTGACTGCATTCGTTGAGGTCGTCAGGTGTTTTCATCCGTATCACTTTTGTGTTGTCGTCCTTTCTCTTGTCCAATTTATCGTTTTTTATCCACATATTTAACTGCTCAACTTGCTCACTTTTGCTTTGCTTGATAAAGAATTGCTTATTAAGTTTGGTCAAGTTTTATATAGACGGGCACTGGCTTTAACTGTTCAAAGAACCGTTGTACTGTAATCTCGTTGAGTTTTCTTGCATCCGTCATCCATTCATCTTTAACGTGTTTGTTCACTAAATGAATAACAACTGGCTTGATGTCTATTTTCTTGCAGTTATAACATGTATATTTTCATAAGGAGATTCTGGTCAACCGTTTCTTTCAATATTGTTCAACCTGGAGCACAGTTGAATTTCATTGACTTCCAATTTTAATTCGTTCAGTTGTACCTTGTAAGTCAAAATAAACCCAAGCTGCTGTAAAAGAGGAATAAAGAACACTCTCTTACTCCTCGTAAGCACACCCACCCTAAACTGCGTCATCGCAAATCGTTGTGTATGTCTAAATATATGGTGTTTTCAGGCATTACTGGTAATTGGTCACTCGGTTATCAACGTCATGTGATAGAAACCCCTTCCCACGACAGCCACTCTGTTATGTGAATAAGCCCTTATCACGATGCATTTAATTATCTTTTTTTTAGCATTCCTGTGAAAATTTCACAAGTTACCCCCTAACATAATCACAGTGATGAACAGTTTAAAGGCAGTCTTTTTGGTTCTACAAATATTTATTTGAAATAAAGAACATTTCCCTGCTTCAGTAATGTTGTTTAAAATGTCCGTGTTAAAAACACAATTGGGCATTAATACTCTAAGGTGATCTGCATGCAATCAGTACCACCGAGTCTGAGATGAGGTACTTTGGAAAATCCGTTTTTGACAAGGCAATATTTCTAAATCTGTTTCATCTCCTTAGCTTATTGTCAATGTCCGCTTATATTACAAGATGTCAATCGCATCGCAGTTCCGGAAGCAGAATGGTTCCTTTCCTAATGTTCATGATACACGTCGTGCTGAGAAAATGAAGGAGGGAGGGAGGGGAATCGTAGGAAATCGTGTGCAGACTGCGACTCATGAACGATTACATATCAAATCTGCTATTTCGCCTCAAACGTAAGAATTTTGAGATTATAATTTGAATCGAAACCATCTAGAAATTCGTTTCCACCTCTATTTCGTTTCGTATTGAGTGTATTTTTATTCCTAAAGAACGCTCAGCATTCAAAAAGGCGAACGATCATTCTCATTTCAACTATTCAGGAAAATCTCAGTTAAACGTACTGAGATTGTCCTCCACGCTGTAAGTGCGTTTTCTTCAGCTGTACGAAAATTTAACGAGCACTTTCGCTAATCCAGGTGCAAAATAGTTTTCAGTCTGACGAAAACTCCTAGTTACCATTTTGTGTTCATAGATTACGGGACTCAACCCTTCCTAAAGGGATGGACGAGACAAAATTCATCAATCAATATAACCAGAAGTAATTGAGAGTTTGCCGTTTGACCTACAGGTAGTGTCACAGTGTCGTATTTTTCTATGGACTCATACGAGTTTTATAGGCTGTTGTGATACACATTTGAAGAGAAGACTTACATGTTCCTGATAACGCTGGTCTACCAACCATTCAATTCCTGGACATCAAGTGAAGAATAATTAATTAGCCATTCCGTGCAAAGTATCATTCCGCATTATTTAACAGCGCTCTCGTAAGTCATCCCAATGTCGCTAATGCGAGGGAAGAAGTAAACATGACAAGAAAGACAGATACTGAATTCGGGTTCCATAGAAATCCGAGTTAAACACACAGCGCAATGTAGTTTGATACAAATTAAGCTCTGAAATTCGCTTACTGGATTTAAAATCAGGAAAAAAAAATTTTTATCGGCTTATATTACGAAGGGTTTCAGGAAAGCACCGATAGTGCTTATTAACCTCGGAGATAAAATATTCCTCGTGGGTGTTGGTTTGTACGCAGACCGTTTCATCGTTAATTATAAAAAAGTATTTTGTTGTTCATTCATTTGAGAAACGAATTACCGAAATGGTTTTAGAATTCTTGGGAAAGCATAAATAAGGAAATCTGTGTAAATCTGCGAAAAGGTAGCGAGGAAGTTTGGTGCACAATACGGTGTTCCACTTCTACAATAAAACTAAGACGCATTCTCATTGCCGCGGTTCATTAGGCGAATGCAAGATCCCACTGAAAATGAACGTTTCTTCCTGATTCGCTTTTCGCAATTGTGCCGCTGACGAAAAGTAAATGCCGACTTTAACAAGATCTGCCTTACTGATACGAGAAAGAATTTAAAAAGACATTTTTTGCATAAAGTATTTTTGTATTTTTATTTCTAGTAATCTGGAAAAAAAAATAATAGTTAAGTACTAATGCAAACTGAATTATAAATAACTCTCACAAGTTATGCTACGCCATCTTCTTGATGGGGCATATCGGGAAATACGATATTTCGAGGTTAGTGTGAAGAATGCCAACATCGCAAATAAATCCATCTAAAATGAAGGCCTTTTGCCGCCGACGAACAAACTGCATTTCAGCAAGAAATGTTGGAATAAAAACTGATTGCGATGCGTTTGTTTTTTGTCGGAAATGCGGTTTAACAAGCCTCAATTTTCCTGCAGTATCCTTCTAGTGGCGAAATGCGATCAGCAGTGGTCCGCCGCACGATTCCTGCGAGGCCATTTTTGTCATAACTCGGAATTCGAGAATTCATGTCGCTCAATCCCCTTCGGCTGTCAGAATCAAACTCGGTCCGCAAATAAGGGGTGAAAAAAGTTTTGCGTGTTTATGAATTGCTGAAGGCCATTTTCGGGTGAGGGTAAATGTGTGTTTAAGATGGCCAATTAACATTTTTGCAATGAAAAACCAGATTCACTTTGACCGCCTAACTTTTATGAATAATAAAATGTTTGCAAGCACTCTTTTCAGTAGTTCTAATTCAGGAACTATTCAAAGCTGAAACGTTTCTTTGTATGCAAGGATAATCATAAATCAAACCTTGAGAATGTGTCCCTTACCGTATTTCAATTTAAGAAAAAAAAATTCTCGAAAATGAGACCATGATACGGATGATGTTTTTGCATATGGAAATCGACGGTTTTGCTTTTGTACGCTTACGCTTTTAATTGCATAATATATATATATATATATATATATAGCTGCATAATATATGTAATAAATATTTAAAGTTTTTTAAGTTATAATGTAGATTATAGTTTACGCTGTGTCCGGAACTTGCTGGTAGATCCAAAGGCAAAAACAAAACGAAATTTTCACAAATATGTAAAGCACCAAGAAGCTATAGTAAACTGCCTAATGAAATCAAGTCTGTAACATTAGGTTACACTTTTAGAAAAGGTTTGAGAGACTACCTGATGTTGAATTTTATTTTTAACGGATATTATGGAAAATTACTGTAAATGTTATATATTATATCTCGATTATTTTCTGTATGGATTCGTGTGCCCTCACAGATACAGTCATTTAACTTTTCTGTATCGCCAGTATTTGTATTTTTATAGTGACCAATATGGCTACAGCCCTTGGTTACACACATTGCACAGTTTCTCCCAATCTATTTCCATTTTCTGTTCTTTATTCCTAAGTCTTTTCTTTAACCATTAGTCTCCATATTACCACTTGAAAAATAATTGGATTTTTATAGTACGTGTGGTATTGCTTTTACTATCTCCTGTTATCCCTTGTATCGTTCTATTCATCACCATTGTATTATATTTTCATTTGTACTTCATTTAAATAACTTTTCAATTTCAATAATAACTCGAATAGGCTTTTAACCTACACGAATCATAAAAGAAGTTTGGAAGTTTTTTTGTTTTGTTTTTTCCCCAAAAGGACGTTCTTCAATAACAACTTCAGTTAAATTGCAAAAAAGGGAGTGAATATAAGTGGCAAGTTGGAATAAAAAAATGAAAGAAAGGGGAAAAAATGCAAACGTTGTACAAAGTTCAAAAGGGCAGCTACAGTAGAGGGAAAATTCTGAGTTGCGCATTCTCATGAATGAAGAGAAACTCGAGTGACACGAAATGGAATGTTCTGCAAAACACGGAAAGTAGCAAAGCGGAAAGATCGTAAAAATGCTTAAAACATCTAACAATGAGATCGCACCAGGGGACAGGCACATCAGTTTTTGTACTAGAAATGACTGGGGGGGGGGGGGGGGTTGACTCCACAAATTCCGAAAGGCAATCGACAAGCAAAGCAGGTGGATCGAATGCGTGTCGCATTCTCAGAAGAGTTCGTGGAAGGAATGATGCATTACAGATGCCGATATTCTCCAGATGTTCTTGTCGTTTAACGGCAAACACGGTTTGGGCAGAGTCTGCTTAAACGTAAGAAAACATTTCTCTCTCTCTCTCTCTCTCTATGAAGCGTGTCTGTCTTCAAAAAGAATACCACTGACAGGAGGAACTGGCACGGAATCCGCATTGTCGTTTAGTAAACGCGCTGTGCCAAAGATCCCGCAACAGAATAGAATGAGACTTCAGCGGCAATCACAGGAACGAACGAAAAGTTTTGCTGCATAAAAATGTGATCGATGACTGAGTGGGTGGAAAGTCAGAAAAGATTACGCTCGGAAGCAATGCAGTACCGACTTTGCGCTTTGTTAGAAAAATAAATAAATGCTTCATTAAGGCGTTAAATTGTTAGTGATTGGGGGGGGGGATAACTTTGAGCAATAGCAGACAAGCAACAATACGTAGTAGTTTTCGTATCTTCACCTTTGGAATTTTTTACGGTAATCCCACCCACGATACTTGTACGTACTCTTTTCAAGAGTTCGATGTTCCGCGTAATGTGGGAAGCTTCTCAATCGGCAATGGAAATATTATTGCACTATTATTTAAATCGTAGCTAATGCAATTCTTGCGTTTTATTATGCTAGCAGCAAGAGGGGGTTTGCAGCAGTCTGTCAAAGCAGAAGATTTGATTTCACGAAGTGCTTCCCACCCGACTGAGTGCGGTATAAGGGACCTCTTCCTCGGATTCACTTGCTAGCGCGGAAATGATTTGGAAGATTGGAGTGCAACTGGCTGGGGGGGGGGGGGAGCGAAAGTAGATTAGTAATGGAAAAAACAAAAACTAAAGCGAAGCATGCTTTTCATTGCACCAACATCACAATCGCGAATTTCAAATGAAACATTTGATTGTATTTTCCATGAAATAAAACAGCGGTGCTTCCGAGACAGTTAATCATTTATCACTATCAATACATGAGCTTGTTACTGGCATTTGCAGAACTTTCCTAAATGGTTTTTCCGATACGACGAACTTTTTTCTGCCATTGCCCGTCTTTATGATAATTCCATCCATGAGAGATTGTTTAATCCAGTCGTTCGTTAGTGCCGTGGATGGGCGGAAAGATGAGGAGAATGAAGAAACTTGCTAGCACCTCCTCAGACTCACGTATTTCCTGAAGATTACAACCTGCAGGCTTTTGAGGGCAAAAGGTTGCGGAGATTTGAGTGTTCCAAAAGAGAGAAAGGACGAATAAACAGGGTTGGAAATGCGTGTTTTGGTTGGAGTAGAACTGCGAAGGCCTGTTAAATAGCTACCGCACGTGTTTTAATCATTTATCAGATTTAGAGGAGAGCGTGGGAATTGTTGATGCCAATTCCAACAAATTGTGTCCATGGAGATATTCGACATGCAAGCAGTCGAAGGGAACGTCTGTGTGAAAGTTAATTTAGTAAACTGGGAAAGATGGAACGGAAATCGACTGTTCTTTTCTGTGCGGAATCAACTAATTTTAGGAATCTCTTCCGGGCACCCTTCAAAATGCGATGACGATACTCGATGATTGCACAGATTTGTGATTTCTAACGTGAGCAGCGGTTCGTAGGTGGGGTAACGCCTTTATTGAAAGCGAAACTTTTTTTTTATGTAAGAGAGTGCAGAGTAATTCCAAGAAGAGAAATATCGTGTTGTAAAGATATTTGGTATTTTTCAACGTAAGAATGGGGGAGCAAAGAAGAGCCACGCTTTGTGAAAAACAACAGGATTGAATATTACTAGAATTAAAAGAAACAAGGATATCAGAACCCCACTCAAGAATGTTAAGAGATGACAGTTTGGGGTCGTCAATTTTTTTTTTCTGAAAGTCTTGGATATTGCATATTGTTTTGCATATTGTACGATTTATCAAATGAGGGAGAAGAATGCAGCGCACTACCACCGGCGAAGCTGCATATTGGATCTGGACTCAACTGGCGAAGGTCTTTGCTATGGAAAGGCGAGAGTAGGCGAAATAACGACGCCTGGAACACCAGCAATTGCTAAGTTCGAGGAAAGATCCAATCACCATCACGTGTGAGCGCATCCGAGTAGGTGGGTAAAAAAAGTCATCACAGCATGGAGGCATCTACTAAAATGACTTATCATTGGTAACTTTCGCGCGCGTGTGTGTGTGTGTGTGTGCGTGTGTGTGTGTGTGTGTGTGTGTGTACTGATTTCCAGCGGCAGTCATTCACTGTTGAAGAAAGGCCAAGGAGATTTTTCAGAGATGAGAAGGGGTTTCATAATTTTTGGAGCCAACTACATTTCAATTGGAATGAATCGCTCTTGCGGTGAATTCGCGTTTCTTTATCGTCATAAAGAATCGGAAACACGATTTTTATCACGTCACATTCAAGTGATAAAAACCGCTCTTCTTACTGCGTAGCGCCCAAACATGCACGCCGGAAGAAAATGGCTGAAACTACCCACAAGCAGCTGTGAAGGAAAAGTATTTGTGCTCGCATCCGCATCAGCGATTCTCGCTAACGCATCCTCTTATCTGAAAACTAAAAAGTGGGAAAAGAAGATCGATTTAATAGAATTTGTCTGACGTCTTGTAATGGGGAACGCCATTTTCACGGCTGTCTGTCAAAGCGACGGATTCACTGTTTACGTGGGTGTTAAATCGAAAACTGGTTCCAAGTTCACGCGTCGTGACGGCTAACGAAACGAATCGATCAGTTCATCCAATGCACTCCTTTCGTCGTTTACCGTTGTTAAATAGAATAATGACTTAAATAGAATAATGACTAATCAGTACTGATACAGAACCAATTGGATTAGAAGAACCGAACGAAGCCATAAAGGTATCTCGAAATAGAAAATCAACCGGATTCGATGGCATAAATACAAAACTTTGGAAATATGGTGAAGAATCAGATTCACACCACACATTCTTAAAATTAATAAATAACTGCTCGAGGGAACCGTGATGTTCCTTCAGATTGGACAAAAGCTAAGACTATATTTAAGAAATGAGACAAAGATAATTGTGGAAATTACGGAGGAATAAGTTGATCAAATACAGGTTTGCAATATTTCTGAACACATTGTTCAGAAATATTGCAAACAGTCTACTCCCAGAAGAACAAAATGGTTTCAGACATGGAAGATCATGCATAGACAATATTTATGTGCTAAAACAAATTACTGAAAAAACAAATAAGAGGAGAATTTAATATATAAATATTAAAATACACAGAGAAAGACTTTGGAATATAATGAAAAAAAAAGGATATCCATTACATCTGGTACAAGCTGTACATAGTTTATATAAAGATATGAATTTGGGTAATAAATTACCAGAAGAGATTGAAATAAATCGAGGTGTTAGACAGGGATGTAGCTTATCTCAAAATCTATTCAATGTTATATATTAATCAGATTATTAAAATATGGAGAACAATAAAAAAGGTTTCCGGTTAACCAGAAGAACTGTTATGAATACGATGCTGGACGCAGATGACCAGATTATATTACAAGACAGTGGAGATGATCGTCAAAAATCAGTTTAAGAAAAATATGCCTACAGTACAGTTTAAAATTTCACAAAAGAAAACAAACGCGATGGCATTCAAAGGTCGAGATCATGTTAGATCGAAAACCGTTATAGAAAATAAAATAATATAACAGGTGGCAGATTTTAATTATTTAGGCTGCATAATAACATATTTAAAAGATACAGACGGAAAAAAGAAAGAGATTTCATCAAAATCTGTGGAACAATTAAAAGGACACTGGATAAAAATACAAGACGAGAAACTGAACTAAAATTTTACAAAGTAATGGCCACTCCCACTCTGTCACAGAAATATGGACTGTTAAAAATTTAATAAAGCGCATACCTTAATTTAATATCACATACAAGTAGTGGATATTAAAGATCCAAAATTATTTCAAAGTCGATTGTTTGTAGAAACTATCGAAGTTTCGCAAATTTGATCAGCGCATAAGAGAATGCAATCCTTGGCATCGGCGTCTCCTTAGTTCGCACTACTTAAAAGAACACAACCGCTGCCAAGCGTCCGTATATTCGAAACTTATGTAGACAAGTATAAACGTTCGTGGTTTCTACAAATATTCGGCTGCGAAATAATGTTGGATCTTTAATATCAGCCATTTCCACGTAAATTAAAAATAAAGATAAAAGTAACCTACAAGCTGCAGAAATAAGATTTTTAAGAGCAATTAAAGGATGCACAAAATTGGATCACATAAAAATGCTTGTTCCGGCTTCATAGAGAAGAAGATTATATATTTGGATTATATATCTTTGGGGGGGGGGATTTTCCATGTCCGGTTTTGTCCCGCCAATGACACACAAGCAGGTTCGTATAAGACCCTATAAATGACACACAAGTAGGTCCTTATACGTTTAAAGTTGTCAAATACTTTGGCTAGTTGCATCGCTTTAAAAATTACGACGATGGCTGCAGCACAAATTCCAATTTTCGTGAACGATCAGAATTGAGCTTAATAGCAATCTTGTCCTTCGATCGGGAGAAGACGCGGGTGTTATCTTGAACGACAAACAGCCTCCTGTCGTAGTATTTCATTAAAAAAAAAAACTTTAGAAACATCCTTTATCGCATGTTTCGTTGAACTGTACAAGCCTTCAACAACAGAAATTTCTTTCTTTTGCAGGATGCTTCACCTTCAGCTAAAGAGTGTTTTGAACTGCATTTGTGCGGGAAAATTTCTTTCACGCGAAGAAAATCACATTTCAAAATTTGCTTTTTTTCGAACTCGGATTCGATTTAACTTTCGAAATGCTGTGAGAAATTTGGACAAAAAAATAGCAAACTGAAGAGAAATTTCGATGGTTTAAGAAAAAGTGATTTCGTTTTGTTATGCACGACAATTACACTGAATAATAAATATTGCACATAATTTCTCAATAATAATCAATTTGTTTCGGATTTCGTTCAGTAAATAGCAAGAGTTCAACCCTTTACCATTTCGTACATACGCTTTTAATCAGTTTCGTATTCACGCGACCATTCCAGTCATTGTTCAAATGTAAAAAATGCATCGGCGATTTCTGATAAAAAGGTCTCCTGAAGGATCATTTTTGAATAAAGAAATGTCCTAACAATAACGATCATAATCTTATGTCAGATCTTATTTAGACTTTTCATTTCTATTAAATTAAATATTAAATTTAGTTCTTCATTCTTTTAAAATTATTTTCTAAACGTTTAATGTCAACCTCACGTGACTCGAGCGGTCACAACACAACAGTGCTGCGCAAGAATGGACACGTTATTAAGGAGAGAGAAATCTGTTAACGGATCTTATGAAGAACTGTGGGTATTGTATTCGTTGGACTTCGCTCCTCGACCTCTGGGAAAACGGAGGTTGATGAACGAAGGCAGGAAATGAGAAACGGGTCCATGAGTTGGGAGCTGAATTGAACAGAGCATGCTGGTTGGCCCACGACTGCTGTGTTTTCACGTGGTTAGAGGAGGCATGGCGGTGGCCAGTTTAGTGGAGCAACGCCAATGAAAATACTTACCAGGACAATGCCGAAGAGTGTGAGAAGGGAAGAGTTCGTGAGAAAGACGATACCGAGTATCTTTGAAAGATTACGAGACTAGCGATGTGATTTTTGTGTGTCACACGCGGGATGTAAAATACAATCACTGCAATCTTATGGAAGTTTTTCAGAATGACGCGTACTTCCACTAGCAAACGTATCGACGTGATTTGATATTACCGAACAGCAGTAAGGAAGCAGAGCCCTGGCAAAAACCAAGCACTGATACAAAATTATGGAACTGCTCAAAATAAGCCTCAATAAACTAACAGAAAAAATTGGCAGCTCACAGCGCAAGAGCGAGACAATAAAAGAGAGTTCCCAGGGGAGAAGGCTTCTCGATGCCAAACACAAAGCAAATGCCATGCGCAATCACGCAATGAATTGAGCAATCATGTAAGTGTCTTCAAACTTTTCCATGGTCAGCTGATAAGGGATTTTCTGTGGAGCGGGAGTACTGGAATCCACAACGATCGCTCATTTTTGGGTCTCTACATATTGAGAAAGCGAATGTTAATTAGCTCCCTCACCTCAGCACCCTAGAAGTAATGGGCTACGACAGCCTTCTATCGCCTTTTTAGTGACAGGATCGATAGAAATAAGGCTTACTTTCGCACTGTGATAGATGATGGCATCAATGATAATGCGATACTGGATGGATGTTAATTCTGGAGCAGAAATTCTGACCATAATTGAAGGGATACCATCTGGATCAGGACACTTGCAGCATCTAGAAAAAGATCAGGAGAGAAATGTGCGAATTATTCGTTGCGTAGTGGAAGAAGTTTTTCTTTAGTCATCTGTACAAGAGCTGAAGAAGAAGACCTATACTTAGAGCCAGCCTTGTCCTCGGATGATGTTTCCATGGTGTCACCTATACGGGAGAAGCAAGTGGCAGAATAAGTAGGCAGAAGTCGCTTTCAAAGCCTACATCAAAAGTCATCACGTGAGATCAGAAGGGTCGACTTCTCTCAGCAGGAGGCAAAGTTTTGTTCTTAATTTGATGTTTACAAAGTCCGTTTTGGATCCGTTGAATACTACAAATAATGTAGTGTATATATTGTATTTTTTTTTATCTTGGACTGCTTTGGTCACGTGTTGGAAAAAAACGAGGGTAAGAAACGTTGTCGTGGGTTTCGGTTTGAGTTGGGAAAACGAAGACCTTGATGCCGACAAGAATTGTTTCAGTTATATGATCTCAGCAGATATTCGGATCAGGAAAACGAAAACAGTAATCAGACCATGGAAACGAGGGCTATAATTCCAGAAGATGATTCTTAGAATACGCGGTCAAGATTCGCACGAGAAGACGATAACCATCGTATGGGCAAGGTTATGGTCAGTTTGAAAGAGGAGAGCCTACATCAACGGTTTATTTGAAGGAAGAGGTGATCGATAAAAGGTCCAGAGTGTTGGGAGAAAGATAAAGCTGATCCAGTATTCTGGTTAGTAACACAAGAGATTTGTGTTACTTCGTTAATTGATAGCCAATAATTAGGATTCTCTTCCATCTTGATCTTTGAAAGAAAGGAAAGCTAGTTTTTCTCTTTTGGTAATCAGACAGAATGCAGAAAATGACCTTGAGAAATAAACGCTACGAAGTTACAGAACAGTAATCGGAATTAGAACACTAAAGGCAGCCAATTAAAAACACATCAAAGTGAGGTAAGAAAACTTTGAGCTAAATCAAGTCACATAGAGATCAAGGGATGAAAGATTTCACAGAATGAAAAAATACACATGTTCCATTTCTTTTCCGAAAGGAATCGTGAAAAATACAGTTAAGGTAGGGTTAGTAAGGTGAGCTGTAGTTTCAGACGACGCTAGTTCAGGTTCAATAAGGATTCACAGATCATGTTTTGATGCACGCAAGTGATGGTGTACTTCGTGTTCATTTTGAGGCCTTAGAAATTGGTAAAATGGACGTGGACAAAACATACTCGAAAACCTATTTCAGTTGTTTTGGTTTTTCGCTATTTTGTGAGAGATTTTCTGAAACTCACGTGTCGGGATGATTCACCGTGGTGTGTTTCATGGTAGGCCATTTTAGACGCTTACAGAGAAGGGAGATGCAGTCTGAAGCATGCGATCCGTGGTGGCCTCGAGAGCGACCCTTGCATTCTGCATGCACCCTGACTCTCTCCGCACACAACTTGGAAAAGCAAATGCCAGCAAGGTTATTTACCAAGTGATCGTGAAGTGTCCCAAAGCGTTACCAACAGGGTCAGTCCCTTATAACTGCTTGAATGATGAACTCTCCCAATAGAGTCGATTAGTTCATTACGATGCGTTGAGTACATCTAACAAGGCGATCATCCGGAACTGCATGTGGAAAGAAGAGGGCACATTTGGACAGATTGAAGTAATTTCCTTAAACATTTTGGAAATTAACACAACCGCGTTCTGGAGAGGATTACGTTTTCATTTGAGTTAATCAGGTGTAGATAACAATTGACTTTTCAGATCTAAGCGGTGGCTTTGTGAACATTGATTATCGCGTGAAAGTGACTTCGACTTGCTATTCTTGAAAGCACAACTTGGATGTCTGAAGACACGAGGGAAAAATAACACACCGCCTCGATTTCGTTTACTTTCTTCACTTATTCGTGGTCAACACAATAGGGTTGTCGAAGCGGCTAACGTCACTAAGCGATTGCGTCACACTTAAATTGCATTTTCTGTCTTCGTGGTTTATCTGTTGCCCGACGGATGAGCTTCCGATTTTCCTGTAGGAATAACTCCGGTGTTCGTACAAGGATGGGAAAGGCATTCCGGCCTTCAGCCAGAAAGTACTTCCTCCCAATTCATCGCAACGCACATTGCGCAAAGCGTGTTGTTTAATAAAACCAACTGTGTGTTATGGATGTGTCAACTGTGATATCCTGCATTTATGCGATTTAGAAGGACAGCAGCAAATTGTGTTGCCAATTCGCGAATTGTAAATGTTCTCAAAAGTAGTAAAAATGCGCTGAAGTAGCGAGATAAAATCTTGCAATAAAATCTTACGTCCATAATCTGGGTTTTGTTCTTTTTGCGGAAACAAAAGAGCAAACTGAGATTCCGGCAGCTTCTCATTATGTCGCCTGCATTCGCGAGCTTCTCCAGATGAGCTTCATAAGAAAGTTTCGTAAGATTGTTTCGTCCTTAATTTGTTATCAAAGCAGAGCGCAAGAATCCTCACCTTTATTATTTCGCCAGCGATAATAAACGAGCTCCGCCTTCATCTCTGGCCGACAGCACTATCAACTCTGTTCCGTTCATTAAAGCGAGTGTCAGTTTTACATCTTTTGTAAACGGGAGCGGCAGGAATGACGCATCGTCCTTGCAGATTATCTGAGCAGCGTCGAATGGATTACGCACTCGCAACGAAGCTCGACGAGAACACGTAATGGAGTCGCCAGTGAAAGGAAGGAAAGCGAAGTCGCAATCTCCATTTCCTGAATGGTCGGTCGGTGCCGAACAATTTCAAATGACCGAAATTCATCCCAGTGTTTACTGCAGTTATCGTAATGACTGACGACCTCTCTGAAATACAAGTCTTGCAGTGGCTCTGAAATCCGTGCCAAATGGAACACCTCACAAGAAAAAAAAAAAAAAAGAGAGATGCATTCAATGGAAGTTCTTTGCACATTTCTTGTTTTCATTTAAAAGGCTCAACTAAAATCGGTTATTTTAGGTCACTTCATAATAAATAAATGAGCAAAAACCGCGCGGTTTTTATCGCTTCGTCTTCATTAAGCCATTAGAAGGTGCTTCGCCAAGTTCCTCTACCAACTGAAAAACGAAGCGTATGTTCATGCTGTCGACGAACGATTTTAAAACTGCCGCGCATTAGCACTGTGCAGGAGCTAATGGTCAGATCAGATCCGAGATCTCCACGTGAGATGCGATAAAGGAATTTTTCAAGCTACTTCAGCCTGAAACAGGAATGTGGTTTCGCACTTGTTCATGAAAATCATCCCTCGTCGATACCACCGATAATTTTTATTGCATGTGTGAAAATCATCTACGATCTGGTTTCACTATCAAAGTAATGCCAACTGCTTGTTTATGCAAAGAGAAGTCCAGCGCCTCTCCGCACAGGTCATACTGACAGCAGTCTTCTTTTAACATTGGTTCGGCACAGGCGGCGAGTCTATCGCATCTCAAAAGGCTCATCGAACTCGTAATTTAATTATACATGATCAAGAAGGGGCCTGAGGAAGAGGAGTAGAAGAATACGGAGCACGCAGCCGTGGTGTTATTTTCCAAAAACTGCTCCTCTCACAATGGAGGATGCAGCAGGGAATTGCCTTCGTTAAGCAGTCAATTCTGCAAATACTACGTGATGAGTAGCGGTCGGCGAACGCCACTTGTAAACAATATTACTCAGTGGTCTAAGTAATGTGCGTTTAAGGTAATCCATCGTGTCGGTAGCTTGACAAGCTCAACTGCATTTCTGGTGCAAAATTCCACCGCAAACGAAGAAAACAGTTGCCATGGTCTTCATCTGCTTAGGAACTTGATACAGTCTTCAAAAAGGACGTCTTTGCTGCGGCTCAAACAAATCTTCAATCGCTATGCACTTTCACGTCACTCGTTTCAACAGTCGCAAAAGAAAGGAATTAAACCGCGTTTGCAACGACAACTGCGATACTCGACAAATAAACCTCACAGCAAAGAAATACAAACAAAGTATCGGAAAGTCTTTCCGTCAGCCGTGCGCATCCTTTGAAAGTCAATGATCTCGTGAGTGGCATCTTGTGGGGGAGCAGAGGCGTAGCTACGGGGGAAGGGGGTCAGCCCCGGGCGGCACTTTGAACCTTTTAGAACTTTTGCAGTTAATTCTAAAATACCGTCTCGAGAACTCAGTTCCAACTATTGTAATACTTCTGCGAATTTTCCTCACAACTGCTGCAAGTGTTGCACGTTGTGAGAGGAGTTTTTCTAAATAAAACTGATTAAGAATTACTTACGTTACTATGAAATAGACTTCGCCAATGTCATCGACGATTTTGCTAATAGAAAAGCAAGAAAAATAACATTTTAGAATGTTCAAATTAAAGTTTTACTTCAAAAATAAACAGTGTGGTTTAATTATTTCCCTATACGTGGTTTGACGTTTTGTAATATTTCTGGTGTGTATTGAGAGGGGTGGAAAACACAGGGATCGACCCGGGAAGCAAAATCTCTAGCTACACCACTGTGGGGGAAGGGTCCACAAAGTACGGTATATAGAACTGTTCATATACCCGAAATGCATGTCTTGAAAACTTGAAACCATGCTATTAGTATCCTCAATTTGCTATGAGGGAAATTGCAAAAAGTGGAGGTATTTTGTCCCATTCTCCAATAAAACTGTAGTCAGTTCCAAAAATAGTTACACGCGTTGGTCTCGAACTCAACCGACCTACTAACTCTTCCGAAAATTGCTCTGATCAAGACTAGGCTGGCTAGTGTGACCTTTTGCGCATTTCCTGAAACGCCATTGCTTATTACGGTGCCTATCCCACTGGAGAGGGGGCATATAAGAATGTTAATATAATGTTCCGAGTTCATTTTTTTTTTCGGGCAAGAAGCCTGGTTTAAATCAGGACGGTATCCTCTCCGAAAAATTCCATTCATATGATGGGATAGTAAGCATTAGCAAATAACGTTATCCTGACGGCAATCTCAACATCTAATGTGAGCTCGTGCATCACAGCTTTTTGAGGTCTGTTTAAAGTTCGAGTTATGTAAACTTTGCGCCACACAAGTCGAACTTTAGCATTGTTTTGATAGGTTTGTACACAACGACCTTTTCATATCAAACAACGCTGCGGAGTTCGGCACATAACAGTCTGGCACAAACTTTAGCCCATGCGGAACTCAGTTGGAGTAATTCTGCGAAGAAGAATGGGAGGAACACGCAAAGCTCTTCAGTGGTTTCCTCCGCCTTCTCGCGGGTTATGCGATCTCCTTGACTGTTCGCGTTTTCAGGTTCTTAATTGGCGTTAGACCTAGTTCGTCTCCGATATATTAATTGCCTCCTTCATATTAAAAAAAACTTATTTTCGAGCGTCAAAAAGAAAAGGGTTGCTAAGGAGATGATTGAGATCAAGGACGAAGTGAAATATAAAACTTAATAAAGTAGCTCAAAGTTCGTCTTTCAATTTCACCGAGGCAAATAATACCCCGTTTAATGACACCTGGCGAAATAAAAATAAACGTGTTTAGCGACAAAATCACAGGAGTGGTCCTCGGCGCTTTATACAAAAATTCGAAATAAGCGAATGGCTGCGTCAGTGGAACGGGTTTGTTCTCTTTAAAGTTTATTTCTGTTCGGTTGGCTGAATGGCAAACTGCTGAAGATGTAAGCGCTTTACAGGCTTTTGAGAAGATAACGCAAAAAATAAAACGCCAGACAGCTTAATTAAACCATAATTCCTACAGTCCCGATTCTGATGGCACTCTTAAGCGAAACGACCAAATCTGCAAAAAAAAAAAAAAAAAACGTTTCACGAAGCAAAAAACCCCTCTCACAATCTCTTTTTGTATGAGGCTGTAATCGTCATTCAATTTAAGAATTTCATCTTCCAAGTAGGGATGGGCTGCTTCTCCCTCTCCGACTGCTTTGAAGTTAAGCGAAACTCTTTTGACATCCAACTGCACTTGCATTGATTTCTGGTTGTGCGTTTAGTTCTTTTTTGTTTCTTCATTTACTTTATTATCAGATATTTCCTCATATTTTTCATTTTCAGCAATTATTTTTGCTTTATCTCAATTTCGCTTCCATAAGGGAGTGTTGGTTATCTTTTCTGGAATATTTCTTCCAGGTTGAGTTACAGAATTAATTGCATCTGTTATTCTGAGGTCTTCTGCAATTTTCATCTTCGCATACCAAATGAAGTCTTTGGTACTTCTAGTTGGGGCTGTTGAAGAAATCTCTCGCTATATTCTCTTTTGGTGTAAAATAAGTTTCTGAAGTTTATTTTCGTAATCGGTAATTATTATCGGTGACCTTAGGGGTTATTGACCAGCTAATAATTACTAATAGCCGACCATCACTACCACCCAGTTGGGGCAGGGGATTTAAGTGACTTGAAAAGTTCCGTGTTTGGTCTTTTGAGCACGATTTCCAATCAATCGAACCTTTAGACCACCTACAATACTAACGTACTGCAGACTGATCATCTGCGGGTTGGTGGATTCATATAAAAATACCAAAAAAAGGAAGGTGGGTGTTTAAACTCGAACTGGTTTATTTTTATAGCATTTTATTATTGTTTAGTTTAAAAAGATCTTAAACAAAAAGGGGATTACATCTGTTTCACACTCACCGGTTTATTGTTTCCCCAGACAATATTTCTAAGCTGCATTTGATTGTCCTCCCACGTGTATAATATCTTGAAGAATGTCTCTTATTTGTAATGTTTTTAACACGAAGCATTTCTCTTTGTTAAGAATAGGCGATAAATTTTCAAAATTCATGAATGTAATTTATATGTTGCTACATCTGAATACTTCTTGTTTTCTATCCCTGACAGAAAGATGGGTCTAAACATAAACGTCCTTTTCTAAAATCCGACACATTTTAGAATAAAATCTGAATATTCTGTAAGTTTATTTCATATTCTTTTGTATATTTTGTAACAGGAGTTTAAAGTGATTACACCTTAATTTTAGGGTCATCTTTATTATTTCCTTGTAAATAGGAATTGCTACTGTTTCCTCCTCAGATACATTTTCCGGCATATTTCATTCAAAAATGAAGATTTTTTCGAAGTCTTCGCCCTGCATATTTATTTAGTTGTGAATTTCGTTATTTTCTCCTGATGATTTCTCACTTTGTAAAGTGTGTTTTTTTCGAACTAACTTCTAATTCTTCCGCTGTTATAGTTATTTGAATTATCCCTTTACTAGTTGTATTTTTTTCCAGTCCGTAATTCTGAAGAAAAACTTAGAAATTCAGTTGTTTTATGCTCATTAATATTTTCTGAATCTCTTGCCTTTAAATACACACACACACACACGTATATATACACAAGAGAGTGGTCTAAAAGGTTCTCGGCCTCGACCATAGATGGCAACACTATCAGCACGATTTTTTTTTTCTAAATTGGTACATCTTACATAAGCATCTTTTCGAAATTGTAAATCATTCTGTCAAATAGTTTGTTTATACAGCTGTCTGAAGCAAACGTGTTGTCTGTATCCCTTGAAATGGATAAATGGTGTATCGTGTAGTTAAAAATTATCTGTAAAAGAAGGTTTAACGCCAAAAGAAATTCATTTGAAGTTCATAAAAGTTAATGGGCACTCGTCTTCTTCGTTTTTGACAATTAAGAAATGGGCTGCCGAGTTTAAACGTGGCCGTACCAGCCTTGAAGATGATCCACGTGAAGGACGTCCGAAACGCGTAACACCACCAGAAATCATTGATCGAGTGCACGATGTGGCATTGGATGACCGGCGAATCAAAATGCGTGACCTTCCTGAGACCATAGGCATTTCAAAAGAACGTGTAAGATATATTTTGCATGAAGAATTGCAAATTAAAAAGCTTTACGCAAGATGAGTGCCGCGCTTGCTCACAGCAGATCAAAAACGTACTCGCATAAAAATCTCTGGACAGTGCTTGGAGTGTTTAAACAAGAATAAAACTGATTTTGTGCGCGATTTATTACTATGGATGAGACCTGAATTCACCATTATACACCAGAATCCAAACAGTAGACAGAAGCCGGTTGTTCAGCGCCAAAGAAGACAAAGTCGGTTCCATGAGCAGGAAAGGTGTTTTGGGACGCTAAAGGCATTTTGTTTATTAATTATCTTGAAATGAGTAAACAAATAACCGGGGAATATTATTCCAATCTTTAAACCAGACTACACGAAAAACTTCGTGAGAAAAGACCCGGTTTGCAGAAGAAAAAATCATCTTTTATCAGGACAATGCACCTGCCCACAAAGGTGTTTTTGGCCAAAGGAAAATTAAGGGATCTGCACAATGAATTGTTGGAACATCCATCCTATTCCCCAGATTTGGCTCCCTCTGACTGCTATCTCTTCCCAAAACTAAAACTCTTCCTCGCTGGACAGCGTTTTTCTTCGAATCAAGAGGCGATTCCAGCTGTAGAGGGGTATTTTGCAGATCTTACTGAGAACCACTACAGGGACGGGATAATGGCGCTGGAGCATCGCTGGAAAAAATACATTAGTCTTAAGGGAGATTATGTTGAAAAATAAAAATTATTATGAAATTATAAATTCGTTTTTTCATTGTTAGGCCGAGAACTTTTCAGACTACTTTGTGTGTTTGTATACAGACTATATATATAAATCACGCACACACGCAACTTATACTCTAAATTAGAAAGAAATCTGTTCTATGATGTATTTTTTTTCTACTTCGCCATTTACGATATGATAAATATAATTTTATTACCTCTTAGATTGCATCTTTCCATACTTTTAATCCCGCCTCTCCTTTTAAATAAATTTATGGTCTTTCGTAGAGACTTTCATTTACATGATTACGCCATTTAATATTGTTTTTATATCACGCCATTCTGTTTTTGCCTTTTTTTTTATCTTATCCACGCATTTATGAATTCTCTTTTCTTGTAGTCATTGCATATCTACAAGTGTATGCCTTTGTATCTACTCTAACATCTAAAACGGTGTTGACGCTTTGCCTTCAAGTAAATTCATTTATTCATTGCCTGGTTATTGGAGGCATGAAGTGACTTGAAAACAGTTCCACGTGTATCAAACTCTCCGTATTATCTAACCCTCAGCACCCTCCTCTCCAAAACACACACACACGGTACCACTACTAATACCCTAGAAGTTAACAGCATTTCGTGCATGAAACAATTCGCTATTTTAGGATTGTTATACATATTATTAACATCCAAGAATTTTCTTCCTATTTTAGAGTATGTTCTCCATATATTCAAAGAATATGGCGAGTTTTCTTTTCTAATTCTTGCATTAAAATCTTCCTCTATAATCGTTTTGGTCTCCCGTATGATGTATAATTTGGAATTTGAATAAAACTGTGCACCATCGTTTCATTTTCTTTCTTTGGTAGCGTATAATGCAACTACTGTTACGGCCATTTATTTTTAATAAAACTTCTATTATTCTTTCGTTCCAATATCAATTCATCCGTCTGAAATAAATTCGTGTGACCAAATGATGTCTGCTGTGCTCGTTTGACTCTCCTTCCTTCGCACCGTATTGCAATGGAGTCAGACAATTTACAGACCGCATAACCTTAATAGTAATCGGAAATTTTACGATTTGAAAAATCGCTCTGCATAACAATTTCTTGGATGTAAAATACGAGATTATCGGAACGGGTCACACAAATCAACTTTTCATCTTTCTTCGGAACAGCCTTCCGAATGAGTCGAGGGCTGCCGTGTCGTTTATTGTCGCATTCCTCTCGAATTGGCATTTCGTATAAAGTGATCCACGATATCGTCTACCGATTGTTTCGATTCACGAAACTTGCTAGCATGATATACCGCGCTCTTCTTTGGTACTTAAGTTTGCGACTCTTCACTAGCCAAGTCCTTCATAACGTCTACTTCTCTCAGAGAAGTCCTTCCGTTTTTGTGACATTCATTCAAGCGCCATCTCCTATCCAGGAGTTGATTACCAAGATTTGACTCATGGTTAAATGGGGGGGAGAAGTGACAATACGCTGTTACGGGCGTAACGACATGTAATGAGGAACATATTTCTTTCACCTATTGTCGTAAGTATTTATGTCTGTAAATCCATGTGTGAGGGGACGAAAAATCCGAGTTTCCGGGAGAAAAATCTACCTCTGTTTTACTCTAAACTCATCTTTAGTCGAAAGACACCAGATAAAGGTTCCTCACGTCATGGACAGGAATCGAACCCAGGTCTTTACGACCTTCGCCTAGACCTAAGCTATGGAGGCGCTTTTGTGACATTAGTGGTAAGAAAAAAAGAAATATTAGACTATGTTTTAAATAACTCGAATGCAGACAAATCAGTCATGAGAACACACGCGCAGTGTACAGACGAAAAATACTCTTGATGGTGATAGAAAGCTTTGTGTGTGTGTTGATGGTAGTAGTGTCATTGTGTAGTTGTAGAATGAAGTCGGTTGAGACAGCGAGTTGTGTGCCCTCACACGATGAGTTCTTGGCCTCGTTGGAGACATCACGTAATAATAATACAGTCTTCTTAATTCAAGGAGAGTGCAGGTGCAACGCAACATGCTTTTACGTAAGAAACACACACAGAGTACTGCATTAGATTGTTAGAGAGCGGTATTTATATGCGCGTGTCTGTGTAGATGTGGGAAATATCTTCCAAGAACCCGAAAACTGGAAAGACCATTGCTTAATGCAGCTTGTGTATTCGACTGGAATACGAAGCACAAATGTAATCTCCGTTTAAGTGAAAAGTAAACCTTCAGAAAGAAAACGATTTCATTAACATTACAAAATGGCGCAGGACAAATCCACCGGACGAATTCCTAATAGAAACACGAAACCCTCTGCAATTTCTTTTTATGAAAAGAAGCGGTCATCAATTAAATGTTACCGTCTAAACTATAATTTCATACTCTCCCCTGTTGGAGCTTGAATGCATTTCTTTATAATTCTTACGCTTCACGTTGAATTCTAGCTTATAAAGCTAGAATTTATAATTTTTTTTTCATTTTTCGTTCCACCAACCACTTTCATTCTCGGATATTTCGACGAGTCCGTCTGAATCTGAAATTTCAAAGCTAAGTTTTTAAAATGCGGCTCGTCAATTATAATTATCCACCGCTTGGTTCTGCTAGCCTAGCGACGGTTAATTCAGTGTTATTAAGGTATTATTTCCGAACAATTCAATTATAATAAAAATGTTGAAAAATTAATTAATTACATTTTAGTTACACAAACTCACGAACGCAATATGGAGGCAGTTCAAACAAAAATTCCGAAATTAAAATTTGCAATAATAAAAAAAAGTTTAATTCGACAAAAAAATAGCGGAAAGTTCCGACTGCGCAGTTTGAACTGTCTGAATTTAACAACTTTTAAGGCAAACAGTTCAAATCACGAGGTTGCAACGAGCTGATCATGCGTTCAATAGACACGGTCCTGACGGAGTCACTTGATTTTGTTTGCGGCTTCCCTAAGATTTTTTTTTTTTTTTGGTATTGAAAAATTACTTACAGAACAAACCCTACGGCGAGAAAATTTTAAAAGTTAAAAAAAAAAAAAGTGTAATCACAGTTTTAAAAAAATTTCCTCGTAATCCCCGATGACCTTTCGCTTAAACCCAGTGGAACGCATATCACATTTTAGGAAATGCCGATTTCTGATGATCGGGGTTTTATTTTTCTTTTTTTTTTTTCAGTTTTTAAATTGTGCACACATATTTTTACTATGATTTTGGGTTTGTCTTTGTTTAAAAAAATCGTTTTATTTCCTATTACTAATATAATAATAATAATATAATTACTATTATATTACTATTTCTACATTCTAAATTCGTTCTCTCTTTTACTCCGGCGTTTTAGAGTACATCTCGACTTCCCGTTTTAATTTTAAATATTTTATTCCATAATTTACATCATTTTAAATCCTATACTTAAAGGGTGCTCTTCAAATCTAGCTCAATCCCAAATCTTCAACTCAATACCACCAGAGTTAAACATCGGTACTATCAACATAAGAAGCCTGAATGGCTAAGAAGTGGAGCTAGCTGAGGAATTAGATAAGTACCACTTCGACATAATAGGGGCGACTGAAACAAAAAAGGCAAAAACTGGCGAGATCTTTCTGAGCAATAAATACAAAATGTTATATTCGGGCAATGACAATCAAGGAAAAGAAGGAGTAGGCATAGTAATCAACACTAAATACGAGGCCAATCTTCTTGAATGGCAGGCAGTCTCAAGTAGAGTCATGTTGGCAAATATCAGAATGAGGAACTGGATAATGAGACTTATTTGTGCCTATGTCCCACAGAAGGTTCTGCTAAACGAAGTGGAGGAATGTTTCGAGGATTTAGGGAAAGCAACTGACATAATGAAAAATCAAAAGTTGATCCTTGTTGGGGATCTAAATAGCAGAGTTGGAAATGATTGTGAGACATACAAAAATAATTTGGGAAAATTTGGAATAAAGAGGAAAACTAATAATAATGGCAATTCTTGTTGGATTTCTTCTCAGGACATGCAATGGTTATTACTAACACCATGTTCCAACATAAAAATGTGCGCAAATTCACATGGAGAGAAGAGGCAAGGAATAAGAAAAGTCTCATTGACTATGTTATTGTTGATAGCGATGTTTTTTCTCTGGTGCAGGACACCAGATGGTACAGAGGATTTCAAATTGGAAGCGATCACCATTTATTCTTGGACAGGATAAAATTGAATTTCATATTGAAAAGAATAACATTTAAGAAAGTCTCAAAGCGAATAAAAGTTGAGTAGCTCTCATATGTGAACTGTAGACTAAACTATACAAACATCATTCAAGAAAAAAATGAAAGAGTTTGAGAACAGGAACCAAACCTGGAGATTCAGCGGAAAGCTCTGAAGAAAACATTAATTCAGCAAGAGAGGCATGTGGTGAGGTTGTCTGCAAGGATAGAAATATCAGAACTCCATGGAGGTCTGCCTCTTTAACAGGAAGTTACAGAGGCAGTGAAGGATAAGAAGTATATCAAAAGTTCCTCGCAAATAAATCAGCTTGTGCTCTTAGAGAATACAGAGACAAATGTAAGAAAGCTAAACACTGTGTAAAACTGGCTAAACAAAAGTCATTGGAGGGCTTTGGCAAGAACATAGAAAATAAATATCAAGAAGGTGGCAAGATATTCTGGAGGTTGTTGAAGAAGCTCAGAAATGAAGAAAAGAGTGCTGTAAATGGAATTAGAGACGATAAAGGTGATATGAAAACTGGAGAAAAAGATATCCTTGAAGTATGGAGTAATTACTTTGAAAAATTGCTAAATGGAACTAGCAGTGATGACAGCACAGTGATAAAGAACACTGACCAGGCATGCAATCAGAAATACATATCCATACTTGAAGTAGAAAAAGCCATCAAAAGTCTGAAATGTGGAAAGGCAGCAGGAGTAGATGATATTAGACCAGAAATGCTCAAGCATGGAGGTATAAAAGTCTTACAGTGGCTGCACTGCATGGTTCAAAGGGCCTAGACAGAGAGGCAAATTCCAGATGACTGGAGTAGAGCTCTCATAGTAACCACCATACAAAAAGGGAAATAAAACTGAATGAGTGAGAATTACAGAGCTATTTCTCTACTGATTGTTCCTGGTAAGATTTACGCAAGTATACTTCAGAAACGGTTGAAAAGGATTGTGGAAGAAAAGCTTGGTGAAAAACAAGCTGGATTCAGGTCAAATAGAGATTGTCAGGATCAGATTTTCACTTTACGACAAATAGTTGAGAAATCATGTGAATATAACAAAGATCTGTATTTAAGTTTTGTCGATTTGGAAAAGGCATATGACAAGATGCCAAGAGAGAAAGAAGCTAATCAAAACGCTACAGTTGTATGTTGTCAGTGGGGATATATCAAGCAATACTCAGTCTTTATTTGGGTTGTATGTCAGCAATTAGAATGGAAGGAAGTACAGAAAGATGGTTTAATGTTAAATCAGGTGTCAGACAAGGATGTACATTATCCCCTCTGTTATTCATTATCTATATGGATCACATTATGAAGGAAAGTGGTATTAAATCTGATATCAAAATTGGAGATGTTAATATCAGCTCTTTGCTTAATGGTGATGTTATACTTCTAAATAAACCTACTACAAGTCTGCAAGATTCCCTGACTAAATTGAATAACTGTTGTAATAGATATGGTATGAAGGTCAGCAATAACAAGACAAAGACAATGAAAATAGGCAGAATCATTGAAAATATCAACTGCATCGTGAATGGAGAACCTATAGAACAAGTAAAACATTTCAACTACTTAGGAAGGATTTTTAGTGAAGATGGTAAATTAAATATGGAAATAGACAACAGGATCTTTAAAGCTGGTATGATAGGAAGCCAACTGAATAAAGTTATATGGAATAAGAGAGAAATTAGCCAAAACACTAAATTAGCTGTATACAAGACAGTGTTCAAACCAGTTTTAACTTATGGATCTGAGAGCTGGGTCAGAAGTAAAACACTTGACCAAAGACTAGAGATCGCATACATGAGTCCTGAGAAAGATTAGGTGCATGGACTGATGGCATCATCATATTAAAAATGAGAATATTAGGAAAGAACTTGACATTGTCATCATTCAGGAATGCGTTAGCAGAGCTAATCTCAGATGGTATGGTCACTTAAACAGAATGGGAGAGGAACGATTAGCAAACCAAGTGTTCTCTGTCAGGTTGGCAGTAAAACGACCAAGATATAGATGGATTGATTACGGTAAAAAGTGCCTTAGAAGATAGAAATATAAGATCTGATAATGTTGGAGTCTTGACAAGTGACAGACTCATTTGGAGAAAAATTGTAGATAGGAAGTTAGTAATGATATAATTTTTTTTATGTAGTACTATCATATCCTGTACACCAATTGAGGGTACATGGCAGAAATTTGATGATGAATTCCACAGTTCCAGAAGATTTACTTCCAGCAGTAATTCCCGAGAATGCTTCGAAAATGAAGGCCAAAAACAGAAAGACAAAAACAGATAACGAATCCTAAGCAGGCAAATATAGAAATGCTACTTCCTTTTCATTGATTGGATACTTGAGCGTACGTCATTTTTACTTTGTATCTCTCTGAAGTCTTGTACGATCTTGAAGAGTGCATCTGAACAGAACCTACGTTACAGGTTAGAAGAATTCACAATCGCTAGAAATCGGAGGGATTAAAAGCTTCAGTTCCAATCTTCACCTGTTCTCTTGAGTTTCACGAAAGTCAAGTCCCAATAATGTATGAAAGCGTCAACACAACGATCATTGACCAAAAGAGGTCACAGTTCAGTTGGAGAAAATCAGCGGTGTTAAACGAAAAGCTTTATCAGCAGGTTAAAAAAAAATGCCAAAAAAAGAAAACAAACCTCGGTAAAGTTACGGTAAAAGAATGAAGGAACAAAATTTATTTCTATTCATAAAATGCGGCATAAATGATATTCAAGATACGATGGCGTGCATTTAAATGCTGCGCTGATTCCAGAATCATCCAGAAGAAGAAGCGGTTTCCTCCTAATTATGGTTCTTCCCCCCTCCCCTTAGGAAACGCATGTTAACCAATTCGAAGTACAGATGATACGTTTTTTTTGTGCTCACAAGCACCGCTTCTCATTGTAAAGAAATAGAGAAGTGCGAAGGAAGCACTTGCAGAAGGGTCGAAGTGATTTGTTCCTTTACGGAGGAGGGGGGGGGGGTTCGATTTGCCATTTTTTAACATTTTTTAAATTAAACATACTGGATTTAAAAATAATAATAAAGTGTGAAAATTATTTAAAGCCTTAATTTACAATCGTTTTTTTTTTCACACATGCTTTCTGCTTGCCTTTGCAACTACTTCTGCATGCGGTTCAAAGCATTTTGATTTAATAAACAAAACGTAAGGAACGTTTGCGAACCCATTGGCTTTATTCAGTACTGTGTACACTGAAAATTTAGAGACGGTAGTGGAAGGGGAGGCAATAATAAAATATTGCTTTTATTAAATAATTAGAAAAAATTATCATGATATTAATACTTTAATCAAATGAATGCGAAGTTCCTTTTCAATCTTTTATTAACTGAATTACTTCGGAATCATACGAATTATGTGGATATTAAATCCAACATCATGTCAAAGCCGACGACAGAAATTAGAAGTTTCGTTGCGAAAATTTGACCAGGGAGCTTACGGTAAATACGCTCACCGCCATACTACGAGTTGCCCTAGCCCAGGGGTCGGCAACCTGCGGCTCTTTTCGTTATTAAACAATCTATTTTTGAAGAATGCAAAATGAATGTTATTTATTAAATTAGAAACTAAAATCCCTAAATTTAGCATTTGCAATAAATTAATGACATTTTACATTAAGTCAAGGATATTTTACAAATTGAAAATAGTACATGCGATGCTGAAAAATTTAATACTTTCATGTTTGAACTCTTTGAAATCATACGCGATAATCCTTCTTTACATTCTATTTACATTTTACAAAAATTCTACTTTATGGTGGATATGACTTCCCATTTAAACGCACTAAATAAGAAACTACAGGGAAAGGGAAATACAGCAGTTTTGCTTTTAGAAGAAGTGATTTCGTTTGAACAAAAATTATATTTGTTTGCGACAGACTTAGAGAAAGGCACATTATTACGTTTTCCTAAGTTGAAGAAATATCAACAACAAGCTGATAATAATTCCATAAATTTAACCTTTTTCAAAGAAATTGTGGTAAATATGGGATCTGCATTTAATGGGAGATTTGAGGAATTTAGAAAGAACAAGACAACTATGTAATTTTTATTGCGACCACTCGAAATCAATCCTGCCGAATTAAATTTTTCACCTTCTGCTGGAATTGATGAGGCTGCATTTCAACTTCAGTTAGAGGACCTGAAAACCCAGGATTTGTGGAATTCAAAATTTAGAAATCTTAAAGCTGACCTGGAGGAGTTGGAAAGACAAAAAAATCTACCCTTGCAATACAAAAAAAAAAGATCTGAAATAGAAGATCTTAAAAAGCAAGATCAGATTGTATTTGTCACATGGAATTGTTTACCAGGCACTTACATTCGGTGATTTCAAACATACGCATTTGGACTTCTATCGATTTTCAGATCGACATATTTCTGTGAGCAAATATTTTCTAATATGATTTTTATTAAAAGTAAGTTTAGAAACCTACTAAACAACAGGAGTCTTTTGTCATGTTTGAAAATGAAAATTACGGCGTATTCGCTGCATATTTGAGAAACTATCCCAAGAAGTTCAAACCGCATAATTCGCACTAAGAAGATATTTTTAATTAAAAAAATAATAATTTAAAGAAATAGGCATGTTATTGGATTTTATACGTATGTTTTTGTAAGGAGGATCAAATCTTTGTTTTATTATTTAAAATTAAAAATATCATAAAATTTCGGGTGACATGCCACCCTTGTGTTTTATAAGTATGATAACGTGTTACTGTAAAAAAATAATAAAAAAACTGAATAAATATTTTAATTATAATTTTTTTCAATGTTGTTTCTAAATTTAAAGCAGCGATGAGCAATTAAATAGTAAATCAAATACTCGGTTCGATCCGCATAAAGAATAGTTTCTTTTTCTTTGATAAGTAACAATTAATTTATTTTCCATTATTTAGGTATATTTTAATTTTTTTAACCTAAACAAATAAATCCACATGTAAAAATCAACATTCATAAAATAGATTTATAATTAAAATATACTAATTCTGCAGTACAAAACGAACAACGTGGACCGCACAAAAAACCTGAGAGGGCCGCATGCAACCCGCGGACCATTGGTTGCTCATCACTGCGTGCGGCTCCCTAAATTTTTTTAACAGATATAATTTTAAAAATGGCTTTTCAATCCAAAAAGGTTGCGGACCCCTGCCCTAGCCGAACCTAATAGGTGGCTTTATTTTATTATTTAAAGAATGTTGGTGGATTCTCTATGTACATAAGGAATTGTATAGCATTCCACTTCTAGTAGTTTGATGTGATTCCAAGCTGAACCTAAGGTGGCATGCACGCTATGAAGCGTCCATCTATTCGCCTCCTATAGGCTAGGGCATAGATGGCGAACCTATGGCACGTCCGAGAATTTTGCTACACGTCAAAGATTTACATGTGATATCCTTTTATACGCTTATAAATTATTCAACCTTTTTTATTTAATTTAAAATATGTACAAGTTAAATTTTGTTTTACACGAGAGAGCAGCTAAGAAGACATGGATATGACTGGTGCGGTATTAACAAAATATCGCGCAACCCAAAGGCAATCTACAATTGTTGAGTTGAAATGTTAATTCTCTTCAACTCAATAATTGTAGGTTGAAGAGAATTAAAGAACAAATCAGAAATTGTTTCATTATAAATAAATAAAAAACAGGCTGCGCTTATTTGTTTCACTAAAACTAAAAAAGCTTCATAACCTTTATTGTAAAATCTAAGCATTTTAAACAATGATATTATTACTTAAAAAAATTAATTTTGATACTTTTCACAAGAATAAACTTTTTAAATAAATTTGTTTGTGTTTTAAAATTTCATAAAACAATTCTGTGCTTTTAGTCAAAGCTGCATTTGCTTTAAACGAATGCATTCAATGTTTCGATTTTTAATTGGGTTTTCTCACAGGTCCACATATTGTTCACTAATGAAAATACTCGTTCAGTGGGGACATTAGATCCAGGGAGACATAAGCAAAATTCAACGATTTTTAAAATATTTTTAAAAGATACATGTTAATCTGCGAAATATTTAAAAATTTCAACCCATCTACGTCGGCAGGACTCGTCATTTTGTCGCCATTCTTCGATCTTTTCACTGGTGACATGACTTTTAATACACGAAACTTCATCAAATAGTTCGCCGTCATTTATATGTAATTTCCAGTGACTTGAAACGAACAAAACACTTTCCTCGATCTTCGCCCGCAGAGGGATTTCTCGTAGTAGCACCCATTCAAATACTTCCATTTCCACGAAACAGCTGTACAGTGGTACCTCGACTTATGAACCGCTCGACACACGAATTTTTCGAGATACGAACTTTTTTCATATCCCATTTTGACCTCTAGATACGAACCGTGATGCTTTTATTTTCAAATGAACTAAAGCCTGTTTTACATATTGTATACTTTTTTAAAACTTTTTATGCACGTTTAGCTGAGCGACCGCTGAACTGTCTCTAGTGTAACGATTGTTGTTACTATGTCGTATTTATCTGAAATACGACAAACGCGCTGCACGTATTTGCTTTTTTGTATATCTATTTCGGTATTTGTGTAAACAAACAATACACTTCCTGAAGATTGTTTTTAGGTTTGTATTTATGATGTATACTAACCTCAAGGGCTCACTTTAGTGAGTACGGGCATGGCAAACCCGAGATACCAGATGCTGGACCATGCCTTACTTCATGTAATATATATCTGTTATATTATTCTGTACACTGGTCCCTCCTCTTCTTTCTTTGCTTCTTTCTCCTCTCCTTGCTCCTTCCCCCTGATGCTATTAGAGTATTCGAGGGCTAGGGGTGAGTCTTTCCTATCTTGCTGAGTCATTTCGTCTTATGTAGCCACCGAAGGAGGCAAGCCAACCTCAATAGGTGCCGGTCCGTCCCAAGTCCGGATAAATGCCAGAGTTGATGTCAGGAAGGGCATCCGGTCGGAAAACTTCAATGCCAGCTCAAACTATGATATGAGTCAAAGAGAAAATGATATAAGGGCTAGGGCGTACCCATTAAGCGACGCGCAGCCACATCGCCCTACAGCTGCGAGAAGTGGACGAGGGCTGCCGCATCAAGGGCGGGTACGGTTAAAAAAGCGATCCCAGCAGGTGGAGAAGATGTTGCGAGTGGGAACACTGAATGTTGGAAGCATGACTGGAAGTGGAAGAGAGGTGGCAGACATGATGAGGAAGTTGGACATTTTATGTGTGCAGGAGACAGGGTGGAAGGGGGGAAAGGCAAAGGAACTGGGAGATGGATATAAATTGTTCTACTCTGGAGCGAATAACGAGGGAAGAAATGGTGTAGGAATTGTGGTGTCTGGAAGAATGACGGGTGAAGTACTGGAAGTGGGAAGAAGGAACTACAGGATCATGCGAATGAAATTGGGTCTTGGAGAAGAGCGGGTGGTCGTATTATGTGTATATGCTCCGCAAGTTGGTTGTGCAGCAGAGGAGAAAGATGAGTTCTGGAACGTGTTAGATGAAGAAATGAGGGAATTGGAAGAAAATGAGATGGTGACTGTCGGAGGAGACTTGAACGGACACATAAGAAGACAGAATAGAGACTGTGAAAGGGTGCATGGTGGCCACAGAGTGGGAATTACGAACCAGGAAGGAGAGAGGGTTGTGGACTTTTGTAGCGTTTGATCTGGGAATTGTGAACTCGTTTTTCTACAAGAGGGAAGAACATTTGATAACATTTAGGAGTGGTAACATCAGTTCACAAATTGACTACATTTTGACTAGAAGAAAACATCTTAAGGTTGTGACCAATTGTAAAGTAATTCCAACAGATCAAGTAGCACAGCAACACCGACTGCTGTGTGCAGACTTTAAAATAGGATCGAAGATAAGAACCTCTGGATGCCATGGTATAAAGACAATTAAGTGGTTTCGCTTAAAAGAGGAGAGTGTGAGGAATCGTTTTAGGGAGAGGGTGTTAAAGAAGATTTCGGATGGACTGGAAAGTGTACAAGATTGGTGGAAATATAATTCAAAAGTAATCCTGGGCTGTGCAATCGAGGTGCTTGGTCTAATCTGGAAAGATTAGAGAGCAGAAGGAGGGTTGGTGGTGGAATAATAATGTACAAGTGGCAATGACAGCTAAGAGGAAGGCAAAGCAGAAGTGGGATGAGTCAAGAGTGGAAGAGGACAGAGGTGTACAGAGAGAGAAAGCAAGAAGCCAAGAGAGTTGTGGCAGAGGCGAAGGCCATGGCATATCAAGATCTGTATGATCAATTAGAAACAAAGGAAGGATAGAGGAAAATTTACCAACTAGCGAAATGTAGAAATAAAGCAGCTAAGGACATCTTACATGTGAGGCAGATCAAAGACGCTGAAGGAAGAGTATTATGGAGGGATGTGGACATAAGAAACAGATGGAAAATATATTTGAGGGACTTTTGAATGAGGAAAATGCAAGGAGTCACAGAGGAGATGGGCAGCCTTTTGAGAGGATGGTGCAGAACATCAGTAGAGTGGAAGTGACGAAGGCCATGAAGAGGATGAGGAATGGAAAATCGGTGGGCCCGACAGAATTCCAGTGGAGGCATGGAAGGCACTAGGGGAAGAGGGAATTGACCTGCTGTGGGACCTGTTCATGAAAGTTTGCCAACAGGAAAATATACCCGAGGAATGGAGGGAGAGTACACTTGTCCCCATATACAAGGGTAAAGGGGATGCACAAGACTGTAAAAATTACAGAGGAATAAAGTTCATGTCCCACACAATGAAAATCCTAGAAAGGGTTCTTGATGGTAGATTGAGGAAGGAGGTAGAGATTGCAAAGGAACAATTTGGCTTCATGACTGGTAGATCAACAACAGATGCTATCTTTGGGTTACGGCAGATGATGGAAAGGTATCGAGAGAAACAACGAGAGCTACATCTGGCATTTATTGATCTGGAGAAAGCATACGATAGAGTGCCAAGGCAAGAAGTCTGGAGGTGTCTGAGGGAGAAGAAGGTGCCGAAGAAATATGTCAGGCTGTTGCGGGAAATGTACAGAAATATGAAGACAAGTGTTCGGACCTGTCTGGGACAGACAGACAGAAAGTTTTCAAGTAACAGTTGGCTTGCATCAAGGGTCAGCATTAAGTCCGTTTCTGTTTAATATTGTGATGGAGGTGGTAACAGAGGAGGTGAGAGAAGATGCGCCTTGGACAATGTTGTGCAGATGACATCTTGCTGTGTGCCGATTCAAGGAAAGAAGCGGGAACTGAACTGGAAAGATGGAGAAAAGTACTGGAAGAGAGAGGTATGAGACTGAGTAGAAGTAAGACAGAGTATGTGTGTTGCACAGTGGGCGGTGGACAGGAGACAGATCTGGAGCTGGAAGGAAATGTCATCAGGAAGGTGAGATACTTTAGATACTTAGGTTCAACAGTGGAAGAAGATGGAGGAGCTGAGAAGGAAGTGGGATGCAGGATACAAGCGGGTTGGAGGAACTGGAGGGAGATGGCTGGAGTGTTATGCGATAAGAGGGTGCCGATCAATCTGAAAGGCAAAATCTATAGGATAGTAGTGAGGCCAGCTATGACATATGCTATAGAAACTGTGGCCCTGAGGAAAAATAACATCAGCAGGATGGAAGTAGCAGAGATGAGAATGCTTAGGTGGATGTGCGGTGTGATCAGAAAGGATCGTCTGAGAAATGACTATGTCAGGGGAACAGTGAAAGTTACGAACTTAGGAGCGAAAATACAGGAGGCAAGGTTGAGATGGGTTGGTCATGTGATGAGGAGGGAGGACGAAAATATGTGGGAAGAAGGGTCATGCAGATGGATGTGCAAGGAAGGCGGAAGCGTGGGCGGCCAAAGAGATGAAGGGAGCTGGTAGAAGAGGACTTGAGGATGAAGAACTTGAATGTGTTGACAGCCCAAGACAGGAAGGTGTGGAGGAGACTCATTATAAACAGTGACCCCACTTAAGTGGGAGAAGCTGCAGAAGAAGACGATTTATGATGTATACTGTATGTATTTGTTTTTACAAGTGACGTATTTTATTGTAGCTTCACGTTATAAGCATCATTCACTGATCAGCGTATTATTTTCAAACTGGGGCCAAAGAAAACTAAGAAAGAAGAGAAGAAGAAAATCACAATAGAAATTAAAAAAGAGATTGTGGAAAAATTTGAGAAAGGAGTCAGGCAAAGTGATCTGTGTAAGCAGTATGACCAGTGGCGGATTACCCAATGAGGCACGTGCCTAGGGGCGACAGGCTTTGGGGGGGCCCAAGCCAAGACATTTTCCTAAAATAGATTAATGTTTTCAGTAAATATCATAAAAATCTTGATTGTTTTAAGCGAACATTTTTTCAAAACAATTATTACGTTTTAATACGTATTTTGAACAGCGCGCACTATCTACGCTTTAAATTAAACCGCATTACCAATGTCGGCGCACGGCGCTCACAGCTTCTCTTTGAATATTCAGATTTTAATTTTCAACAGAAACAACAGGCAGCTAAACAACTTGTCGCAAAATATTCAAACGATCTCGAAGAACTTTTAGAAAATGAAATAATTCAATTTCATCAACATGCCGCGCTTCACATCGAGGAAAAGGGCGAAAATGAAGGAAAAATCATGGACACGTTTAAAAAAATTTTGTTCATGAAATGCTATCCAAACGTGAGTATCGCATTTCGACTATATTTGACATTGGCGTGAAGGTGAGTGATCTTTTTCTAAGATGGCATTAATAAAAAAATCAAAAGAGGGCTGTAATGAGCCAAGAGCGATTAAATGCCTTATCCCTAATTTCTATTGAACGAGTTTGCCAAAAAAAGTAAACTTTGAAGACATAAACACAGCCCAACACAATTTCTGCTGACTTTTATATGAGACTTGTTTTTAACTAATGTGGGTGCGCTGATTTCAAATATCAAACCCATTTTTCTCTATCACGTCAGGTTTTTCCTCTGTGGCATTTTCCTTTTGCTAATTTGTAAGTTTTTGATAGTTTTAAGGAGACAGTACTATTTAGAGGATCAAAAACCTCGATTTTTTAATATTATTTTCTGAAAGTATGTACTTTTACAAATCTCTTCCTAACTTTTTATCAAGAAATTCGAAAAATTCCCGAAGATATAGCCTGTTATTCAAAGCGGTGCACAGATCAGAATCGGAGCGCTCACCGCTCTCGCTTGTTAGTAAACGAATAAATGCGTAAGAACCTGCAACGGACCGACGTACTGGCGCTTTGAATGCGAGAGAGGCCGATAATTAGATACATAACTACTTAACAATATTCATTAAAATTACAAGAATATTTATTAAAAAAAATAACAATTTTACTTACACATGAGTTTCAGGGAATAAATTTTTGTTTGTAGCAATTTCTGCTGTGTGTTCTGTTTTGGCAATCCCTTTGAATACTCCAACAGTAGTCGGCCATCATGTGAGAATCCCAGCTTCCTTGGTACCGATCTTCCATAGTTTTTAAGTCTTGATAAAATCTTTCGCCTTGTTCATCGCTTACAGCACCTAAATTCTCGGAAAATCTATCAGGATGACTGTATAGGAAATGAAGCTTTATGCTCATGTTGCAAACCTAGGCGCTGGAAATTTTCAAGCATTGTTTCCACTAGATCTTTGTATTTGCACGCTTTTTTGTTTCCAAGAAAATTATTCGTCACCATCGTAAATGAAGTCCAGGCCTCTTTCTCAATTTCGTTCATAGAGTTGATGAAATTTGGGTTTCTCATTAAAATTCTAATTTGTGGTCCATCAAATACACCAGCTTTAATTTTTTCATAACTAAGTCGTGAAAATTTTTCACATATGTATTGGAAACAGTCACCTTGTAAATCTAAAGCTTTAACATACTGCTTCATAAGACCTAGTTTGATGTGTAGAGGTGGAAAAATGATTTTTTTCTCTGTCGATTAAAGGTTGATTTATAATATTCTGTTCTCCAACATTTAAAGATATTCTAAGAGGCCAATGTTTCTGACTCCAGGGTTGGTTTCTAGCTCGACTATCCCAGAAGCATAGAAAACACGGAAACTTTGTATATCCTCTTTGAAAGCCAAGTAAAAAGTTCACCATTTTAAGATCCACACAGATGATCCAGTTATGGTCAGTATATTTTAATAACTTCAGAACCTTTTTAATGTCCTCATATGTTTCCTTTAAGTGGACTGAATAGCCAATAGGAATTGAGCCATATACATTCCCATTGTGTAGTAAGACACACTTGAGACTTCTGCTTGAACTGTCGATAAATAAACGCCACTCATTTGGATGATATTGTACAACACTCATTTCAGTTAGTAAACCTGTTACAGTAAACAAACCCACACTCGTGTTTAAAATATTGTACAAGATTACTTTCCCTGCTACGATAAAAAGTTATCTTGCTCCAGTAAGTTTTTTTCATTTAATCTTGAAGCTAACAATTCCGATGATTCCTTTGATAGGCCCAAATCTCTTACTAAGTCATTCAATTCTGCTTGAGTAAAAAGTTGCGGTCCAGAACTAGAAATTAAATTTTCACTGTCTAAATCAACATCCGAGTCTTGCTCCTCAATAACATCTGGCATATCCCGATCATGCTCGTTCTCAAGTAAAGGAAGTCCTTTATAAACTGGCATGGCTATTTCATTGGAATGAGCAACTGGCCGAATTGATGAGTCGAGATTTGGATACACAATTTTTTTCTTATTCTTCTTATTATAACCAGAAGTCTGAACTAAACAAAAATAGCAATCATCTACGTGATTTTACGGTTCACGCCAAATCATTGGAATGCCATAAGCTAATTTTTGGCGTTTTCCCTTGCTCCACTGTCGTAAATTTTCTACACATGACTTACACACTTTATTTGGAGCCCATGACTTGGCCTGATCTGCAATGTTTACGTCAAAGTATGCAAAGTACACTTTTTTAACGAAATCAGTGATATTTGTCCTTTGACTGGGAACAGTAAAGCTGCCACAAATGTAGCAGAAGGAATCTACACTATTGACACAATTTCGAGTAATAGACATGATGTATTTTCTTCACTGCCGACTAACATGCAATTAACATGAAAAAAAAAACCAGAGACTTTATTGAAACGTCATAAGCGCTCATCATACTTTCACGATCGATTAACGATTGACTGATTTCGATCGTTCTTTATCCGCTATGACTCATATAGCATTCATTTGTTTTAGGCAGTTGTCATCGCCTACTTTTCATCACCTAAATGTATTAGGTCGGTTATCGGCCTCTCTCGCATTCAAAGCGCCAGTACGTGCCGTTGCAGATTCATACGCATTTTATTCGTTTACTAACAAGCGAGAGCGGTGAGCGCTCTGATTCTGATCTGCGCACCGCTTTAAATAATAGGCTATATCTTCGGGAATTTTTCGAAATTCTTGATAAAAAGTTAGGAAGAGATTTGTAAAAGTACATACTTTCAGAAAATAATATTAAAAAATCGCTTTTTTTGATCCTCTAAATAGTACTGCCTCCTTAAAACTATCAAAAACTTACAAATTAGCAAAAGAAAAATGCCACAGAGGAAAAACCTGACGTGATAGAGAAAAATGGGTTTGATATTTGAAATCAGCGCACCCAAATTAGTAAAAAACAAGTGTCAGATCATAATCAGCAGAAAAAAAGTTTTTTGTTGTTGGCCAGTGTAATCAATAAATTCGCGAATTCTAAAATTCGCGAAGGAAATTTGTAAAAACGACATAAAAAAGTATTCATTAAACTAAAATGTTTTACTATTTATCGTCCTTTAACAGGCAGAAAAAGTACAAAATTTCATTTATTTGCCCCCAAACTTTTATTTTTATTTTTTTTGGGGGGGGCCCCAAATATAATTTGCCTAGGGGCCCAACTATCCTTAATCAGCCACTGAGCATGACTTGTCCAAATCCACCATAGCTACTATCGTGAAGAAAGCAGATTTTTATAAGGAACTGGATGTGGCCAGAAGAGTATCTATGGTGTAATTTCGAATAAATAAAGTTATGGAAGAAATGGAAACTTTACTACTCGTCTGGATTAATGACATGCAACTGAAAGGAGATAGTGTATCTCAAAACATGATCTGTTTACAAGCTCAAATTATTTAAAAAAGATCTTTCGCAGACCCTGCCATCCACTAGCAGTAGCAAAGACATCGGCAAAGAGTTTAAAGCTAGCAAAGGATGGTTTGAGAAATTCAAGAATAGAACTGGTATCCGTAGTGTTGTTAGACATGGAGAGGGTGCTAGTGTTGACAACGAAGCCGCTGAAAGCTCGTGAAGGGATTTCAGAAACTGGTGGAGTCAGAAGGTTACAGAGCAGAACAAGTTTTCAACTGCGATGAAACTGGGCTTTTCTGGAAGAAAATGCCTAAGAGAACGTTCATCACTAAGGAGGAAATGGCATTGCCAGGACACAAGCCAATCAAAGACAGACTAACTTTTCTTTTTTATGCCAGTGGTGACCTGAAGATAAAACCTCTGTTGGTTTACCGCTCTGAAAATCCTAGAATCTTTAAAAAGCAGAAAGTTAACAGGCACAAACTCAGCATTATGTGGAGAGGTAACAGCAGAGTCTGGGAAACCAGGCAATTCTTCTGTGAGTGGATGACAGAGGTCTTTGCTCCCACAGTGAAACGGTATCTACAAGAAAAGGTTCTGCTGAGAAGTTCTTATAATGGACAATGCTCCAGCACATCCATCACAGTTGGAAGAAGATTTGTATGAAGAGTATAATTTCATCAAAATTAAGCTCTTGCCTCCTAATACCACACCACTCCTACAACCATGGATCAGTATGTTATTTCCAACTTCAAAAAGTTTTATACCGAAGCTCTTTTCCAAAGATGTTTCGCAGTTATCGACACAGAATTAACCCTCAGGGCTGGAAAAATCACTTCAGTATTCTTCATTGTTTGCGTCTTATTAGTCAGGCATGGGAAGATGCTTCTGTGAGAACGCTAAAATCCGCCTGGAAAAAGTTATGGCCCGACTGTATCCAAGGAACTGCATTGGAAGAACCTGAAGGCGAAATTGACATTATAGATAGTCTCCCTGGGCAAAACCATGCATTCGGAAGTTGATGAAGCAGACGTAGAAGAGCACACCGTTGAGCTGACCACTGAAGAGCCTACAGGAGTTAAGAAGAGAGCAGGAAAAAGAAAGGGATGAAGAGGAAAATCTTCAGAGGACGAAGAAGACAGCAACAAAAAGGTAGCAAGTGACAAAAAAAATCTTGCAGCACTGGGGCGAATTGCAAGAATTGGTTAACAAGTGGCATCCAAATCAAGGTGTTGTTTCTAGAGCCACCAATATCTTCAATGGAAATGTCGTTAATCACTTTTGAATGGTGTTAAGGAAACGACAGATTCTGTCAATGTTGGATTGATTTTTTAAACCTCCCTAACCTAAGAGACAAAAAGAAGCAACTAATGGCAACAAATCGAAAACTCCTGAACCACAAAACCAACCACAAGAAAATTGATTTTTTTTTACAATTTAACGGAAGATGATATTCATAGTAATCATGTAAAATCCAAAGATTTCATAAATAAAAATCAATGTGTGGTGGTATACAAAATGCTTATTTATAGTGTAAAAATGCTCCTTCTCAATTCTTCTCCATTTCTTTGCATTTTCTTCATTTAGTTTATCTTTTGGGGAGATTTGTTTTTAATTTTTAAATCTGGGAATGGATTAATTGATTTCCCATAAGATATAATTGAAAATTGGGTTTCGAGATACATACTTTTCGAGATACGAACCGCGGTCAGGAACGAATTCAGTTCCTAAGTCGAGGAACCGCTGTATTTAAATAATCGATGCAGGTTTGGTAAAATTTATGAATTGCATCTTTACACATGCTGGCATCAATATTCAATTTATTATTTCAATTCACTAAATAAAGGACAAAATGGCCATTTTAGAAAAAAAAATCTAAAGGACAGAGCAGTGAAATAAAGGACTTAAATAAAGGACGTATGGTCACCGTAATTATATGGCATGTTTCAATTCGTGGTAGAATTTTATTCGAAGTTAGCCTTTGTGATCTGTCATAATGACATCGAGAATTTCAAATGCAATCAAACGACCATTTATTTCATGTAATTGAAAAATAAAGTAAAATCAGGGGTGCGAGGGCAAGTTATATTCGAGTAAATACGGTAAGCATTTCGCAGACAAATTGACATCCTTCTGCTGCTTGCCCTGCTCAACTGACTTGTATGGTGAGTTAAAATGCATAACTTTTTTTCTCGCTACCATTTTTTTTCAATCCATCATTAAAATCAATTTAATAATACAATAATCAATTTTACACTGAATAATATTATAAATTTATATAAAAATAAATATAAATAAAATAAAATATTTATACAATTATAAATAATTATTTATAAAAGATTATATAATATTATAAATTAATTTTCTATTAGTTTTCCCCCTACTGAAAACAACGCGGCACGTCAACAACTCGATTTGTAAGCTTTTGGCACGCGCACATAAAAAGGTTCGCCACCACTGGGCTAGGGCAACTCGTGGTATGGCGACGAGGGTATATATCGTAAGCTCTCTGGTCCAATTTTCGCAAAGAAACTTCTATAGTTTCTGTTGGCGGCTTTGAAATGATGTTGGATTTAATATCCACTTAATTCGTATAATTTTGCACGAGCCTTTGGCTCTTTATTTCTAGTCCATACTTCGGAATCATTTTCTCATCAACCGAGAATTACAGTAATGGATCAAACGATTAACAAAACAGGAATTCAGTTGTTCTTAAGCACCGATTCATTACTGTTCTATGGTCAAGACAGACAAGTTTAAGACGTTTGAAAAGCGCTCGTTACGATGCAATAACGCGTTTAATCTGAAAGCAGTGTAACACCAGAGCAACTCGCGCCAAGAATGGTACGTTCTTTTGAATCTTTTTAAACTTCAAAGGCAATCATTGTTTTGCCTTTGAAGTTTAAAAAGTGCGTACACCTTCTTTCGGTGATGTTCGATGACAAATGAAGTCTTTACTCAATACTTGGGTTTTACGCACCTAATGAAAGCTTGCTTACAAAAAACAACTCTCAGACGATGCGGGTGTCTGCTGCTGTACAAGGCCTGCACCGAGTTTCATTCCTTTAAATCAAAAATTATGTGCTTCATAATCACATATTTCGGAGGAGGGGGGGGGGAGTCAATCCTTGATAGTAGAAATTTTCCGCTCCCTAAAAAGGAAGTTATTTACTAAAAGAAAAGGAATTCTCTTTGAACGAATTATATTATTCTTCCTTTTCACGTATTAGGCCTAGCGGCTGTTACGGAGCTATCTTTAGCCCTTTCCAACCATACCCGTCCCGAGGATAAGGTGGTTAGCCCTAACGCCTCCTGATGCGTGTGTTCACTGGGCCAGTTTGCCTGTTCTGGGGGATAAAAAACCCGCGTTTCCGAGTGCAAAAGCCTCCTTACCTCGTATAACACCGGCTAACTCACCTTTCATCGAAAGAGCCCAGATAAAGGTTCCTGACGTCTTGAATCGAATCGAACCCAGATCTTTCCGACCAAAGGCTTCGTCTATACCGACTGAGCTACGGAGGCTCTACGAACTATATTGAAATGCTTATTTTTATTTCCTAACATCGCATATTTGGAACAAAACAAGCAAAAAGCACATTAACGATACTCGGTAGTGCTACTTGATCGATGATTTCATGCACTCGTTTCATGAAAAATGTCTTTATTATTATTATTATTAAATTTCTCAATAACGTTTGATCTCTGCATTTTGCCCTGCTCACCTTCTGTTATTACTTATAACAAGTACGTTCAATAAAACATTGCGTTCACACAAGAGAGCATGTGCTATATAATAAAACATTTTTTTTAATTATTTGGACTCTTCACCACGACTCTTATATGCTAAAGTGATAACCAACGACCGAATGGATGCAGGCGTTTTTCCTCCATCCGAGACTGGTTCGAAACCCCGGTTCTTTCCAAATAAGTGCCTTTTCAATGAAAGTCAGCTTGCCGATCTCGCAGGCAAGTGGCCGAGTTTTTAACTCGAATATACTCGAGTTTTTCATTTCGCAAAGCAGAACTCGCTCAATTAACGCACGAAGCCCTGTGTTACCTGGCCGAAGTAACTAATTTATTTGAGGCTGAATTTTAATCTATGGATTCAAATATTAAAATTCTTCTCACACGACTATGAAAGATCATTATTTCCCTCTTCCTACAGATGTTTGGCATTTCTATCCCACAGCACAGAATTTGTAGTCGCTTTCCGTTTTCTGTCCTTGCTCTGCCTTCCTTCTCCACTTTCTCGTATAATTCGCCTTAAATATTTGAATTTTGGCACTTTTTCAGACGTTTCTCTCTCTCGACCAGCAGATCTTATTTTCTGGGTTTTTTTATTTCTAAATATTATTGCTTTATGAAAGTTTATTTTCGATCCTTTTCATGACAGTCTTCACTGAAATATTTCTTGATGAATTCCAAATATTCCCCATCCCGTACAATTCTTGCAATAGAGAATAAGACAAATATGTTCATCCTCACTTTTTATGTCCATTCTTTCGCATTTCTTATTGCATTACCTCATCGTTCTCTTTAGATAAACACTGGTAGTTGGTTGTAAGCTACAGCTTTTGAAGAGCTTTCGAAACTTACTCTTCAAGAGTAAGTTTCAAAGGTTTTCAAAGTAGATCTCTTCAAGAGTGAGTTTCGAAGATCAAAATAGAGAAAATAAAAAGAAAACGCTAAACTTAAAACAATACAGGTGAAGCATGTCTTGATATCATTTCTCATAACTTCTGGATGGCCTCGAGACATGATCGCCCATAACCTAACCAACAACCTAATCGGCAGTAAATAGGCAAACTTAACTTCATTAATTTGTTTTCGATTTCCATCCTCCGCAGAGCGGCTTTCTTGTATTTGCAATTTGGTGCGAGCTAAATTTAAAATTATGATTTCAAGTTATTATAATCGCATTCAAAAAGAAAATGAAATAACTTCTCGGTGCGATGTTTACCAGATCGACGAAATTCCGTGCGGTGTTAAATCATTTTTTAATTCCAGAAGTCTGTTATTTAACGGTCAGTCTTCGTGTTCAGAAAGAAATGCTACGAATATGCACGAGGTGGAGACGAAACCATATTTATCCAGATTAGACCACAGGTGTTCGAGGCATCCAAACAGGTAAATTTCCAACCACAAATGAGATTGTACACCGATGGATCCTTGCTTACAAAGCAAGGTCTTCTTTCTTAAAAGCAAATATTTTCTAAGCAGATAATCTTAGAAATTCTCATGAAATCCAAGCCATTTTTAAAAGACAAGCTCTGATCTTCCGAGAACTCGAAAAAAAGTGAATCACGTTGTTCTATCGCCGTATTGTGTGCGCGTGAAAGACACGTGAATTTCAAAGCATTACGAAGTGTGCGGCTTAGACTAGGTGCCTTGCGACTGACTGACGCAATCAGCGCGATTTTTAAGACTTTTTGCGTGTGAATCTCTTCCGGAGAGAGAGCAAAAAATAAATGAGGTACTTCCCAGCCAGCCGAATCACAACAACCCGAAATAGCGCTGTCCCTAATGAGGTGCACCTTTCTTCGCCTCGCCTTAGATAACGCAGGCAACGCCAGATAGCTCACGTTCGGCTGGATTTATTTAGTGGCAGGTGAAAAACACCGAGGAAATAGCTGCTAACGCAGAAACAAGCAATTACGGCACTAACGCCGCCTTGGCAGTTCATCAATCGCGAGATTACACTGCTTAAAAAACATTTCATTAATAATAAATTAATTCCGATAGATTGCGTAAATGGGGAAGTTGAGACTTCTCATTTTCTAAACAGTTTCTCAAGTTGCGAAATTAAAAGAATCAATTTGCGCAATGCCACACTGCGAATATTTTGTCGCGATCATTCAAAACCATCGCAATTAGCGCGATCGCTTTGAATAACACAAACAAAAGATAAAAAAGTAACCTTCTCGCACAAGAACATTTCTCATTTGTTCTGTTTATTCTGCCATTTATTTATTCTACCATTTCTTCCAAGATTCCATTTTGCTTCCTTTCTTTAAACGTTAAGATGTTACGTTAGTAAAAATCATTCAGAGTCGTTTTGCCTCGAAGGCGTGAAAACATTGTCAAAATTTCGAAACCAATCGCTAATAAATCCAAAATTAATTTGGAAAACCAACAAACTTTCCGCACCTTCAGCAAACTTTGGTCACTTACGTTAATAAATAGCCGAAGTTGTTGCTTAAAGTGAGTCCTCGCTTGCATCCAGTCAAAAAAAAGTTCCATTGCGTAAACATGGAAGTTTCCAACCCGCTAATTTGTATTTAAAAAAAAATCAACTCCTGTAATAATGACGTCATGCCTCTTTCCCCTCCCACCGCCAAATGCTGCAACTTTTCATCTGCCAAAGAACAGAACGTATCCGTGCTGATTCGACGAATATTTCTTAACGCGTTCTTCAAGCCTTCGTTTCTCGGCGTTTATTTTGCTTCTGAGAAGGCTTCGTGCATTCGTCTGACATAAAAATTTGTTTTTTATCCACCTTATTCTACGAACCGATTTTTGCCCTGATCTTAAGTTTCCGCAACCCCTTTTATCTGTCGCTTCTCAGTCCACGCTCATAATTATGAGGGTGTCGTTTCAGCCCACGTGAAAGGATGCTCAGACCGTCCCCTATGTTGAGCGAAGAGAATAATTACATTAAATGCCAACGAAACTCGGGAAGTTTGAAGCAGTGAGGGAAATATCTACTTGATTCTACCCGTTACATTTTCGAAACATAAGTTACTCGTATTTGGAAAACGCTACTAGGAAGGAAAGGCCCATCATTTACTTGATTTAGAAGAAAGCCTTAATAAATACGCTTTCCTCGCCTTCTACAACAGGTTTCTCCCTCAAAGTGTGTGCTGGTGGATAACTTTTGATCTCAAACGTTGCAACGAATGCGGGTGGGACAGGGCTCCGTTTTCTCACCGATCTCCTCTTTCTGTATATTGCGGACGTTTTCCGGCTGACTGCAGATCCAATGCGCAGTGTTTTCCGATGATGTTACACTGCGATCTTCCTCTTTCTCCTACGAAAAGCCGTACACTACTCGAACCAACAAAACTTCCAAGAATATCAACTTCTACAACGCTGGTTTTTCTAAACCATAAGAGGTTAGAAGAACTCTGCTTATTCCAGTGCTATTTTAAAACTTCTCTCTTGCATTAGAAACAAACCCTTTTATTCGAATGTTACTTTAAACAATATCAGAATCTCTGAACAAGACGACATTTCTCTTTCATGTATAACTCGAACCTCCAATCCTTGGCGGCATGAATACACTACAGATATCGCCTCCTCAGAAACCAAAAAATAGAGGCTATTTTGCCCAAGAATTTCTTTACCCCCTGAAAAGCTATTACGTCCCTGCAAATCCCAAGTCTAACAATATGATGTTCGAATAACTGGGGTAATTTCCCTTAAAAAAATGCACAATCAGCGTCTGAGGAGAAATTAATTACCTCTGTCACAAATCCACTGCATCCCTTTTCACAGACTTTTTTTTATTCTGTTTGCATTTTTACAAATATTTCCGTGATAAACAAGGCGCTGGTGATTCGCCCATCCTCCTGCAAATCGATTGTGCTGTACAGTGTCTGGGATTACCATAATGAAACTAATAATGCTAATTCCTGTATTTTTCACAAAAAATCCCGTTTGAAAACTGGAGTTTATTTTGTTCTAGCCATGAAGTTTTACACAGTGGTTTTGGGTTTATTTCTGATTATTTGACCCGGTCGATTTTGAAGTTATAACTCCACAGTCCACTGGGCCAAAGGACACTCTTCTAGATCTAAAGTAGTGAGTACCAAGAGCCCCTTAAAGAATCCCTTTGGTTCCCCCTCTAAACCAGGGAATAAAATGCGCAAACCTGTCTTCTGAGAAGACACCGAGTTAGACTGGGGAAGGCAGTGATTTCCGCAAATAAAAGTGCACAGCATACTTTGGCATTTATAAGCTCCTCCTCAAATTATGAAAAAGAAAAATTGAGAAGTTTCAACCGAAAATATTGTTTCTAAAATACACATTCTGAATTTCATTTAGCTACGATAAAAACTACCTGCGGCTCTAAGTCTTGCAGCGATCGTTGTAGCTACACTTTGACATCTTGAAGAGGTTAAACTATAAAAAAAAAAAACTTTCAAAACTCACATACTTCTGATATACCGCTGCTTTAACCCTTTCAGAACCAGAAGGACTTAAGTAATACAAAGTTTTTAGGTATTAAAATAACTTTATTAGGTATCAATTTAACAAAAAACATTATGTCGGAACAAATCGTAGGTTTTATACACTTTCATGGGACACATGTGTCCCAATGGACGTAAAGGGTTGCAAATAAATTAAAATTTTACGTGGGGACACATATGTCCCATGATCTTGAAATGGCTAATAAATGGGGGAAAGCAACTACATCGATAGAATGGTCATGAAGATAAACGCGGTTGCTTTCTAAAGGTAAACTTTTGAAGAAATTTCAAACATCGCAGCAATAAATATCTCGATTCCAAACAGCAAACCTTCCATTCCCAGCAACCACCTAAATGAAATAGGAAGGAGTGTGTTCATAATGTAGAGTAAGGATGCGCTCCTCACTTGCTTCTGCTTCCAAAACTGTGAATGTTGTCGTAAAATTCGCCAGCTTTCTCAGCGCCACGAAACAGTTAACCTTTTAAAAGAATGTTGATGGCCCTTCATTTTGATTGACCGAAAACGAAGAATTACAAAAAAAATTACCGAAATATTGTACTGGTTCTTAAAAGGACTTCCTTTCACATCAACCTAAAACTGCTCTCAAATAACCAAAATTAGAATATGTTTTTTTCCCTCCTTTCCTCAAAGTTATATTACTTTCCTCATATCGTAAGACCCATTGCGAAGCAAAAGTTATTCGCAGTAATTAATTGCTGCTAAGATAAGTAGCAAAATATCTACTTCTGCTATCCTGGCTTTATATCTTCTTTCTGGAGTATTACAGTTGCTGTGCGCTCTTCTATTCCGATTTATCTGTTTCTCCGCCTTATCTATACATGCCTTTCTCCATCAGGTGGGAGGGACTAGAGCCGCCTTTTCTCCCGTCTGCCCTTGCAGTAAATTCATTGCCCGTGACTAAATAGAAAAATCAAAAGACGTCTTATCGGTGCAAGCTACAAATCGAGTGTTTTCCATAGGATATGTAGCTACCGCGGATGGCAAGCAGGCGATCAGTACAACTGCAAAGACGTGCTGCGTTTAGCGAACTGGAAAACTTCCATTTATGTTCGATACGAGGGAGTTCGCAGAATCGATCAGTCTCGAGAACAAAGAATTTTCTTTTAAGTTTTTTTTTTTTTTTTTTTAGTGATGAACCGATCTTGTACTGAGGAAAGACGTCAGTTAAAAGTAGTGCCATTTCAACTACATCAATTCTTTCTTGTCCCCTCCCACCCTCCAAGACCAAGTTCTTTCAGTAGAAAACTAACAACCTCAAGTCGCCGCGCGGTGACCGATCCATCTTTTTCTTTTAGTAAAAGCCCAAGCAAGATAGTTGAGCTTTCATAAAAAAGAAATCGAAATCGGTATTGAAGTTGAGTTTTTAAACCATCTTCTTATTAGGGGATTCAGACGCCGATTTAATGCCTCATTTACTGTGGCGGACAGACAGTTGACGCAAGTCTTAATAAATATCACCGCGGAACACGAAAAGAGTGCTTCGTACCTAAAACCTACTCCTCTACCAAGAGCCACAAAACAAGAAAGATTTGTTTTTCTAAAGAAAACCGTCCCTGGGGCTTTTATTGATTTCTACATACGAATACCAATTTACTATCACTGTCGAGTGAACGCGAAAGAACTGATTGTAAATTGGGAAAAAATGAATAAGTGTAATGAATAGAAGACACTAGGAAAATGCGAGCTTACGCTCGTCTTTTCCTAGTGTAATGAAGAGTTACGTGAAGAGTTACCTTCATAACTTCGTTGATTATTCATCGAAAAGTAACTCATCAGCGATAACCAATTCACCTTTCGTTTCAAAACAAGATACTGAAATCAACCACTTTCAGGGCCCTCCGTAATCCTCGGATTTCCAACCTTCCATTCGCTATCCTAATTACATTACAGTTTCTCCATTGGCATCGAATAATCCCAGATGCTTTCTGACACTACGAGGCTACGGAGAATTCAACTTGTTATCAACGCCGTACTTAGTCTGTTCAAGGAAAGGAGACAGAATTAGGTGGAGCGCCATTACCGGCATGTCACGAGAAGGGTCAACTTCACCAGCAGCAAGCTGAGGCTATTCCTTATTTAGAGGAAGCATTAAACCATACGCAAGTGTTATGGAACCGCAAATATATCGTTTGCTTCGTCACCGTTCTGGTGGTTATAAATTTAGCGTTTTTGTATTCAGAAGGTCAAGTTCGAAGCGCAATGGCATGAAACTGTTTCAAAATCAATGCTGTCGTAGACGAAGCTCATGTTCGCTATGTTCTTAATCATTTCATAAACAGCCATCTTCACTCTCGAAGAATCTGAAAGTCTTTCGAATTCTTATTTGATTACTTGGCCCTTCCCAATCTTCAATTAACCTGTAGGTCAAGGCCGTGATTGGTGAAGTGTTCCCGAAAGTGCCTTCTCATCAAATACCAGAAAAGACAAAAAATATTAACACGTATGCGATGAACTGTATTAAGAGAATGAAGGTTGGGAAACTAGCCATGGAGACCGATCTCTTTATTCGAAAGCTCGCTGTTTTCAAGAAGGGACATTCTGAAAATTCACTGAAAGCTCTAGATCTAGCATTTGTAGGTTAAATATTTTTATCAATTTTTACGTAATAAATAGTAAATAAATTATTTACTATTTATTTATTTACTAATTGTTGACCTTAATAATTAAGTGACGACTAGAGAAATAAAAATGTTCTTTGTTTTATTAGTTCAGAAGATCTGGTGTTACGAATGCGACACCTGGAGCGATCCTCGCTGCAAGGACCCTTTCAACTTTACTGCCCTCCCAACTGAACTGCCTACAATGAAGCAATGCGAAGGGTGTTGTGTCAAGATTGTTACAGATTCAAGAACATGTGAGTACTTCCATATTAGTAGAACATCGTTGTGATTGTAGATAAATTTGAATTGTTCATCATGAATTTCTCAATATGTATCCTTCTCAAAGGGCGTTCAGGCTACTATGACACCTCCAAATTAATCTATTACTTGTCAGCACTCCCATATTTTCGCGTCTTATATTACGTTCTTCCAAAGTACTTCTGGCCGAATCAATCCATCTAGACGTTGGTTTCCCCAATTGGGGATGTTTCCTGCCCTCAAATACTTGGTTTGCTAGCGTTTCCTCACCCATTCTGTTTAAGTATCACCTTAGATTAGCCCTGCTCACATATTCTTGCATTCGAGCAATGTCAAGCTCTTTCCTAATGCCTTCATAATTAATATGATTCTACATCGATGCCATCGGTTCACTCTCCTAATTTTTCTCAGAATTCTTATATCTGGTCTCTAATCTTTGATCAAGTGCTTTATTTCTAAGCCAACTCTTAGATCCATGTGTTACACTGGTTTGAACAAGGCCTTGTTCACCGGTAGTTTAGTGTTTTGGATAATTTCTCTCTTATTTGATATAAATTTATGCAGCTGACTACCCACCATACCTGCTTTGCTAATTCTGTTTACTTTTCACTGCAATGTGGTATTCACTTGTTGGGGTGGCGATTACTAAACCATCTTCTTCCTTTAATTCGAATACAGAATAGAATAATCAGAGCCATTACGAATATCTTCGCATATTCAACTAGTGACCTGTTTGCGATTCTTAACATTGTCATTACTTTATCTATATAATTGTATACGATACGTAAGAAACAACATTGTCAATTTTTTGTGTATAATGTATGTTATATCAGGGACTTGCTGGTAGTTCCCAAGGCAAACAATTTTTTCACAAATCTTTGGAGAACTTAGAAACAAGCAGCTACAAAAAATGCCAAATGAAAACGTCGAACATCAGGTTACACTTTTAGTAAAAGATGAGACAACCTCGCGGGACTAAATAACTTCGACGTTTTGTTGTAAACGCATACTATAGAGAATTCCTCTAAATGTTATATATTATGTTTCAATTGTTTTCTGTATAGATTGTGTGCCTTCATTGAGAGAATCATTTACTTTTTAGCGACTGTGTCGCTAAAAAGTAAATGATTTTCATTTACTTTTTTCATTTCATTTTTTCATTTTTAAAAATACCCAGTACGGCTACGGCCTTTGGTTACGCATATTGCGCAGTCAATTCCCCTGAATCTTTTTCCGTTTTCATTCTTTTCTTTTACTATCAATATCTATATTTCCAGTCGGAAAATAATTGCAGGATTTATTATCACTTATATTGTTCTAATTGCTTGCTACATCTGTTGAATTATATTTTCATTGGTACTACTTATTCAGTGTTTTAATAAATACAATTTCCGGATTTAAATTTGTCCACTTCACTAAAAATTGAACCTAAATAGCTCAACTGTTTTACTTGTTCGATTCCATTGAGAATACAGCTGAGGTTTTCTATGTTGTTGCCTATTTTCATAGTTTGGTCTTTTTGTTGCCACAAATAATACGATGGTGCAACATGTGAGAGACGCAGCACCCGACTTTCAGACGATGGACAGTAACTATAATTTCCACAGACTTCTTTTCATTCCATTCCGATAAGGTGTCATACCGAGAGATGACTATCATCTACTGATGAAACACTTTCGCGAATATCCAGCCAGACAAACTTTTCGTGTGCCTGAAGTCGGCATGCGTTTAATCTTCTCTGACAAAGGAATCATCTCAGAGCACTCCCCCGATGAATCAGACCTCAACCTAAAACTCGAAGGCCGAAGGAATGATCTTCAATAGAACTTGATTAAAATTCTGGACCTTCGCTGAGTAATAGAAGGTTTTTTTTTTAATTCAAAAAAGAACTGAAACATCAAGACTACCCTACTGAGTTTCCAATTTGTGTATCGTCAGCTCTAACACATCTGCGCAGAATTTAAGTAGCGGAGAGCAGCATCTCGCACCACGAGAAACACATTGACCTCTGTCACGTGTTACTTGGCAGTACTCAAGATGAAGGTTGAATCCACGAAAATGGAAACTGCCCAACACTTTCTCACGTTATAAGGAAGTGTTGGTCTCACGATCCCTTATAATTCTATAACCGATTTCGCTATTACTACACATACACTAACTGTCAACCGGAAAAAACGGAGCGATGAACTCAAGATACCTAAAGAGAATTCTACAAGTGTGCAAGTAAAGTGCATTAATCCGCTTCATTTCTAACCATGGCTGCCTTCAAGCATAATTAGCACTACTGCCCTTACTAGCGGATGAAGGAGTGAGGGTGGGAATTTTTTTCGTCTCCATCCAAATTGTAAATGTGCAGTACAACATTAGTACTAGGTGAAGGCTGAGGATTTTTTTATTCCTCAAAAAATCCACTAACGCCTTTTATTTCCTATGTGGGGTAGGCGAAGCCGTTTTAGCGCTAATTTATTTAGTTCTTTTATTTTTTGCATAATCTGGAAACCTTGCAAAGACCAAAACTTGAAACCACTCAAGCTTCAAAGTAAGAAATCTAACAGCGGATGATGAAATCCATCTCCCAACTAAGGACAATCGTACTCATCCATGCCCGCGAATATGCTAACACTCAGTCATCCGGATCGATTACAGGGTAAGTAAATTCGTGTTGACACTGGTGACCGAGTAATAATCCTCTGACACCTTTTCATTCTTCACAGGTTTCGTTAGTTCAGTACTAACTTGAGGAAACTGTTCGACACCTTTCATTGTTCAGTGCATTTCTACGTGCGTGCTAGACGACTCCTAGCACGCAAGCAGTTTGTGCGTGTGTTCGAGTATGGTAGGTGTCAGTTGTTGCTTAACGATTTGGTTAAGAAAGTTATTTAAATGGACAAAAAAACTTTAACAAGACCAACTACTACACTCACCACAACTGAGTGAACGTCGGCGCACCAAAAAAATTTTCAGGACCACACACACAACCACAGTTTCAAAGAAACATTCATAATGCCTAACTTCGCCATCGCTCTCCCACAAACGCAACTCCTACAAGTAGCGATTCGTTAGACCTACGAGTCGGGTTGTGTCAACTCTTATGTTAGATGCTCGCGTCATTTGCGGTGTGAAACATTCCCTCTGAACTCGATGATCTCTCTGATTCATATTTAATAGTGATCACCTCAACACAACGATCATAACATCTTTCAGATATTCTTAATAACTACGCTATCTAAGACTGAAGAAAGTGATTTCAAGAATATAAATTGTTCTTTCTTTGCGTCCCTTAACTGGGAAGAATTATTCCCCTTAACTTGGAATAAAGAAAACTTAGCTTCAAATTTATTCCCCTTTTTCAAGCTGCCGTGTGTAAGCCTTTGTTTGGCTTCCTTTTTCACACTGCATTTACAGTTGGGTGGGTGGGGGGAAATAGAAGTCGTATTAATTTGGACATCAACGGGAGCATTTTAGTCATTTGAGATTTCATAATCCATCTCGGTGCCCTTCACATCCTTATCGGAACCTGACTGGTCCGATACGTAACCACGCCTAATGCGCTATGGATTTGCCGTAACAAAACTGCATGAAGAGCAACTTCATACATAAATGAAGACAAATTCTGCGTAAAATCTCCAGAGGTTAACGCAGTAAATGTTTTATAAGCCTTTGATAATGTAAAACAATCAAAAGGCGATCTCGCTTCTCGAACTGACACACCCACTTCCATGGCATCCTCGTCTTTCAAAATATTCCTTTTTTGCTCTCAAGGCATTTGATGCAATGCAAATATTCACTCAGGAAACAAAGTGTGTGTTTGTATATCACACACACACACATGCACGCTCCAAATCGTTTCAAGCAATGACGGCTTCCTCCTTGATCATTCAAACGTGCAGAACTAGAACCATTCGAACTGGTGCGTCCCAACACCGAATCGTTTTGCCGAGTCGAGAAGGTGCCAAAAATATTTACCTACGCAATGCTGATTACGCAAGATTACGAAAGGACACGGATGCCTCTTCCGTCCACGTTCTGTGAAGGATGTTTATAGTGCACGGGCGCCGACCTGGATCTTCGCACTTCATGAAAGAATTACTGATATGCCCAAGATTTTTTTCCCTTCGGTCAATTAAGTCACTGGCAGATGAAACAAAAAAAGGTTTTTGGAAACTTGAACTGCATTCTCATTTCTTGCTGCTTGTTTCTTTACAAAACAAAATATTTTAAATAAGAACAAAAAATCTTATGGATTTCTTTAGAATTAATATTTACAATAAGATGCTAAGAAAAATAAAATAAGAGGACAACTGGAGTTGACGGTGAGTAGGGATTGTCAGTGTCAGATGTGGTGTAATGCGCAAGCGCAGTTATCTAAGGAAACAGAACAATAAATGAAAGAAACGAAGATATTATCACTGTCTTATTATCCCCATTATGCGAGTTCTGGCTATTCAAGACTTCATGTACCTTTCGCGCACAACGATTGGCTAGATAATCGGGAAACTGCTGTAGAGACCAAACAGGGTCTGTTTTGAAGCATCTTTAGGCATCCGTTAAGTAGAGTGGTCTCACAACGGAGTGATGAAATTCTTCTAGCCCTCCCCCCCGAAACACATTCCACAGCCACGGATGTGTGTTCATGTCTGCAGGGGAATTCGAAGCATGACCAGTCGGCGGGTGCCTGTGTAGCCTTTCGGAAATGGCGTTTGCTTCCATAGAGTTTTGCGAAGAGAAGCTGTTATAGAGTCGATTCTAGTGACCAACTAGAGGATCTTTTTTCACACATTTGACTGGTTCGTTTAATAGTCGGTCTTTGGCATAGGAAATTTGGGTCCCCTCCATCAACTCTAACCTTGCAACTCAAAACTTATAAAATACTGTATTTCAGACATAATATATACATGTCTGGCATTTATGACTGCAAAATGATTGCAAATGTCTGCCGTAATCTCTCCCCTGAAAGTCTTAATCCACTGATTACCTTGCTATTAGTGATGGCTGCAGGATTGAGCCCAACTGCCAACCGACTTTCAAAAAGTTCGTTAGGAGCTCAGCCTACTCCGATCAGGAAGGATTACAGGTATATTTGCTTTTTCTCTCTAGCCTACCCAGGAAAAGATAAAAACATGATCTCCTCATCCAAACACGGGGGAGAAGGATAGAGCAGTATGTATATTTTCTGCAAATACTGCTACTGTAACCTATCTAGCTGTTGTAGGATAACTAAAACACCACAATACGCATTTGTTTCTCTTTCTTCACTGAATGTAGCCTACCGGATTAATTAAGACAGAAAACGTCGCATATCTCAAATGGAATCATGTGGCCCTTAGCGGGTTTGGGCTCGATGGCCTGTCAAACTAAATAACCTGCATTCAGAGAAGGCGAATTAATTCTTCGGAGAGGCGATTAATCCTATCTGCAGACGGTTTACTATTACTGTCAGTAGCGTGCGCTCCCTGGTAGGTTTATCTGCCTATTGTCCGGATGGAAAAAAACCGGAAAAACCGGAAAAAAATCAGACGGAAAGTCCTGCCACATGATTCGCCTTCAGCTGAAGCAGTCTCCACCATATAAGATAAACTGAAGCAAGATCACAGGAATAGAACTCATCTTGTACCTTGCATTCCTTTGTTGACCCGCTTAAGTTAGCTTGCTTGAATCTATTAAGCTTCTAAAGTGAACTACGAACATCGTAGGTTGTCGTCTACAACGAGGAGAGCGGACAGTCCGAAACACCCCTAGTCTAGTAGTTCTACCTTAAAAGCCAAATAACGAAAAGGCGATTATACGGAGTCTTACCTTCCTTAATTTCGTATTGGGAGTATTTTCTAAGATTATCCGTGAAGTTAGAGACGGTTATCGCATTGCTCTTGTTTTGTATTAACTGAACACCACATTTCGAAATATCATATTTCGTATTTTTTAATCTCAAAAGGAATTAGTGAAATGTAATGACGGGGACGAAAAGAAGTCATTTTATCGCCACAGCCAAGCGGGTTTAGGAAAACAGGGAATGTCACTTTCCGACAGGACAGGACAGCAGCGACATTCTTTGGACGAATGCAGACTTCCCTTTTGAATCTCACTGCTGAATAACCTTTCAACGATTCGTGAACAAATGAAAATTTCTCTCAGTTGCTTACATTAACACACTGCGCTGAAATAAATATTAACGAAATAATATTTCTGTTTAATCCTTCATCCAAATGTAAGCAAAGTTTTCTCACGAAATAGCTTCACGATTTGTCTGCTTGTGTAGAGGCAGAGGACTTCAAATCAGCCGCCTCAGCATTTCAAAACTTCCTTTCAGATGTGCGGATAATTTCACTTGCTTGCTGACCAGATGAAAAAAATGTCTACAACTCTCTCTTATCCAGAATATTTTAATAACGAGGGGAAACAGCTTTTTACTACTTGTATATATGCAGAAGTTATATATATTATATATATATTAGGGTTACCAAGTAATTTTATAAACTTGGTTATTTAACTCCTAATCCCAAGTAAGCAAACAGTTAAGTTTGGCCTGAAACGTAGTTCAAGTCTAAAGGTAGTGCAACACCAGGGCAACTCGTTGTAAAGGTGGGTAAAGCTGTGATCACTATTCTTAGTATTTTCCTATAATGTAAAGCACATCTCACTAGAAGTTGTATATTGCAATGCATTATGGGTGGGGTCACTACCCAGACCGGTTTCAACCTTTTTTGAGGTCTCCTCAGTGAGTAGCTAGACCCTAAATACCAAGGTTTTAGTAATACCATAATAATGGTGTTGTACCACCTTTAGACTTGAACTATGTTTCAGGCGCAAACTTAACTGTTTGCTTACTTGGGATTAGGAGTTAAATAACCAAGCTTATAAAATTACTTGGTAACCCTAATATACAGTATACCCATGTTAAAAAATTAATTACATATATTATTGCTAAATTAATGATAGTTAAAGAGCTTTAATATGCAACTACGGAGAAATTTATCTAGAAAGGGGAAAAATGTGTTGAGATCAGACGCGTAATTTTTTTCTTCCTTTTTAATCTGTTGAGAATAAAAAGGCATAGTTTATGGACAAGTTGGATCGCTCCTGTACTCCGGTTTTAATAGTGTCGAACTTAACGAATAATTTCTTACTTGAAGTGAACAGCAAGAGCCACGTCGACGTCCAAAACATTTCAAATATTTTCCGATTTATTAACCGAGTAAATTTCATTTTTTAACCACAGGGTTCGAAACCCCCAACGACGTAAGCAGGAATATCTTGTGAATACAAAGAGATCAATTTCGTCACCCGGTGAGAGACCCTGATGACAAGGTTCTTGCTATTTATGACGCAATCTGTTACTTGGAGGACAGAAAAAAATTCGGTATATTTGATCATTGAAGCAGTCCCCGGGATTATCTAACCCTTTAGCCGCCTTTACACTGAAATAATATACGTGCATGTGTATGTATAGTCTTGCGTGGGGACTCGGAATAAATATTTTAAAAAAAAATCAAACGGATTACACTAGCATGAACTCATTTTTAAAATCGATTTTACTTGAAAGTCACAAGCAATAAAGAAATAGAAAAATAAAAATATTTTCTTCCCGAAGAAAAATATTCCAAGGGAATATTTTTCTTCGGGGTGTGGGGAGGGGAGCCGTTTTCTATTTCTAACGGGTATGGAGATGAGCCAATTGCAATATAAAACAAACGCCTTTCACTTTAATACTGAATATTTTGAAAATCAAAATTTTAATTTTCTAAGTTATTAATTTATGAAATGAACGTGGAAAAGCGCTTGCAGCTGGTCATCAAAATGCCCGCTTTCTATTTGCGTACAATTCTGCATATAGAGTCGAGTACTAATAACAGGCGCTCTGTTCTCTCCCTGTTATATCGGACATAATAATGGCCACTGAACCATTCTTTCTACTCGACGAAGTGCATGCAGGAACGAGGAAATAAAACTGAAAGCAGTAAAGAGTGAGATACGGATTGGACACCGGAACTCATAGACTGCATTTACGAGACGGTGCTGGTAAGGAGTGCTTTAAAACTAAGTCCGGGTCTGGATAATTTCGGAACAAGTTGGTCAGCGGCTTTACTATGTGCTGTTACTGGTGTGTGTGTGTGTTGTATTTTCGGTGTAATATTGGTGTATTTAGTGCGTGGGAACACATGCGATGCACACTCAACTGCGCAGCCAAGTGTAGAAAGATTGAGTTCACTAAAATTCGCGCAGCGTCATCATGAAATTCAGCGCAACCATTTAAAAGTAACAAGAGGTTCAACGTTTATAATATTAAACACCTTTTAGGGGCAGAAAGGTTCAACCCCTTCGTTATCCGCCTGAAGAAAATCTTTTAATCTCATGAAAACGGATCCCGTTTTCATGGAACCCCACAAAAAGATTTCTTCATTCCTCTTCTAGAGGTCGGTTACAATCTAACGTCAAAGTTCAATTACTAGCAAACGTTATTTGTAACATTTTAGAGTTTCTGCACTGGTGGCAGAAAAAGGCAAATAAAATAGATTTTCTGTTTTTGTTAGCAATCCATTCTTGTCCTGACCATAACATTCGTGTTCATTTGTATTTCTAGCCAAGGAAGTCATACGGAGAACCTGCACCCAAAATCTGCAAATCAACCTGTTCATGGTGGACCACGTGTGCATGTACGAAGGAGACGGCACTGGTCACATGTGCTTCTGCGAAAGGGATGCCTGCAACTCTGCCCCCGCCGCAGGAGGAAATCGTCTGGCTGGTCTTTGTGCCTTGACTTTGTATGCTGCTATCCAGCGGTACTGGCTATAAACGACGTGAACGGACCCTCGCTGTTCCTTTCCTCGGATTTCTTTTTCGTTTCTTAACAGCGAAGCCAGTTTCTTGGACTCTTTCCGTTGCCATGGTTATCAGGATGAATTGCAAAATCGAGGAAGTGTCCTGCCCTAATTACAATTCGTTTGTCCGTCAATTCCTCAGAACTGGGGTCGCTCAGAAGAAAACGGATTCAAAAGGGCCAACACGGATAGTAATTTATTTAGGAAGCACTATTTATTGCTAAGTTTGAATAGTTTATTTTCTCTAAATAGCCACTACATGAGCGAGTCGATTTTCTTCGCTTTCCGCGCATGTACATAGTCATTCACCATTTAATTTCTTGTTGCCGCTGATCACCCGCGTTTCATCTGTGTATTTACTGCAGCGCAGTTGCGAAACAGTTCGTGTACATAAGAGAAAGTGCGTGTTTGCACTTCCTCAACCAATCGCACCACATTTCTATTCCGATTCTGTCCAAATATCGCACCACACACACACACACAATACCAAACTATTTCAACACGTGTAAAGTGTCCGTGCGCGACAAATTCTGTTCTATTCACTTAGCTTATTTATGAAATTAGAGCGCGCTGCACATCTCTACCAGTGAGACGTCAGTCCGGTAAATGCTAAAGCGAGGCAAGCACGAAAATCTCTTAGAAGCGACCTTGCAATTTTAGCATGCAATTCCTCCGTCAAATAATAGCAAGCAGCCCATTTTATGTGCGATGAATTGTTTCGTGATCCGAACCCGGTAATGAACTAAAGCTCATACAAAATGATGGAGAACCTCAAACATCCGCGAATGGTCAAAAAACAGCCGAGCTGCGCACGCTGTTTCGATGAAAGGCGAAGGATTCTCTCTGAATAACAAAGGGCTACGGCGTGTCGAAGCTAATCGACTTAGCTGCATAATCACTTACGCGTAAGATCTTGCGTGTTGTTTTTAACCATAAGGGAAAAATATGCTTAAAAAGCAGTAAGCATCTGTATGAACCTTTATTGCAGGGAAGTCCTCGTCGTACTTTTGCTCTTACAGCGAAATCCTTCGTGGCTAAAAGCTCCCTCGCCCAGCGAAGGCGATTCGGACTTGGCTGAACATAAAAGTTTCGTCATTTTAAATGTTTTGGTGTAAATCGTTAGTGACAAATGTACAACCACCGATTATTGATCGTGTGCGTGCACTTTCGACAGGGCAGATGGTTTCCCTGTCCGTCGAAAATGCTGGTTAATTTTTACTTGATTTAAAGGTGAGTGGGGGGGGGGGGATAACTGTTCAGCAGAATCTGGGCACCGAAGCAATGAACACCACTTGTGCGCAACTTCAACAGTGTTTTTCCCTTTAGGATTAAGGTTACTCCACAATTAATCTCGTTCTCTATTTAAAAGCCGAAATTTATCGAAACACATTAATTTTTGATCATCAGCAACTGTGATTTGGTTTGAAGGTATGATCTTGTCGACAGTCAGACCGCGACACAAAAAGTCATCTAGTTAAGTAAGAACGAAATACCTTCGCGCAGGGCAGAACGCAGATCAAGTACAGACTTTTGTCCAAGCAATGTCTGCGCTTGCAAAGCATTTCGGACAGGCAGAAACGCAAGATTTCTGATCCGTTAAAAAGCGAGGATCAGCGGGGTGTCAGCAACTGTTACTTGGACGACACAGTCACGACTGTTATTACGTTGCGATTGGAGCGGGAAAGGTGGCAAGTGTCGAGTAGCACACGGGGAATCTCTAAGGGATACCTCATTTAAGGGTTGCGTTCTCGCTGAACAAAATGTTCGTTAGTGGAAGATTTATTTACATCTGAATGAAGCGCGATATATTGCACGCGTTTAGCTCAAACCCTGTTCTGAAGATTTCGCTGCGTTTTCATTCTTTTCGGGCAAACTCATCACCTAATTTGGCTTAAAATAATATCACTTATTGCACGATGAAATAAGTTACCGCACTGGATAACGAGTCTCGGTGAGAGAGACCTCCTCGTTCCTCACACACCATTAATGAGATCAGTCCATGGGAAAGTCGTTCTTGCTGCGTTGTCGTTCGAGTGCATTTTGTTCAAATACGTCCGTATTCTAAATTCAAAATCAGCAAACCGATTGGTAAATTCGGAGCATGTTCATATGCATCAGTCTACGCTGAACACGTGATGTTGTCCATAAGAATGCATACTTGCGAATGGTTGAACCAAAAAAGTTATATGCAAGTGCCATGTTGGAACTCCAATAGTTTTACAGGCGTCTGTTTCTATTACGTGCAGAAAGTTTTGTTGTGTGCGCTAATTAGCGTAGGTGAGGAGGAAGAGTAGCGTTTAACTCTTCACGCAGTTATATATTTCCGTCCTCGATTTCTGAGAGTTCGTCTATTCGTGAAGTAATACGCATTGCATGCTCTGTTGACAGAGTCCGTTTGCAATTTCGATTAATTTGGCGATTTCATTAAGAATTAGCAAAGAACCATTTCGACAAAAGACGCGTTTTACATTTTATTTATTGGGCGCCTAATAAAATGTTGACCCCAATCCAAGATTTCGTCCTGGCCCAGCCTAATAGGAATTTTTGACAGAACAATTTCTAGAAAAGAACGATAACGCCATGGAGTTGGGGAACCAGGGAGGTACGTGCAACTTAACTCTAAGATTACCCCAATACGCCATTAAATTTTAATCGTGGTCTTCGCTCCTTTGATTTTGAACCCGTGAACACACGCATCTACACACCGGGAGGCTCATCCTCAAGGCGGTCGCGGTTTCAAGTCGTAATAGGAGGAGCCACTATAAGTAGTAGGACTACTTGGATTTGACGCCTTCAGTGCTGCGATGCATATCCTGCGGAAGCCCTTCTTTTTTTATGCACTTGAAAGTGATTATGAAATAATCCGCCTTTGCCAAATGTGCAAATGTTGCCGTCATGCTCAAGACATCCGCACTATTTTTCCCCCTTTTCGGTCTCACTTCGGTTCTTTACGAGGTCAAATTGGGGATTTTCTTCTGGACGGCTCAGGGTTTTCTATGTTCATACCGCTTCAAAGAAGTAGGAAAATCTTCTTGGAAGCGGTCATCAATCTTTACAGACGAGTTCGTTTTTTTTTTTTTACGAACAGCTGGGAAGGTTTTCGAATTTAAGGGTTTCGCCAGTGCATATTCGAAGAATAAAACCAAGTGAAAGCTGTAAATAAGCTGACCTTTAATTTTGCGAATGTCAATTCTAGAAAGCAACTGAGCAGATCTCACAGGAAATTTGTTTGAGGAGAATGTTTCAATCTACGACGTTTGCATGGCCTGCTTCGTCATACGACCACGAGACAGCGTAGTCGGGACAGCACCAGAAGCTGAATGGCAGAACTGGAAACAAGGTTAGACTTGGGGGACGATTCGATTTCTGCTCGTGGAGGATCAGTTGTCGATGGGACGACAGGAGAGTCAGGTCAAAGGCAAGAAGTTTCAGTTGGGTATAATATGTCCCTCGGGTATAAGGTGTCCCACACTGCTAACTGCACAAGCGAGTGGTTACGGCGCTATACCAGACCACCTGCCGCACAGTTTTGATTGGCGGATTCCATCTCTTTGGGACCGCCGAAGGCGCCCCCAAATTGACAAGCGATTCAATCACAAACGGAATGAGCTGATGTTTCCCAGCGGGGGGGGGAGGAGGTTCTTCTATGCCGAGAAAGGTGGGACCAACACAGAAATGTCTCTCGCAATTCAGTGTGCAAAAGTGACGATGTCTGTCAAACATAGTGTGTGGTAAGTATGCATGTCACACGCTATCTTCACTTTTTTCTTTAATCGCAACATTTTCCGAAGCTATTTTAAGTGAAGATAAGATAAGAATTAACTCTGTTCTGTTTTGCTTACATTAAAGAGAAAACCATGAAAAAATAAATCTTTATATATTTAAATCTTGACGGGGAATTAAAAATATATATTTGAAAAGTGAACCAAGCGAAGGGGGGGGTCCCTCTTTTGTCTAACGGATTCATAAGATGCATGCGATCACGAGCATAATCGCAAACACTCCTGTTGTTTTCGTGCACTTGCTTTCATAGATGAATAGCTATTTAGGGGGGGGGGGGGATATTGCACATTCGCAACAGAATGCCATCTCTCGTCAGCATAGCAGATACTCGGCATAAGAATATTCATGAAAGAAAAACATAGCTGAAAAGAAGCAACTCCCAGAAAAATAGTATTCGGGATAAAAGGTTTAAAAATCGTCTGGTTTAACTGGCACCTAATACTCAGAAAAATGCCAGTTTGGATAATTAAATAGCGCAGTAAATATTCTGTGTAGCTGCTATCTACCGACTACAGTTCGAACTAATCCTTACATTTTTATTCACTTTATCCTTGACAATAATTTTAACAAAAGCTTAAATGCAGTTTTCAAATATAATTCAATTGTAATATTCTAAAGGTTCTATGCATTATTAACAGCTGGTACTTTCAAATTATCTATTATTGCCTGAACGAAATCTATTTCAGCTGAATTAGTTCATTGAGTCAATTGAAGCCTTAAATTTAAAACAAAATTTAATGAAAAACAGAATTCAGAAGAAAGAATTTGAGAATATATATATATATATATATTCTCTGCATTCAATGAAATATCTCGGTCTGTTTCTCTCGTTGAACACCGAGCGATCGGCGTTCTGAATTTTCAAATGGATTGGCACTCCTGCTACGTACCAACATTATTCGTGGACGAGTTCTCGCTGTGTCATCTGCAGATATCCCGGCCGAACACAAAATAGTTTGAAAGTGGTTTTTTTTATTTTTTTTATTTTTTTTTTATGTAACTGTTGTATGCTATAATGCAGAAAGGTCTGTTTAATTCTGTCTGTTTAAGTCCGTCTTTTAAATCTGTAAACTGCATTGCAAAATATTTAACCAGAACACTTACTTTCTCCGCCTTGAGAGAAAGTATCCGAATATTTGCTAGTGATACCGCCAGATTTACAGGAACTAATTCACACGTTGTTATTGCTGTGTGATAGCTATTCTGCTGCAAGAAAGAGCGTTTCCATTGTGTACAAACATATCACATTCATCTCTCTGTTCTTCGGTACTGTGCCTTTAGGAGAATCCGTATGTTTAGAGGTCCCTTATGGACTGCTCTGCAGATTAACTCCCAAAATGAAGCCGCTGATGCAGCCATGACTGTCCATTATCTCTGCGATCAAACTGTAACTGATGATAACGTAACTGATGGCGTTTTAGTGAATTTATTTGCCTTTATTAGCTAGGAAACACCTTAAAGTGCCCGCCTTCGGGAGAATTTCTGTATCAAAAGTTGTTATTGGATAGTTCTCATCTCGACGAAGGTGTAGTTAACGAAACGCTAAAATCGAACATTTCTAACGCGGAGAAAACCGGAAAGAAAGTATTACGATTGAAAACTACCTTTAATGGCTTTCCATATCAGAAAATCCACTTTGGAATAGCGAAACAACCATTTCTGCTGATACTACGCGAGGCGAGGGAATAAACAGTTCTGACCCTTAAATCCGAGCATTACTTTGAAAGATGAAACAGATAAGGATGACGTCCATCAAAACGTAAAACGGTAACCATGCAGCAAGCTGTTAAAAATATCAAATAATATTACATGCATTACTTCTTGCGTATATTCTCTGTTCTTTATCCAGTGAAAGACACCAGCATACCCATCATGTAAGTCCGAATCTCCCGTTGAGGCCATTTTAATTACAGCGCTTACGGCTACAAGAGACGAGTAGCAAACAGTCATCAGTTCGAAGAAAAAATCTTTCAGAAGCATGTAGCGGACAAACTGAAACGAGTCAAAAAGTAATGCTTTACTTCATTTATGATTAATCAGTGAAGTAAAATATAGGATGCTTAAACGGCATTTAAATTCGCTGCAACAATGCACATCTTTTTTTTTTTTTTTATTATTTACTGCATTCCTACACAAAATTAAGATCTGCGCACATCATATAAGAGACATCCCCTGTTAAATAAAAAGAAAAGGGAAAAGTCACGCAGAGGGAAATCTGTCATGTCTCTTCAATCAAATTTAATGCTGCGACTTATCAATAGGCTGAGCCAGATTCATCATCCAGTGTCTCGCCTGCATCCTGAAAAGATTGCAGTTGCGTGTGTGATTCACCAGACACATGGATGAGAAATCAGTGCCTTTAAGGCGATTACCCAAGTGATCCGCATTAAATCCTGAAATTACGTTTTTACTTGTTTCGTGAAAAAGTGCTGCTTACGAAGGGAAGTTGAACTGTTTTTCGCAGGCATTTGAATCGCGCAATAGCGAAAATTAATAGAGAATGATGTCGTTCATTCACTGTAGCTGAAACCGCTGCGGATATTTGTTATTGTTGCAACTGAAAGGATAGTAGGAAGAAAGAAAATTAGGAAGTTGTTCCTGAATTTAAAAAAAAAAATTGTGTTTCGGTAACATTTCAACCGCCCCCTTTTTGCGTGAGCGATGGTCTCAAGCCCTGAAATGTTTCTCGTTTTCCACGTTTCAAAAGAACCCCATTTCAACATCCCCAGAAACGTATCTTTTCGTTGGACGCGAGCAGCACGCTGAAGATTCAAATACGGCTGTTGCATGGATGCTGACGAATGTCATTACAGTATCGTACTTCTATTAATAATAAAGAAAACTAAAAAACTTTTCTATTTATTAATGTTTTACGATATTAAAACATTTTCTCTAAATTCCACTTAAAATTGGGATGTTTAGTGAAATTGCAACTTCGCATAATTTGAATCTTTCAAAGAAATGCCTCCCCCCCCCCCAAGAATGGCGAATAGCAGCACTTCCTTGCCTCCGTGCAAAGTGAAATGATTGCTTCATTTTCCAAAATGCAACACTTTTCTTGATTTGCATGCGGAATTAAAAGTCAGTTTTCCTTCTCTCGGAGTTTTTTTTTATTATTTTATCGCGTTAATGTGTAAAAATGGGTTGCGCGATTTCATTTCGTGGCGCAGAAATCGAGTCGAAATCCTTTCGCGGGTTGCTTGCTGAGGAATATTTGCGTCAATATGTTAGGTTTCATACTTGGCTCGTCCCCTCTAACAGCAATTGAGAAGGGCCACTGCGCCAATCAACCCCATCCCACTGAATGAAGTAGAAAACGGACTGAAAATTTCTCTTAAAGCCAAATCTCTTTCATTACACACGAAACAAAATGACGACTTACTGACCGCAAGGGTAACGCAGGGGGAGAACTGAAACCCAAACAAGCCAACCGCACTTCTTTAATCGCAACCAGAAGGTATAACTTCGCGCTGAAATTTCACTTTGTGTGCGCTCTTGTGCGGAGGAAAAAATAAAACCTCGCGGCCTCCTCTGCGCACAAGCTGTGCGAGTAAAACAGTTCAGTGCACGGAGAAATCAACTAACATGTATTAGCTGCGCGATTATTTTTCGTTTTGGCTCTCGAAAATGTAAGAGGCCTTCACAATACTTCGCTATCTGCTCCACTTTTACATCATCGGTTGATATAAAAATAAAGCAGATTTTTATGCTTCGTCTTTTTTTCCCGTACGGCGTAGATAATCATTCATCCCTGAGAATATAAATGCGATTTCATGTTGTTGTTATGAGTACCTGAAAGCCGTTATGTAAATACATTTGGATGTTTCTTTACACAATAGGTTAAGTCGAGAAAAGTGCTGCTCGAGTTTTTCTCTGATCCGCTGTCGGACGGAAGAGCCGCTGTGTGATAAAAAGTGCTCACTGTAAGTAATTTGTTGAACTCCTCGAAGCAAGGTTATGCAATTAATCCTGAGGTTGAGTTTTCCTGGTGAGAATAGCATTAGCAACATAACCGTGCTGAGACTGCTGTACACTTGTAAATAGCAAAGGCTAAATTCCTAAGGATTAAGTACTGTTTGCGTGTGTCTCGCATGAGATCCACCCAGTTAAGCCTTCGATTAATTGTATTTAAATATTCTCGAGTGCGATGCCAAGAATCGTTTTATGAGTTGATCTGTTACACAAAGATGCATATTTTAAAGCGGATAGAAGCACGATCCAGCTGTTGTATTTTCATTGAATTCTTCTCGAATGCTGTTAAATACTGTAGAATTTTATAGATCTCTTCCGAGGCCATATCAATCAAACGACTGCTCAGAACGATCTTACTCGCTTTCCTTTCACATTTGTATACAGCGTAGAGATTTGTCCTCTTTCACCCAAACTTCTCAGCACCGCTGTAGAGATAAAAGAGTTAGTGGTTGACTAAACAACGACTAATGAACAACTTTTGCCTTTTCTTCCATCTAGTCGGATCACAACAACTTCCTACTCTAGTATTAACATTCCTCAGGCATCTTAGAACGTAGTTCATTTTACAAGATTCTTTTAGACTCTTGCTAGCCTTATAATATACTCGGAAGGATTTTGCCACTGTTTATAATATAGATTCTCTTTAAATCCCTTACACCTAACGAAGGGATGTTTTGGATATAATATAAAGAGTTAATAAATTTTACTGTAAAAGGAATTTGTGTTGTTGTTCTGTTATTTCAACTTCCACAAGGCCGAATATTCCGTACAACACGACACTGCTGAAACCGTCATAAACCAAGTTAATGGAAAGTTGATATCGAAAATCATCACACTGAACTTGTTAACTTATGGATTTCGGTTTTTAAGATTCGGAAAGTGTTGCGCGAAATTAAACACGCTCTTCATTTTATTACTATTACACGCCACACCGTCTAAGCTACTTAATTCTCCAATTACATAACAACACAGCCACCCTCAGCGCCATCTACCACCAAAAGTATTTTTGTCTTCACTTTGCAAAGTGTAGTAAAAATGAATGCACTTTTATCGGACTGTAATTTATCGCCAGCTGAAATCACCGTTCTTCAAACGTTCAACAAATTCAAACATAAGAAGAACTATTTCGTTCGCAATACAGCTAAAGTATTATACGGTTTCGGTTATGTCCGTCTAAAAACCGCATAAAGCGTTTACCCCTCGAGGACGCTTCTTTCAAGATGTTCAGTGCTGAACATCTTTACCCTAGTGAAGACCAGATATATAGCTTCTACGAGAAACGGCAGGATCGATCTCAAATCAAAGCCTTTCTAGATGCTTGAATGAACCAAGTAAATTATCTTTATAAGAATAAAAACCAACACACTATTTGAGTTTCTTTCAAGAAGGCGGAAGAAGTTATTAAGTTGCCTAAGAAGAATCCAAGGCTGCCGAACTAAACATGTCCCTAAAATTTCATCAAGATCGATTCCGACATTTCTGCGTGATTGTTCCAAACAAACGTACATCATTTCCACTTTATTTATATAGATATGGATTACTAACTACGCGCGCGCACACAATTTGCAATTTGTACAAATATTGTACCCTGATTTAAATCCGACGTGCTCTTTCACCGCATGCGAACTGATGAAAAGCGTTTTACTGCCTACATTTTCACTCATTTCCGGGAAATTCCTACAGTCAAGAAAAAGAAACGAGAAGGCTCGTGCAAAAGTAGGGGGAGTGGAAAACGTCTTCTGAAGTCTAACTTAAAATATGTCCTTCAACTGTGAAACATTTTAAAAAAGCGACGAGAGCTAATCTTAAGCGACATTTTCAATTTGATAATTAAATTGAAAATCGTCCTCTGCCGAAGCAACTAAGCCACGACGGCAGCGTGTTACGTCTGAACTGTGTGCGTTTTGCTGGACGATGAGCTCGAGTCTCCAGGAGGAAGAACCCTTCCCTCGCAGCACGAGACTTACCTTCGCTTGAAAGGTTCTTCAGAGGTTCTTCGCGTCCCAGACGAGGTTCGAAGCCAGGTCTGTAATCGCACATTTACGATTTCCATTGGGCTAGCGGCAGTTGTACAAGTGAGCAGGTTTTTAGAGGCTGCAGAAACCACGAATGCGAAAGAGTAGGAAAAAAGCTTGTATTTTTTCCTACTCTTTCTCTTGTGTGGGACGGAAGTGAAACTTAACCCAAAGAGAGAAATCTCATCTTGCTTCTGATTATTGGAGTATCATCCAAACAGGGAAGTAAAGCGAGATCGTTTTCTCGTAGAAATAAGACAAGACTGTGTTTAGCAACTGAATTCCATAAGCTTTTGCTATAATTTAGAATACCGAGGAAAATACCAGTATGTTTAGAGCGCTAATTAAATCTCTTGAAGCGTAATTTTCACGAATGAAGAAGCGGAATGGAGTGTATGGCCATCAGGAAAACTATGGATGGCACTTGAAGTTAGTGGCAAGTCTCATACCTTGATGCATGTGCATAATATGTAGTAAAAAGAAAGAGTAGGAAAAAATACAAGCAATGAATGATCATTGAAGAAAGTGGCGACCCAGTCGCGATGGGCAGGCATACAGTCGGTTCTTTTTTAAGCGATAGATACGTTTCACAGAAAACTGCATATAAAAAATCGCACAAAAAAGACCTAACTTACGTTGAAAAATTAGGGATACGTTCCATAATTTTCTAAAACCGAAGCATTTAATTAAAATAAACCTAAAACCGCATAAAAACGTTTATAAAAATTCAGGAAAATAAGAATGCCTAAGTTTGTTTTAAAGCTTTATTCATTTAATTTTATTGAAAAGTAAATTTTTTGTTTACATTTTTTCATCAGAATTATTGTCTCTATTAGACAGTATTCAGCAATGTTTGCAAACTGTTGCGAAATCACTTTCATCACCAGAAGAGATAGTCAGCGCATCAGATCTGCATGGTAAAGACAATTGTAATTCACAAACAGGATTAGCTTTATCCTTGTTCTGTGCTGATTTTTTTCTTCTGACAATGTCACAGTGATTAAACTTTGCGATGATGATTTTACTAATTTTTTATATCCAGACATTTCTTCAGCTCACGTTGGAATTTAAAGGCTCGTTCAGAATTTGTCATTAACAAAGAAAATGATTTTCCAATTTATTGCGCAGCTCAAGACCTGCTCGAATTATTTTGTAGTGAGGGGGAGGAGCAGGTTCTTCTTCCGCTTCACTATCGTTTTCTGGATCTTCGACGATATCTAAAGTTAATCGATATCCAATAATATCATCGTCACTTAAGGCATTATCCACAAGCAATTCGTCCACATCATTCTAGCTAAATGTATCAAAACCTTCTCCACCAATTTCATGTGCCAAAGTAGTGATTTCAGCTGATAATGTAGCTGTTTGAATGGTTGCAACACATCCAGGCCAAGCTGCTTTCCAGCAGGCATTTAAAGTTTGTGGTTTTATTTCTGCGATAGCAGATGCAACATGATTTAAGCAGTCCAAAATATAAATTTTTTTCCCAACGTCAGTTACTGTTATTGATTCATTTTCTAGTTTATCCAATATAAATTGAAAAGTGTACTTAAAGTAATATTTTTTTAAAAGTAGCAATTATGCCTTGATCTAATGGCTGAATAATACTTGTTGTATTGGGTGGAAAAAATACTACTTGCACATTTGGATGTTCTAAATGCGGATGACTTGGTGCATTGTCAACAATTAATAAAACTTTAAAAACTAGAGCTTTTTGCTTCACACGTTTCCACTTCTGGTTCAAACATTAAAAAATTATTGAACCATTCAGTAAATACAGCAGTTGTTACCCAGGCCTTTGTATTAGCCACCCAATGTACCGGCAGCTGTTTTAGATCTTTGCCTTTTAGAGCACGTGGTCTTATAGATCGATATTTACTAGAAGGGGTTTCAGCATTCGATCCCCTGATGCATTGCTACAAAGTAACAACCTTACTCGATCTTTGCTTGCTTTAAACCCACTTGCTTTTTTCTCAGACTTTGTGACAAGTTCAACTAAGCATTTTCTTCCAAACCAATCCTGTTTCGTTAGCGTTAAAAACATGATGGGGACAATATCCACTACCTTCAATAATTTTGGCGAACTTCTCTTGAAATATTTTGGCTGCTTCTTCACCTGCTGCTGCAACCTCGCCTGTAATCTTCATGTTATGAAGTGCATTCCTTTTTAAAAACCCGGTTAGCCATCCTTTGCTAGTCGAAAGTTCTTTATCAGCCTGGGAAGCGGAAATAGACGGCTCCAATTGCTTCATCTGTTCATAAAACCGAAGAGCTTTTTTTTTTAATTAAATAGCCACTTATAGGAATTCTTCAATCCAAATTATGAGCGCTGGTTCCATTTTTTCTAATAAAGCATCTCTTGAGTATGATGATAATTTGGCACTTCGTTTTGTGCCAGAAATGACAGATTTTCTTATTGCTACTTCATTCTTTTTAATTACTCTTATGATAGATTCGCCTAAATTAAAATGTTTACGAATCGCGGTAAATCCCTCTCCTTTTGCTAAGCGATCTAAATTTGAAATTTTCATTTCCAAAGAAATCGCTTTTCTTTGGTGCTTTTTTTTTTAATCTCTATTGGGCCAAATTAAATCTTTAAAATAAAAATTAGCAAAATTTAGACTTACGATAATGAAAAGAAATTAAAAAGAGAAGAACTGGAAATAGCAAAAAAAAAGAGAATACCACACATCATTTCTTTCTTCTCCTTTCCTGGAGACTTCCACAGTTCGCATCTTAACCAATTTCAACCCAATTTGGAATATCACCGTTTCTTACTTCGCCCCCTAAGAATTTATACAAAATTATGCCACGGCGGAGAAATTGTGAGTGAGGAAAATTTTTAGAGTTCCTCGAAATGACTCTCGTTCTAGCAAATGAGTTCAGTTCACCGCGATTCATTTTCCTTGTGCAGATTTTTCTTCTCAACCAGCGAGTCCATCGATGTCATTCCCGCGTTGTTTATCAACAACTGCAAGCCTAGTTCGTGGTTTGTCTCATCCATAAATAAACGTTATTTCTAAAAAAATCAATAATTTCAAAAAAATGAGCTAGAGGATGAGAAATCAAAAAGATTATGTAATTAGTTAGAGTTTTATTTTGCATTAATTTTGATGTCTTATAAGTGCGGCTGATGTGCTATGTTATCGCTGGAGATTCACTGACATTCGTAATAAATGAGATCTTTCTTTTGTATTTCAACTGTTTTGTCCTGTTTTTATTCTCTCTCTGCCCCAGTATTAGCTCGTTTTATCAACTTAAATACAATCCACACAGAAGACTACTTGCATTCCCGATGAGCTTTTATTCTGGCGATATCCCTTCGTTTTACCGCACTGAAATTGAAAAATACATTTTTCATTTTTCTGCAATTGAAAAATGGATTGCCTAACTGATATCTGTCTTACATAACGTAGAGGTTTTATACGTGAGCTTCTTCTGAAAATTTAGAAAAAAACAAATTCTCTGCTTTTACTGTGCAGAAATATTAAAAATGCCTTCATGAAGAAACAAACTATAAAAAAGATAGATGAGGAATGGGAAAATCTGAAACAAATCCTCGTACAAGCAGAAAAGAAATCTTAGGAGTAAAAAACAAATGGAATATAAAAAAGAAGGGCTACGTAACTGGAGCAGAGAGAGGATAAAAATAGGAAAAACCAGATAAAATACAAAAGTAATCGTTCTATCGCCAAAGGAAAACAGCGAAAGATAGAACAAAATCAGAAAAGTATATATCGACGCCAAAACATGTAAGAATAAAACGCGTCAATAAAGAAACATGAAAATTCAAATAATAGCCTTAGGAAAGTGGATACACCTATTTACATAATTTCTGGTTTGAAAATAAAAATGCTAAACAAAGAAATGCCTAATAGGGAATATCGCGATGTTAAAACCAAAATAAAATAAAACGAAAAATAGGAAAGCACACGATACAATTTAGGAATTATACATAAATACAAGCGCAATATTTAAAGACTAGCTCCTGTAGGGAAAAAAAAAAAAAAAGGATGATAACAATAACTGTACGAGACGTAGTCTACTAACAGGATATGTGGAATAATAAGAGAGGCTAAACAACACTAATTGATAGAACAAAACTACTCCGAAAATGACGATCTTTCATAGACTCAAATCTTCACTTTAAAGTTAACTAAAGAAAAAAACATTTCAAAAAAGGGCACCTGAATTTTATTAATTACAAAAAAGCACTTGATAAAATTAAGAGAAAAATTGTTTAAAATATTAGCGAATTTAAATATGGCAAACCATATCAACTCAAATGCAACTCAAGAATATTTCTTGAGTTACCAAATCTACTCAAGAAATATTCTGCAAACAGAACAAATATCATAATGGAAAGAAAGCAGCAGCAGAAAGAACAGTCGGAGTCGGTCAGATTTACTTTTTAAAGTATATAGATAAGGGTCGCTTGCTTAACGGTCAAAGCTACATAAATGAGAGGAGATTTTCCACATGGTCTTATGGGATGCAGAGAACTGGCCAAGGCTTTGAGGATGGACATTAGGTTATATGTCCAATTTGAGGATGGACATTAGGTTATAACCTAATGTCCATCCTCAAATTCTCGCGCTGCACCCGTTTAGTAGGTATTGAATCTGGATGCTGAACGAACGAGAATGGGTTGACAATTTGAAATTTAGCCTATAAAACTGTACTCTTATTGCCATAAACCAAAAGAAAATATTGGTACAACATGACGGAAATTTAGACTGGCTGGAGTCACCAGTTAGCACTTTCATTGCCAAGCTGAAAATTGGAATTTCGTGTGGTAGCCAAATTTTTTTTCCATTTATTTAGCGACGTCCACGCGATAACGCGTGATCGGCCGTTTGGTGAGGGCTGGCATCGCGCGATATCGCGTGATTGGCAATGAACGTGTTAAACAGCCTCTAGTGTACTTCAAGGAACCAGGGAGAAGAGAGTAGTATACCAGGCTCTTTGAACAAGATCAAGATAAGATAAGGAATCATGGCGTGATTGGTTGTTCGTTTGATGACGTCATTGTGGACGTGACGTCACGAGATTAGAATGTTTGGAATTTCCCTGGGGGTATATATGTCACTGACGTCAGTTCTTGTGATTTGGTTCGCGTATGGAATATAAAAAAGAAGGGCTACGTAACTGGAGCAGAGAGAGGATAAAGAGGGTGATGGCAGAGATAAGGATTTGTGCTGTGATTGGCTGTGCATTTCTGACAAGATCAAGATAACATAAGGAATCGTGACGTGAATGTTTGTTATTATCAGATCAAGATAAGTGACGTCATTTGTTATTTGTAAATAAGTGACGCTATTGTTTTGAATGGAAAGGATGATATTAGTGGATAAGGAATCGTGTCGTGATTGGTGGGACACTTCTGACAAGATCAAGATAAGATAAAGAATCGTGTCGTGATGGTTTGGTGTTGTCAGATTAAGATAAGTGCCGTCATTTGTTAGTTGTAAATAAGTGACATTGTTTTGAATGGAAAAGGGAGATATATTAGTGTATAAGGAATCGTGACGTGGATGTTTGATATTATAGATTTTTTGGTTTGGCTATGGAATTGTGGGCGATGTTTTTGAGATAAGATATCTTGGAATTTTCCCATGGTGACACACATCCGTCATTGTCATGTTTTGTGTTTGGTTGTCTATAGATGGCTGTACTAATTTTCCAATACATTTTGGGGTATTTCGTTCCTGTTAAAGGGTGGGAATTCTTAGAGTCTAGTGGCGGCACTGTTTCGAGTTTTTCTGAATAATTTGATTATATGCTGTGTCCCTCAAACAAAAGCTTTGTTTTATATATATATGTATATATATATATATTTTTTTTGGGGGGGGGGGATATTTCTTTCCTCTTAAAGGGTGGGAATTTTTGGAGTATAGTAGACACACACACACACAAAAACACAAGGTTGAAAGAACGAAAATTCAGTAATAACTTGAAATATTATTTTACTTTTGTTCCTTAGATTTTCTGTCCGTTTGTTACAACGTTAATTCCTTCGCATTGGGTCTTTCTGTCTTTTGCTGCCTAATATATCCGGCGGTAATTGTTGTGTCTACTTGTGAACTTTTCTGACTGGGAGGGATTGGAATTCTCCTGGTCTTACTTGAGGGTTTGATAATATATTCCAAACGTCATCTTTTTCACGACTCATATTCTCCCTTTGATGTTATGCACTGTATTATCAGTTTCTATAGTTGACTACTTAATTTAGATTACTATCCGATTGGTTCTCTGTATTAATTCCTTCCCACAGTTGCTCATGCTGTGTTTTCCTAAGCTTGGTGGGAAAGTCTATGCACCTTTTTGTGTAGGGTAAGTGTAACTTCCCGTTTCGAATTCCAAGTGCTGTTAGAGTACGGAATTCTGACAAGCGAAATGATTTTTTTTTTTCAAATTGAATGGTTATTTTCTGTATTTTACTTTTAAAATTCAGTTTAACTACATATTCTAAGAGAAGAACTGAGCAATATTAATAAATAAATGAAATGTATGTGAATTTATTTTCCAACACTGTAGATTTCGCATCAAGTCTTATCTTAAAGATATCTCTCTTATCTGATCACCAAATTGTTGTACGTAGGTGAGAAAGCGTGTGTTTAGGTTGGAACTCTTGGGGCCTGTGGGAAATTATTGCTGTAGTAAATTAATGCTTCCATTTATTTTTTGTTAAAACCAATATGACTACTAATTTTCCTTCGATTCCTTGTGCTCTTAACCTATTTCTGTAACTGATATTTATTTATTTTTATTTATTTTTTCTTTAGCATTTTAGTAATTTTAAGTAACGGATATGAGACAAACAAGGTTTTGAACTCTCCGCAGCGTTTTTCTACAGCAATCGTTTTAAGAGTTTTAGTAACGTGTCGTTGGTTTAAAATATCTAATGGCTCTGTAAAATAACCAAATTCTAACAGTATAGTGACTTTTCAGGTGAAATCTTCTGCACTAAACTTCTGGCTATTAATTTAATACCCGATTATTGCTTTTGCTTCCAAGAGTTGACAGTTTCATGAAATACTTGAGGGTTTGCATGAACAAATAAGACTTTTAATTCAATGAATGAAAAAAAATCTGGTTAGTTTGTGGCATGAAATTTCACAAGGAAAATAAAATGTTATGGTCTTACTTAAATTTATATAACGCATGCATCAATGATACCCAATTTGTACATTTAAATTAACACATTTTATTTCAAGAAATATTATTTACAAATTGCATTTACTGAATCTAACATACGGAAAATAAATAAATTAAAAAATACATCAAAGGTTCTTCCCATGCTTGTGAAATTGCCATCATATGACAATGACAATTTTTGACAATGTGACTCTCATCTGAAAGTTAATTTTTCATTTGGCGAGCATTGGGAATTTATTACTGTAGTAAAATTAAGGGTTGCACATTTATTTTCTTGAAACCAATACATATACTTGTGAGAATTATTAAAAGCACAGAATCTTTCGTTATGTTTCCAAAAGTATTTAAAAGTACACATTATGTTTTCACGTTTTGGGCATCCAATTTCATTTAAATCAAGAAAAGGCCTCCCTATTAACCTGCTTAATGCTTTTGATTTTTCTCTGCCTTTGGGGAGTAATATTTGCATGTTGATTCTATCATCCAATTTCTTAGTTTGTCCAGAGATAGCGAGCCAATTTCCCACTTCAGCTAATGGTTATGTTTTATTAACCAAGAATTCTAAATAAAGAACGTTTATTAAAAGACCAGAAAGTAAATGATAAAATATACGAAGAGCCAACAAGTTTCACTAGCCACTGTCTAGCATTTTCAAGGCTGAACTGGTGTGAAAACAAATGCATTAAGTTACATTTGATCATTCATGTTTGATGGCGTGCATGTGTTCGAATGCTTCAGTCAGAAAAATACTTTTTTCTATCCCACATATGAAATCCATTTTAGGGATAAAATTAGGGGAGATGGAAAAATTTAAACCCTTTTTAGGATTTCTGATTCATGATTAGAAAGCTTGTAATCTGAAATCTTTCTCCTCTTCCAGAGGCTACAGCAAATGCTATCAGGTTCAATAGTACAATTATTCTTGGTTCAGCAAAACCACCAACACCTAATATTACTCCTTATGATAAGAAAGCCTTCTGCAACTTACGTAACAACAAAGACATTATAATAACAAAAGCCGATAAAGGAAATTCAATGGTTATTCTCAACTCGAAAGATTACCTTGTTACTAGCAGACAGTTCCACTTACCAAGTCTTAGATAAAAATCCCATCATGAGTAATCATCTGGAGACTAACGCTCTTATCCGCAATATGACCGGTTGGTCGGATGAACTTAAAAAACAACTTAAATCATTACGTTTTCTTTATGAATCTTGGGAGCCCCATAAAGGCGCTCCCAAAATTCATAAAGAAAACGTACCTCTTCGTCCAATAGTTGATGGAAGATCCTCACCTACGTACTTACTAGCAAAGCATCTGGCAAATTTAATGAAAGGAACAATTAGACACGCAGAGACCTACATTAAAAACTCAACAATTTGTAGAAAAAATCGAGAGTATTAAAATATCAGAAACGGACATTATGGCTAGTCTTGATGTAGTGTCCTTATTCACTAATGTACCGATCGTAGAGGTAGTCAACATTCTGAAAGATCTTTTCCCTCAAGACATCACATAGTTGTTTCATCATTGCCTGAAATCAAATTTCTTCAAATTTAACAACACTGTATACAAACAATCGGAAGGCTAGCCATGGGTATCCCCCTGTCACCACCACGTGCAGACCTTTTTATGGAAAAACTTGAAAAGGATATTCTTTCCACCATTTTACCAAAACCGGCAATTTGGTGGAGATATGTCGATGACGTGTTCATCATCTGGAAGGATACCATGGAAAATCTTCTCGTGTTTCTGAACAAAATCAACTCACTACACAATAAAATCAAATTCACTATAGAACTAGAGAAGAACAAATAACTTCCTTTTCTTGACATCCTAGTGAGGAGAGAAGATAACAATATCCAACTGTCCATTTACAAGAAACCCACAGATACAGGTAGATATCTACATTATTCGTCCAACCATCATAGATCAAAAAGACAAAGCATCATTCACATGCTCCGTAACAGAGCCTTAAGGTCTATTTCGAAAGAAGCAGATGTACAGAGAGAACTGTCACTAATAGCAAACACTCTATCACCCTTCTAACATTTTAAACAAATGGCTATTTAAAGACAACCACCAACAACGTGTTACGGTGCCCTAATGTGTCCACAGCTGTCATTCCATATATTAATTCAGTTTCCACAAAATTGGCGAGAATGTTAAAAGCTCATAACATCAGAGTGGTTTTTAAACCAACTACCATGATCAGACAAATCTTAAGATCACCCAAAGATGAGGTACCTTTCTTCAAATGTCCTGGAGTATATGAAATTCCATGCACGTGTGGCCTTTCTTACATTGGTCAGTCTTCTAGAAGTTTTGAAATAAGACAGAAGGAACATGTGGGGGATGTCAATCATAATAGAATCATCACATCTGGTTTAGCACATCATTTCTCAACATCAAATCACGTTATAGATTGGAAAAACAGTTCTATGCCTTACATCGAGAATGACTACAGACACAGAACTTTAAAAGCAGCAGCTGTGGTACTACGCACAGGCAATAATTTAAATAGAAATCAGGGTATTATTCTTAAAGACATACGGAAAAATCTCATCATCTCTCCGAGTTCAACAGAACTACAATATGCAAAAAACTACACAACACGTGGTCAGTCATGTACCGGATTCTGACTGAAGCATTCGAACACATGCACGCCTTCAAACACGAATGATCAAATGTAACGGCCTAACAGTTACTAAAGTGTATGTTTGAAATGTAACTTAATGCATTTGTTTTCACACCAGTTCAGCCTTGAAAATTCTAGACAGTGGCTAGTGAAACTTGTTGGCTCTTTGTATATTTTATCATTTACCTACTGATCTTTTAATAATAACCATTCTTTATTTTAATACATCAGAACAAATATATACAATTTAACCAAGAATTCTGTTTTTTTTTTGTTTTTTTTAACTCTTTCAGGTAATTCTTTCCAACTACAACGTGATTCTGTCAATGCATATCTTACAATAATTCCATCAGAAATACACATTTGTTTAGGAAATAAATTTGAAGTCTTATTGAAAAGAAATTGACAATCAAGTACAGCAATGCTAACCTAAAATTCGTATTTGTTACACACTGTCGATTTTTCATAATCGTTTTCCTTCATTCTTAGATTACTTCATATGGCACCACAAATAAATAGTTATTATTATTACTATTATTTATATATATATTATAAAGACATCCTAACTGATAAGAAACTCCCAACACCAATCTTATATAACGGAACACTGGACTCCATACTTCAAAAATCTTCTATACCAAGCAAGGAAAACAAAAACAGAGAAAAACTACAAGTTCCTGTGGACAAAGAATTCCCAGATATTTTTGAGAAAGAATGAAAACACTCGAGTATACATAATTACAAGTGAATCCGACTTACACAGCCTACCAATATAAAACACTAACTTTTCACATCCTTAAGAATAAGATTAGAACTCATTTAAAAACTATATAATCGAGATCTCAAACATAGGCGAACATATCCAATCAGACAACATAAACTTCAAGATCTGACTCTTTGAAAAAATGGTCAGACAATATTTCCACCAACACCAACTTCACTATCATACACACAAACATAATAGTATAAAAAAACACTGGCTTACATTGATAACACAGCTCAATTATACCATGATAAACATAGATGCGCTAATACTGACCGAAGTTGCAATAAACGACACAGAAATTTACACATACAACATAAATAATTATCAAACCTACAACTTATGTAGACCAAACAAAAGAGGAGATGGCATTGTGGCATTTATCAAAGAAAAATACAATGTGACAGAAAAACAAACTTCGAACATGCGGATACTGTGGCTATTTGAACTCACAAATAGCCACAGTAGTATCAAATACACAATAAATACAATATACAGATCCCCAGATAATAATCCACCCAGTTTTCTTCACGAGTTAGAAAAATGGCTAAGCGGCATCTAACGGCATACAACACGCAGGCTCATCCTAATAGGAGACATTAATATAAATACTCTTGACCACGCTTCTTCGACCACTAACACATCTTGATATACTAAGTCAGTACAACATAAACCCTACCATTAACTCCCCAACAAGAGACGAAATACTCAATAACTCACTAACACAATCATGGATTGATCATATCAACATACGGGCTCCCATCCATACATATACATCAGTAATTAACGTAAAAATCGCCGATCACTACTTTGTCTCAACTTCGTTTTGTTATGTTTACAACCCCCCACCCTCCTACCACCACAAAAGTCGACAAAACTCGATCATACTAAAGAACATTGTCGATAACCAAGTAATAAATACAGACTGGAATTCCCTACTTAAAATAAACGATCCTGTAACATTATACGAGAATTTTCAACTAAAGTTCACAGAAATATACAAAAAAAAGCAACAAAACCTACACAAACAAGGCGACAAACACGCAACAATCCATGGATAAATGACAACATACTAAATACTATTACTGTAAAAGAAAATCTATGGAAAAAAATTAAAAAGTCACCCAGTAACACACATTTACAAACGTTGTACAAATACACAAGAAATAAACTAACAACAAAAATTCGTAGTGCAAAAAAAGACGCTACTACTTCCAAAAATGCATGGAATATAACGACAACATTAAGAAAACATGGGCTACACTGAACGAATTAGTAACCCGAAAAAAGAAAACTTCAGCACAAGATTTTATTGCAAAAAGCTTCGGTCAGGAACACAAACTGAGAGGAACTAGCAGACTCATTCAACCATGCTTTCACAAACAACATCACACAACTCAAAAAAGACAAACTACCAAGGATCAACAAAAAAGTGCCAAAACGAAGTCAACAACAAACGATGTATTTTCCACCCATAACAAAACAGGAATGAAAGACGCAATCCTACAACTAAACCCAAAGATCACTCCAGGAATAGACAAAATAAGACTCACAGACCTTATAACACACTTTGAACAAATAAATCCAATACTTTTGAAACTCGTGAACATAATATTCGACACAGGCATTATTCCACAACCACTAAAAACTGCAGTAATTAAGCCAATATACAAACACGGCAAAAGAAACGATACTCAGAACTACAGACCAATAGCTACGCTACCAGTCATCTCAAAAATTCTAGAAAAATTAACACACACCAGACTACAGAACTATTTACAGAAGTACAACATCATCTCATAAAACCAATATGGCTTTCAGAAAACAAAGAGCACCATCACTTTATTAGAAGACATCGCCGACACAATAAACAAAGCTCTCGACAAAAACAAGTACGCTGTCCTTACACTGCTGGACCTAACCAAAGCATTTGACACACTTGAACATGACATACTACTCACCGAACTATACTCAATAGGTATAAGAGGAACACTGCATACATGGTTCAAGAACTACCTCTCAAACAGAACACAAGTAACAAAAATAGGTACATGTCACAGTCGGAGTATACAAGTAAAACACGATGTACCTCAAGATGCCATATTATCACCCACTCTAATCAACATATACATTAACGATGTTCATAACATATCCATAAGTAGTCAAATATTTCAATACCCAGATGACACTGCACTACTAGCAATCCACACAGCTCTCTGCAAAACACAACAAGACCTAAATGAAAGCACAACATACTTCCACCAAAACGCAATTCTAATCAACGGCACCAAAACACAGATGTTGATAATACACAACCCAAGAATCATACGCCCTGCATCACTATCGATACATTGTCATACATGCCGCTGCATTAACAACAAAAATACCTGCCAATGTTCCGAAATCAAACCTGTAACACACGCAGAAGACCTCGGTCTCTATATAGATTCCAACTTTAAATGCACAAAACACATAGAATACCTACACACCAAACTCCGGATCATCGCAGCAAAACTCTTCCAAATTAAAGACATTATTCCACCCAACATAAAAAAAACTACTATATCACGGTATCTGCGAACCCCCACTCAGATACGGAATAACAGGAATAACAACAAGTACATCAAACAGCCACCTAACAAAATTAGAAACACTACACAGGAAAATCGTGTCAACAGTGATCTGGACACCTTATACGCACAACCAATATCCGACAAGCACATGACGATACAGAATTCTGAGAACTAAAAACCTGAAACACTACATGACATTAACAAGGAATTTCTTCAACATCACCTATCGAAACAACAGACATACACATCGTATAACACGACCTACAACAACTCTCTAAATCCCCCACACCCTTCAACAACTCATACGGTTCTTTTGTGAGATCACATTAGATTCCCATGTAACTCAACAACCTACCAAGAAAGTTAAAATACGAAGATCAACTACAGAACATTAAAAAACGAACTGTGGAAAATATACCAACAAAGTTAAGAAACCATTAACACTAATATACACATCACAAATCACTAGCATCCAATGCCTACATCCCATACATAAACAGTAGCAATAACACAAATAGTGAAGGCTAAATCTCACTCTCTTCATAAAAGAGAACCCAAGCTTCGAAGTAGGTGGGATTAACATGCCTCACTCATCTACAAGTAATCCTTATAATCAAATGAAGAAATTTGTATGTATAATCACTCTTTCTCAAACTTTAAAAAATAAAATAAAAAATAAATCAATAAAACATACAAAAAATTCTGTTTAATCTTCATTGTTAATATTAGAAGAACATGTGTTGTAAATACATAATATAAAGGCAAAAAAGCATTATTAAAAATTTTAATTGAAACCAATCTAGGAATTGCAGAATTTAGTGCTGAACTCTAAAATTATAAGGTGCAATGTCACACAAGATGTTTATTGTATGTATAAATAGTTTTAGCAATCAATAAAATAAAACTAAAAATTTCACTGATTATTAGCTCTGACCTTATATTTTATGTTAACTTTCTGTTACAAAATTCTAAACAATTAGAATTTTTCACAAAGAAACTTTCAAAGAATTTTGTGGCTCACCCGTTATTTTTACATTACCAAACACAAACCAGCAGCTGCAGTGGATGAACGATTACTTTAAGTCCAAAGTGACTCGACTATATTTTTTTCTTATAGTACTGTTTACCCTTACTATATTCCCTACCCTGACCGTTCCTTCAAAAATGAACCTTTTGCACAGATCACTCAACGACATGTTTTCACATGCTGTTGGATATACTGTTGGTGTGTTTTTATCTTACTTTGTGTGGGGAAAGGTAAAATTTGTATATGTGTTATCTGGAGATTACAATCATTTTTTCTATACCAAACTTTTAGAGTTAAAGTCAGGTTTTGGGTTAATTATCTGCTATCTCTCTGTAAAACAACCAAATTCTAACAGTTCGGATTTTCGATTATGTGAACGAATTGTTTTCAGATAAGTCAAACAATGTCAATAGGTAGCATTAGACAATTTCTAAAATAAAAAATACCTGAATATCAGTTTTCAACACTTTTTTCCCGTTCTTGGCATTAATTTCAGTATAGTAATTTTTTTTAATAATTAAACAGAATAGCATTAAGGTATAAAGTTGTGGATTTAAATATCAAGTTCTAATCAGAATAACTGAGTAAAACATTCACTGTGGAAAAACACAACAAAAGCACAAATCTTTGTTCATTTAAGTTTATAATTGCATATTTTATTTTGCTGAAATACTATTTACAAGTATATTCACTGAGAAAAATTCGAAAACATGTACTTACCTAAAACTATTTCACAATATTAATTTACACTCTTAACATTTTCCAAAGAGTTCAATGAATAAAATTGTTTGGTACTCACTGTTTCTTGGTTACATCAAAATAGCTGGTCACGCAAAAGAGTTGTTAAATCAGATACCATGGTAACCACACTTCCATACATTTGATATTGTGTCAGTCTGGAAATGACACCGTGCCTCCCTAAACATTCTGTGTATTCTTTTATCATCAAATATACACATAAGGTTTTCATAAAAGTCCCAAAATAAAGAATCTTTATCGAATTGGATAAAATCTTGAAAGTCTAATATTACCATTGATTAATTTAAATGATTAGCGATAATTTTCCCCATGATATGAATACCTGGTAATTCAGTTTCCAAAAATATTAAATGATCATCAATGTCATACATTTTTGGTGAAATTCTCTCAGCTCCTCACAACTAATAGAAAAAACTTTACTTCCATCAGCTCCTGTATCATCAATTATTAGTTCCTCATCTTGGCATTTCAGAATATAACACTCACCGAGGTTTATTTCATAGTCAAATCTTCTTTGCAAGTAGCCGAGGCTATCAGACCACTTCCTGCATAACTTTTCCCAAGTGGTCCTGGATAAATACATCACAATGTATGTGTCTTCTAAATTAATAATCGGTTTTCCATCCTTTTAGAGCTATGTGAAGAATTTTGTCTCGTGCTATTTTCCTGAAGAAAGAAAACTTCAATAACTCTTGTGGCTCACCCATTATATTACTTTACTTTCCTGGATACAAAACACCACAACACAATATGATAGCTGCATGGGATGAACGAATTCCCGTAACTGCAAAAACATTTGGCTTGTTTGTTTTTCCATATAGTACTGTTTACCTGACCCCAAACCCTGACCGTTCCTTCCAAAATGAAACTTTCACGCAAATGATTCATGGACATGTTTCTACATGCTGTTGGATATCATGTTGATGTGAGATTATTTTACTTTGAGACGTCATAGGGCAAATCTTATCTCTGTGGCTTGAATGGTATTCTATATTATTTGCCTTATGTTAAGCAATTTATCCTCAAAAAGTGTTTTTGATGTTAGACCATGTGACTAATTCTCTCAGTCATATGTCCAAAATTGTTGGGATGGGAAAAAAAACATTAGGTGGTGGAAGTGAAAAGGTTGTCAAGAGGGTGACAGAGGCCTTTCCTGCAATGCTCCCCCACCACACCCCCAAATCCCATCATCCCTACTCTCCTCTAGAAGATGTCTCCTCAGCCTAGTGGAGATGAGTGAGCTCAGCTTTTGCACATATCTTTCAGTAATCTCCCCTCCAACTGATAACTTTGGAGGAAAAAAAATAAAAAGACACGTTTTATTTTTTTCTCCAAAGTTATCAGTATCAGGTAGAAGTGACATCACTAAAAGATATCCACAAAAGATGAGCTCGCTCATCTCCATAGCCTGAGCAGGCATCTTCTGGAGGAGAGGACGGAGAATAAGAGGTTGATGGGGAGTATTGCATGGAAGACCCCTGTCACCCTCTTGATGACCTTTTCACTTCCACCACCTAATGTTTTTTTTTCCATCCCAACAATTTCAGACATATGAGTGAGAAATATGTCACATATTCTAACATCAAAAACACTTTATGAGGATAAAATACTTAACATAATAAGGGCAAATAATATAGAATATCGTTCGAGCCACAGAGATAAGATTTGCCCTATGATGACTCAAAGTAAAATAATCTCACATTAACATCATATCCAACAGCATTTAGAAACATGTCCATGAATCATCTGCAAAAAAGTTTCATTTTGGGAGGAACGGTCAGAGTTAAAGGTCAGGTAAACAGTACTATATGGAAAAACAAACAAGTCAAGTGTCTTTGCAGTTACGGCAATTCGTAACTTTGTAGTTACGAATTGCCGTAATTTAAGTGCATATTGTGTTGTGGTGTTTTGTATCCAGGAAAGTAAAGTAAAATAATGGGTGAGCCACAAAAGTTATTGACATTTTCTTTATTCAGGAAAATAGCAAGAGACAAAACTCTTCACATAGCTCTAAAAGGATGGAAACCAATTATTATTTTAGAAGACACATACATTGTGATGTATTTATCCGGGACCACTTGGGAAAAGTTATGCAGGAAGTGGTCTGATATCCTCGGCTACTTGCAAAGAAGAGTTGACTATGAAATGGACCTCAGCGAGTGTTATATTTTGAAATGCCAAGATGGGAACTAAAAATTGATGATACAGGAGCTGATGAAAGTAAAGGTTTTTTTATTAGTTCTGAAGAAGCTGAGAGATTTTAACCAAAAATGTACAACATTAATAATTATTTACTATTTTTGGAAACTGAATTACCAGGTACTCATATCATGGGGAAAATTATCGCTAATCATTTAAATTCATCAATGGTAAAATTAGACTTTCAAGATTTTATCCAATTCGATAAAGATTCTTTATTTTGGGACTTTTATGAAAACTGTTTGTGTATATTTGCTGACAAAAGAATACACAGAATGTTTAGGGAGACATGGTGTAATTTCCAGACTGGCACAATATCAAATTGTATGGAAGTGTGGTTACCATGGTATCGGATTTAACAAGTCTTTTGCATGACCAGCTATTTTGATGTAATGTAATGTAACCAAGAAACAGTGAATAACAAAACTTTTATTCATTGAACTCTTTGGTAAATGTTAAGAGTGTAAACTAAATATTGCAAAATATTTTAGGTAATTACATATTTCGAATTTTTCTCAGTGAATATACTTGTAAAAAGTATTTCAGCAAAATAAAATATGCAATTGTAAACTTAAATGAACAATGTGTGATTTTGTTGTTTTTTTCATCAGTAAATTTTTTACTCAGTTATTCTGATTAGAACTTGATATTTAAATCCACAACTTTATACCTCAATGCTATTCTGTTTAATTATTTTAAAAGAATCACTACTGTGAAATTAATGCCTGGAATGGGTAAAAAAAAAAGTGTTGAAAACTGATATTCAGGTATTTTTTATTTTAGAAATTGTCTAATGTTACCTATTGATATTGTTTGACTTATCTGAAAACAATTCGTTCACATAATCGAAAATCTGAACTGTTAGAATTTGGTTGTTTTACAGAGAGATAGCAGATAATTAATCCAAAACGTGACTTTAACTCTTAAAGTTTGGTATAGAAAAAAAATATTGTACTCTCTCTAGATAACACATATACAAATTTTACCTTTCCCCACACAAAGTAAGATAAAAACACACCAAAAGTATATCCAACAGCATGTGAAAACATGTCGTTGAGTGATCTGCGCAAAAGGTTCATTTTTGAAGGAACGGTCAGGGTAGGGCATATAGTAAGGGTAAACAGTACTATAAGAAAAAACATAGTTGAGTAACTTTGGACTTAAGGTAACTGTTCATCCACTGCAGCTGCTGTTTTGTGTTTGGTTATGTAAAAATAACGGGTGAGCCACAAAATTCTTTGAAAGTTTCTTTGTGAAAAGTTCTAATTGTGTAGAATTTTGTAACAGAAAGTTAACATAAAATAAGATCAGAGCTAATAATCAATGAAATAATAGTAATAATAATCAGTATTTATTTGTGGTTCCATATGAAGTAATCTAAGAAGAAGAATGAAGGAAAACGATTATGAAAAATCGACAGTGTGTGAAAAATACATATTTTCAGTTATCATTGCTATAATAGATTGTCAATTTCTTTTCAATAAGACTTCAAATTTATTTCCTAAAGAAATTTGTATTTCTGATGGAATTATTGTAAGATATGCATTGACAGAATCACCTTGTAGTTGGAAAGAACTACCTGCAAGAGTTAAAAAAAAATGGAATTCTTGGTTAATAAAACCTAACCATCAGCTGAAGTAGGAAATTGGTTCACTATCTCTGGACAAACTAAGATATTTGATGATAGAATCAACATGCAAATATCAAATATTACTCACCAAAGGAAGAGAAAAATCAAAAACATTAACGAAGTTAATCGGGAGGCTTCCTTGATTTAAATGAAATTGGATGCCCAAAACGTGAAAACATAACGTGTACTTTTAATTGCTTTTGGAAATACAACGAAAGATTCTGTGCTTTTAATAATTGGTTTCAAAAAGATAAATCTGCAACACTTCATTTTACTACAGTAATAAATTCCCAATGATCACCAAATGAAAAATTAACTTTCAGATGAGAGTCACATTGTCAAAAACCATATGATGGCAATTCCACAAGCATGGGAAAAACCTTTGATGTATTTTTCAATTTATTTATTTTCGGTATGTTAGATTCAGTAAATACAATATGTAAATAATATTTCATTGAAATAAAAGGTGTAAATTTAAATGTACAAATTGGGTGTCGTTGATGTGTTATATAAATTTAAGTAAGACCATAACATTTTTTTTCCTTGTGCTATTTCATGCCACAAACTAACCAGACTTTTTTTTATTCAGTGAATTAAAAGTCTTATTTGTTCATTCATGCAAGCCCTAAAATATTTCATGAAACTGTCAACTCTTGGAAGCAAAAGCAATAATCGGGTATTAAATTAATAGCCAGAAGTTTAGTGCAGAAGATTTCACCTGAAAAGTCACTATACTGTTAGAATTTGGTTATTTTACAGAGCCATTAGATATTTTAAACCAACGACACGTTACTAAAACTCTTAAAACGATTGCTGTAGAAAAACGCTGCAGAGAGTTCAAAACCTTGTTTGTCTCATATATGTTACTTAAAATTACTAAAATGCTAAAGAAAAAATAAATAAAAATAAATAAATATCAGTTACAGAAATAGGTTAAGAGCACAAGGAATCGAAGGAAAATTAGTAGTCATTGGTTTTAACAAAAAATAAATGGAAGCATTAATTTACTACAGCAATAATTTCCCACAGGCCCCAAGAGTTCCAACCTAAACACACGCTTTCTCACCTACGTACAACAATTTGGTGATCAGATAAGAGAGATATCTTTAAGATAAGACTTGATGCGAAATCTACAGTGTTGGAAAATAAATTCACATACATTTCATTTATTTATTAATATTGCTCAGTTCTTCTCTTAGAATATGTAGTTAAACTGAATTTTAAAAGTAAAATACAGAAAATAACCATTCAATTTGAAAAAAAAAAAAAATCATTTCGCTTGTCAGAATTCCGTACTCTAACAGCACTTGGAATTCGAAACAGGAAATAACACTTACCCTACACAAAAAGGTGCATAGACTTTCCCACCAAGCTTAGGAAAACACAGCATGAGCAACTGTGGGAAGGAATTAATTCAGAGAACCAATCGGATAGTAATCTAAATTAAGTAGCCAACTATAGAAACTGATAATACAGTGCACAACATCAAAGGGAGAATTTGAGTCGTGAAAAAGATGACGTTTGGAATGTATTATCAAACCCTCAAGTAAGACCAGGAGAATTCCAATCCCTCCCAGTCAGAAAAGTTCACAAGTAGACACAACAATTACCGCCGGATATATTGGTCAGCAAAAGACAGAAAGTCCCAATGGAATTAACGTTGTAACAAACGGATAAGAAAATCTAAGGAACAAAAGTCAAATAGTATTTCAGGTTATTACAGAAATTTCGTTCTTTCAACCTTTGTGTGTGTGTGTGTGTGTGTGTGTGTGTGTGTGTTCTGCTGTGGATAAAAATTCATCTATTTTTGAATAACTATTTGCATTAAGAAGAATCATTCTGGAAAGCCTGAAAGTAAATTTAAATTATCACTAGAATTTCTAGACTACATACAAAAAAGTTATTGTAAGCGTTCAAGTCTCCGTTTATTTTAAATTTATTTTTTAAAATACCGTTTGGTTTTTTCTCTTCATGGAAACTAAAAAACACCATTACCCAAACATTGGTAAACAAGATAACGTTAATTCGAAAAGAGGTTGTCATTTGCCAATAATCTTTTAGTGATGTCACCTCCAACTGATAGTGATAACATCGGAGCAAAAAAAAAGTGTATATTTGAGGGACACCAGCATATAATTGAATTGTTCTTCAGAAAAGCCTAATCACAGCCACCACTAGACTCTACTATACTCTAAAAATTCCCACCCTTTAACAGGAAAGAAATACCCGAAAAAAAAAAAAAAAAAAATATATATATATATATATATATATATATATATATATATATAAAATCATGTGTTTGATGGACACCAGCATATAATTAAATTATTCAGAAAAGATCGAAACGGTGCCGCCACTAGACTCTACGAATTACCACCATTTAACAGGAAAGAAATACCCCAAAATGTATTGGAAAATTAGTACAGCCATCTATAGACAACCAAACACAAAACATGATGACAATGACGGATGTGTGTCACCCTGGGAAAATTCCGAGATATTTTATCTCAAAAACATTGCCCACAATTCCATAGCCAAACCAAAACCCCATGTGATATCACAGAGAGACATATGTTCCCCAGAAATTTCCAAACACATAAAACACGATTCTTATCTCTAAATATCACCCACAAGGCATTAAATGAACCAATCACACCACGTGATGTCCCTGACAGAATAGGCCCCACCGAATTTCCAAACGTTCGAAAATCTATAATATCAAACATCCACGTCACGATTCCTTATCTTATCTTGATCTTGTCAGAAGTGCACCATCAATCACAACACGAATTCTTATCTCTACCACCACCCATAATTCCATATGCGAACCAAAACACAAGAACTCATGTCACTGACACATATGCCCCCAGGAAAATTCCAAACATTCCAATCGCATGACGTCACGCCCATAATGACGTCTTCAAATGAAGAACCAATCACGTCACGATTCCTTATCTTGATCTTGTTCAAAGCGCCTGGTATACTACTGAAGAGTGAAAACTCAAAACTGCTGACTCAACATCCGTAAAATTCAATATAGGCACCACCACCACCCCTACTCTAAGACTCATCAACAGAAAAGAAGTGGAATTGATAGAAGAAATGGAGAAGCAGAACATCAATATAATTGGTGAAACGGAAACAAAAAAGACAGATGCAGGCGAGTATCTTCTAAATAAAAAAAAAATACAATATGTTATATTCAGGCAATGACGATAAGGGAAAAGAAGGAATATCTGTAGTAGTCAACGCTATACACGAAGATAATCTTGAAATCAGGAAATATCAAATAGTGACGTGGATAAAAATCAAAATGGGATTGTACAATTAAACATTAATGCATGTGACCCCACAAAAACATTGTACGAAAAAAGTGGAGAAATTTTGAGTCATTAGAGTAGGCAGCTGACACAACGAAAAAGGGAAAGTTTGTGTTTGTTCGAAACAGCGAAGTAGGAAATGATTAGACATAGAAATGTTCTGGGAAAAATATGGAGAAAAGCTAATAAAAATGATGGCAAGTGCTGGATTTCTGTTCAGGGGGACATGTACAAGTCATTACATACCATATTTCAACATACATATGTGCATAAATTACATGGACGGAGGTAAGACAAGAAATGTAAACAGTCTCGATCATTTTAGTTATTGCTTATGGAGAACACAAGAGTATTTGAAGGGAATTTGAAATAGGAAGTGATTACCATTTAGTTCATAGAATGATAAAATCGAATATCCTATTGAAATGAAAAATGTGTAATAAATTTTTAAAACAAATCAAAGTCGAGCTGCTCTTTGTAAATAAGCCAGCATGTTCTCCGGAAGAATACAGAGAAACACGCGAGAAAGCGAAAGGCGTGTAGAAGTAAAGTCGTGGGAAAAGAACTTTGGTGGGAACGTAGAAGACAAATATCAGGAAGAAGGCAAATGCTCTGCAGATTACTGAAAAACATCTGGAGAGAAGAGCAAACGGATGACATGAAAACCGAAGCTAAACTCATTCTATATCCGGAGTAATTAATTGGAAAGACTGCTAAATAAAATCAGTAATAGAAAATGTTCAACACAAATTCAGACAATCATAAGTGATTGTCAGAAGGCCTAAAACGAAATGATTGGAGTAAAGTTCTCATAGTAATCATCTAAGAAATGGGAAATAAAACAATGTGAGAATTACAGAGGAATTTCCCTAACGAATGTTCCAGGTATGATTTATGCAAGCATACTACTTAAGATGCTACAGAAATTTGTGGAAGAGAATCTTAAGAGAACTGGGTCCAGGCCTAATAGAGGTTGTCATGATCAAATTTTCACTTTCAGACAAACAACTGAATATGACAAGGATCTGATAAGTTTAATAGATCCAGTGGGAAAAAAACGGATGACGAAATGCGAAGAGAAAAGCTTTCCAAAAATCTACAATTAGTGTAAATGGGATATTCCATCAAGCAATACAACGTTTAGATTTGAGTTGTAAGTTAGCAGCTAGAACTGAAGGAAATACCAGAAGATGGTTTGATGTCAAATGAGATGCGAGACAAACATGTGCATCACCTCCATTGCTATTCGTCTACACTGGTTACATCGCGAAAAAAAGCGAAATTAAACCCGATATTAGAACTGAAGATGCTAATCTCAGTTCTTGACTTTATGCAGATGATGTTATAATAAATTTACTTTAATCCTTTATCCAAGTGTAAGCAAACAAAGTTTGCGCCTGAAAATATCTTCAGGACTGAGGTGAGGTAGTGCAACACCAGGAAACTCCAAGCAAAGGTGGACCAAGATGATGTTATTATGCTTCTAAATAAATGCACTCTGCGAGATTCCCTAAGTTGAATAACTGCTGTAATAAACATATTTGTATGAAAATCAGCAATAAAAAGACGAAGACGACAAAAACAGGCAAGAATACGAAAACATCCATTACTTCCTAAATGGGAAACTCTTCAAGTAAAAGCCGCTTTAGCTATTTGGGGCAGAAGTTTTAGTGAAGACAGCAAATTAAATGTGGTATTAAACAACATAATCAGCAAAGACGTTACGGAAGGGAGTCGAGCGAATGAATTTATGTGGAATAAAAAGAAAACACTAAACTAGTTGCATACAAGACAATTCTCAAACCAATTTCAAGTTAAAGGCCTGAGAGCTGGGATTAAAAATTAAACACTTGATCAAAGACTGGAGACCAACAAAGAGACCTCTGGAAAAGATTAGGGAGCAGAATGATGTTAAGAAGAATTCTAGGAAGGAATCTAACATTGTTTGCATTCAGAAATGTGTAAGTGGAACTAATCTCGGGTCACTTAAACAGAATGAGAGAGGAAAGATTAGCAAAGCAAGTTTTTTTTCCACCAAAATGGCAGGAAAATACCTGGAGAACGATCATGGCCGAGGCTGATTGTTGCAATAACCGAGGTAAAATTAATTTGGAGGAAAGTTTAGTACGAAGTTAGTAATAATGTAAACTTCCGTTTAGTATTGTTCTCTATATTTCTGAGAATTACTCCTGCGTATAACCAATTTGGAAGAGAAGAAAACCCACAAAAAAGATAAAGCAAATGGATTACCAAACTGTATGAGGTACAAGAGAAGATGAATAACAAAACCAGTAACGTTAAATGAATATTCTGATCTGTATAACGTGAAGTATCAAAAATAAAACTGTTATATACATGAAAAATATTACATGAAAAGTTTAAAAAAATTAAGTTTTCGTTAAAACATAAGATTTTTTTAAAGTAAACGACATTAAATATGCAATAAGTAAGTATAATCAAAAATATACACTTCCAAGAGACCCTGTAACCTCTAGAGAGCGCGTCCCATGGGTAGTGGGGTGGATATAGTGGTGTGGTCCGAATATATTTAATAAGGACTCGTGGACAAACAGGGCCATAAAAGAGCAATCATCTTGATTGTAATGGAAGTGGCATTCCCATGGTCCCCATCTTCTGCTTTGAGGAAGATCCACTTACTTTAATTTTTCCAATAAGGCATTATCAGCCAACTCTTGTTATTTTATGCCCCTTATGCTACTCGAGGGCTGTAAAGTCTTTCCATTTGTGGCCCATATGTATGTCCCCACTAAAATACCCTATTCCTCCTACGGGTTTAAATTTGAAAGAAGGCTAGTTCAGAAGCCTTAAGGTAGAAGCTCTACCACTGGACTATATTCCAGGCTAGTCACCTGACATCGAGAACATTAATCTACTTTTAAGCCAAAAGAGAAAGGTAATCGAAATGAATCTATGGAAAACGAAACTGAAATGGAAAAGGTTAAACGAAAATGGACACGACAAAATATAATACATATAGCCAACTGGAACGTAAGAGGAATAACATATAAAGAAATAAAATTAGATCAAATATTAAATGAAAAATTTTCAAATAGCAGTAATCAGTGAAACAAAAAAAGGAATTAAAAGGAACCATGAGAACTAAAATTTTAATCTAATATATAGTGGAGTTGACAGAGACCAAAGAGCTAAAGCGGGTGTTAGGATTTCAATTCATAATTCCCTTTCAAAGCAGTTAAAATATTATAAATTATGGAATGAACGAATAATAGAAGCTAGAATAAAATAGATAGAGGTTACTTAATTATTGGTTTTATAAGTCCCAGAAGAAGGAGGAGAAGATGATAATATTGAATTTTATAATCAGTTACAAAATATACGAGTATATAATAAAATAATAAAAATGATCATGTAATATTAGCAGGAGACTTAAATGTGAGAATTGGAAACACGAAAATTAATAATAATATAGGAATATGTGGAGAACGTACTCTGAACAGGAATGGTAAAAAAATTGATCGACTTTAACCTTTCAATAACGAATTCTTTCTACAAATAAAGACACACACACACACATACATACATATATACATACATATATACATACATACATACATATATACACACACACATATATACTTTGGCAGAAAGAGGATTGCAATCGATATTAAATTATTTTATCTTAAATGAAAAAATATCAAAGTTGTCTTTAGATGTTAGAGTTTACAGAGGATATGAAATAAGCCGTGACCACTTCCTTGTTAAAATAAAATTAAGATTACCACCTAAATGGTTACAAATAAAGGAACAGAAAGAAAATTTAAAATATTTGTTTATAAAACTAGACTATTAAATGACACAAATATACAATGGCTATATGAACAAAGAATTAACCAATATCTAGATCATAGGTTCACAAACTTTTTCGGGCCACCGCCCACTTTGCAAGACATAAATTTTGTAACGCCCCCCACCACCACCATTGTAACAGTTTTCCTCGTTCAAGCCGTTTGATATTTTTGACGTAAATAGCAACTAATGATACATTAGTGCTTATTTATGCCGTTAAATTTTTAAAAAGAAGTGGCCAATATGTGCTTCATATTGGCCACTTCCGATTTTAGTGAAACGTAGCCCATATGTAAAGACTGTAAAATGTATGCGTGAATAACATCATGCACAGTTTCATACAATGGTTTAAATATGAAAATGTGGAATACAATTAATAGATTGCATTGCATTAGTAAGAATTTTATCTTCATAAATAAAACACCATTAAATATATTACATTTTAAATGATTATCTAATCGCAAAATCACGAAAATAATTAATTTTTAAATATATATTATTAATTTCTTCTATAAAGAGCCACCGACCCCTAGATCGCCTGAACGCCCCCAAATGCGCTTTTGATACCACTATAGCCCCCTAGAAGGCTTCAGCGCCCACTGGGGGGGGCGGTACCGCCAACTTTGGGAACCTATGATCTAGATAAAACGAAATGAAGAAATGGAATGGCTTAATGTAAAAACGTTACTAAATACAGCAGAAAATTAAAGCTTAGAAAAGACCAAAATATTCAATAAAAAGAACAAAAAAACTGAAGATATGGGATGATAGAATCAAAGAAGTAATCAAAATGAATAAAGAAGCCTATCATAAATGGTTAAGCAATAAAAGATTAGAAGATGAAATCTACTCTATACTATAAAATGATAAGCTGAAATTGGAAACGGATGTGACGTCGGCTTGAAACGGATGTAGGCTGTAACGTTTTTGTCAAGTTATTTGAAACGTTTTGAAACTCAGGGGCTACCCTGAGTGTCGAGTCTTCAAAATTCGAGTCATCGGAATTCAAGGAGAACCGGCCTACCAGTCCGGAACAGGGGAAATTGCGCGCCGTAGGAGTCAGGGGGCGGAGCCCCCTGGTAGAATATAAAAGAATAAGAGAGAGCTTTAGCTAAAAGAGAAGTCAGAAAAAGAATCATGGAACAAATTTGTTTCTAATTAAGAACATGATTTATATAAAATAAGACCCAATGTATATAAGATTTTGAAACATTTAAGTACAGATACTAAATGTAAAATTAAACACCGAATTGAAATGAGAAGAATTTCTATACTGAATTGTGGACAGACAAATATTTTAAAAAAGATAACTGGCAAACGTTTAATGAAAAGGAAATAACTAAAGAATTAGAAATCAGCCTGAAAGAGACAAGAAATGGAAAATCACCCGGAGAAGATAAGTTAGGTTTAGAATTATATATGCAGGAATACGTTTTAAAGAAAGGCGTTATTTTAAAATAAGATCTGTTCAACAAGTAACCCAACAATAGAATGGAAAAAAAGTTATTGTGATCCTTCTCTTTAAAAACTGTAGTAGAGATGACTCTGAAAATTATAGAGAAGTATTCTAAATTGGTAACACAAAATATATAGCAGAATTTTAAATAAAGTAATAAAACACTCTGAAAGTTTTATTTTAGAAGTACAAAATGGACTTAGAAAAGAAAATAATAGAGAAAAGAAGAGAATACTAATTATATGAAGATCCAAAGCTTCAAATTCGGCGACATGAACTTATTTAAGTTAAGGGATATTACCTCCCATATTGTTTCATAGCCCAAAATGAAACTCAAAGAGTTTCATGCCGAATATAGAAACTATATAAAGTTCGGCGAGTCCAGGCGTAAGCAAATACCTGGCTAGTGCAACACATATAACCCATTTGGTAGTGCAACACTGAGGCAACTCATAGCAAGGGTGGAGCAAGATCCGATCACTGTTCTTGGTATTTACCCATAATGTGAAACCCAGCTCCTAGGAGTTGTATTACTGTTCTACATTATGAGAGAAGGTCACTATCCAGACCGGATTCAACCTTTCAGGTCTCATCAGTGAGTAGGTAAACCTAGTTAATCTAGAATACAATTTAGAAACATAGAAGATTGTTAGAAGAGAGTTAGAAACATAGATTTAGAAGAGAATACAATTTAGAAACATATTACAATTGTTTCTAATTGGAGTCACAAAATATATAGCAGAATTTTAAATAATAAACTAATAAAACATTCTGAAAGTTTTACTTTAGAAGTACAAAATGGATTTAGAAAATGAAATTTAGAAAAAAAAATAATAGAGAAAAGAAGAGAATACAATTTAGAAGCATATTATATTTATTGACTTTGAAAAAACATTTGACAAATATTAAAAGAGGTATTTTATTTAACATATTAAAATAAAGACAAATACGAAATAATTAAATACAAATAAGATTAAATTATGAACTATCATGTACAAGAGAGATAAAACCAGGAGCCCGACAGGGACGTCCCCCTTTCAGCAACTCTTTTCAATATTTACCTAAATGAAATAATAAAATGGAACAAAAATTTCCATCGAGGTATTAAACTTTCTCCTACAGTGAACTTAAACACTCTCCTTTTTGCCGATGACCAAATAATTACAAATTCTGAAGATAACTTACAGAAAGATATTTTAAATTTAAATGGGATAGTCAAAGATTATGGTATGATAATATCAACAGAAAAATCAAAAACTATGGCTTTTAAAAGAAAAGATCCAGTAAGAACTAAAATAGTAATAGATAACAAGATTTTAGAACAGGTAAATTCATTTAACTACCTAGGATGTATGATCACATATGAAAATGAAAACGATATAAACGTAAAAATTGCAAAATATTTAAAAATAACAGGTGTAATTAACTCTATATTTAAACCAAACCTAGTTCAAAAACAAACCAGACTAAAAGTATACAATACATTAGCCCTACCAGTCTTAATGTATGGAAGCGAAATCTGGACAATAAAACAAAAAAGACAAACACAGATTAACAGCAGCAAAAATGAAGTTTATGAGAAAACTGCAAATTATACCCTATTTGATCACCAAAGAAACGAAGAAATTATGAAAGAATTAAACCAAGAACCAGTAATTGAAAAAATTAAAAAATATAAATAAATGGATGGAACACGTTCAAAGAATGCAAAACAGACAGACTACCAAAACAAGCTTTAAATTGCAAATCATTAGGGAAAAAAAAACATTAGGACGTCCTCCTCTAAAGAGATTCAACGATGACTAAGACCGGAAGAGGTCACTCTAGGCCTAAATCGTTGACGAGCATAATGATGATAAAAATATATAAAATAGCAGACGAGTTGAAATACTGTATTTTAACCACACAAAAAAATATTTTCCAAGACACATACATATATAATAAATTGTTTCAATGCAGACAATCACCAGATTAGTGAGATCAAAAATTGTTATCAACAAAAGACGGGAAAAAACAAACTGATCAAGAGTAAAAGACCATCAATTCATGAATTCAAACATAAGCAACTTAATACTGCTGCTGCTTTATCCATACACTTACTAAACTAGCGCATGAAAAACGGGTGGTTTTAACCTAACTACTAAGGCAAACTATGCTGCTGTGGATCCATTTGTAATCTCTTTGGTCTCAGCGAAAGCCAATTTATAAAGCTCTCTAAGGACAGAAAACAAAATTCGAAATGGCTTCGCGCAAATTCGTCGAAAAACAAAGACCTGCTCAGTGTTCGAACTCTTAGTTCCACAACGGATGTCATTGCAGTGCTAACCAACGCCCGCTGGCAACTTCTCCCAGGAGTGATGACTCGTGCATTCCAGAGAAAAATAACGTGGACAGATTGAATGGGAATGAAAGAATTAAAAAGTCAAACGACTTAAGAAATTCGATAGAACATACTTCAAACAGGAAACTTTCTGGATATCACTGGTGCCCTGACACAAGAAGTTAAGCAACTCCAAGCGAAGCAAGTTGAACTAGGAAACGCAAATACGGAGCTGCGTAAGGAGCTTAAAAAACTTCACGAAACAGTGGATGACCTGAATCAACAGGCAATTAGCTCAAACCTGGAAACTGTTCGTGTTACCCATGAGCCACACGAAAATGTACAGGATTATTGAGACTAGGCATCGTGTTCCGAGTGGGCAGAAAAAGAGAGCAATGCCTATCAGAAACAAATAGGTGGAAGGAGACAAAAATATCAAATATAGACTGAGCACAACTGAAATATGTCACAATTTTAAGGGTAGCAAAATGTATCTACACGACCACTTTATTGGAAACCTAAAACTATCTGTTTATTGCCTAGAAATATAAAGAAATACACTACAAATATTCTAGGTCATACAGGACAAACTCTTCATGAGAAGAGAGGCTACATCAAAAATATGGCGGATCAGATGTGAAGAAGACCTGTGCAGAGAGTAAAAACGGACTCACGAACAACAATGGCGGATAAGATTAACAACAATAACGACTGTGATGCCACTTTTCGTGAATATATAGTACGAGTGATCCAGTAGAATTAAGAAACTTATCCTCAGACAGACACTGCAAGTACTCTGAATATTTTGAATACAAGTATTCGAGATAAATTAGAACGCACAGAAATACTTCTAGACAATTTAAACTATTGGCTAGATGTCCTATTGGCTATATATATATATATATATATATATATATATATATATATATATATATATATATATAAATTGGCTGTATAATATGAACTTGCTGAGGAATAGTGGCTCCTTTTAAGATTATCAAAATTGCATGCATGGACTCAAACAGTATATCAATGTCCCCACGAGAGAATTCAATGGTGGTAGAACGTGTCTAGATCATGTATTCGGGAGAACGTTAAGAAACAAAATCCAAGCAGTTCTGCGCCAACCTCTCGCGGATCACTTTCCAATCGGTGTTAAAGTGCATTTGCAAGTGCAGCACACAGATAGTACGACAGAAAGCATCCCCTACACAACGACTGATTAGCGAGTATTAAAACATAACTTCAGCATTGTCTCTTGGGAAGAGATTTCGACGCTAACAAATATCGATACCTCGTATCATAAATTTATTGATATATTAAACAGCAAAATACAATTACATCGGCAAATTGGATATTAAATCGAACATTATTTCAAAGCCGAATGTTTGTAGAAAAGATTGAAGTTTCGTAAGTTGAACTGAGAGCTTACGAGAATACAATCCTCGACATCCGAGTTGTCCTAGCTTGGACTACTTAAAAGACACGAGCGCTGCCCAAGCGTCCATATATTTGCCTTTTATTTGTGTATTTCATTTAAGGTTTCCCTGGCTTGACAGCTGTTTCGAACTGGTTGGTTCTCTTCCAAGACCAGGAAGAAAGCAAAATCTCTCGTTCAGTACTAAGGAAATCGAAATGTCGGAGAAATGTATTTTTCGTATGTGAACTCTAAATCTCGGGTGATGAGTAAAAGTAATTATTAAAAAAAAGCCATATGGTAAAAATACAAGACTCCAAGTTAAAATAATAGACAGAAATGAAAGACACTAAGCCCTGAATTTCACAGGAAATCACACACTACATAAAAATTAGAGAAAAAGTGTACAAAAATTTTAAAAATCCCCGTCCAATCAATATCATGAACACAGTATTATAGAATATCTAATACACCATAAATTAAAAGAAAGTAAAAACTAATACTACAGAAATGAATTCCTAAAATGTCAAGAAAACTCCAGAAAACAATGGAAGTTTATTTACTGGAGCTTTCTCTCCTCTGTCTCCATTTTCTCCATTCTTATTGATATCGTTAAGTGTGGGAAGGGTTTGTTTGCATGTATCTTTGCCGATTAATTTATTCACAAAGATACATGCAAACAAACCCTTCCCACACTTAACGATATCAATAGGAATAGAGAAAATGGAGACAGAGAATTAGTTGAATTCAAAGATCACTTTACCACGCTCAGTGAAAGCATTCTGAAAAATGCTGAACTCATCCCTCTTAATGTTACTCCCAAGAGAATTGATACCTCCATATATCTTTTCTCCACTTCTGAAAACTAAATCAGAAGTGTTATAGCTAGAAACAACCAAAACTTCAGGATACGATGGTATTAACACAAAAATTTTGTGAAAAAATGCCAAAAGTACATTATGAAACCTCTAATGTACATTTTAATTATCACTGATGACATGCACGTTTCCATCGGATTTTAAGAAGGTCGTAGTTGTACCTATTTACAAAAAGGGAAATAAAAACAACTTGAAAAATTACAGACCGATCTCCCTTCTACCGGTCTTTTCAAAAAGAGAGATGTTGGGTAAAAATTAGACTGATGAAATGCTTGAACAAAATTAACTTCTTTTCAAAGAATATCAATTTGGGTTCAGGCAAAGGTTTAGCGCAGAACATGCTTTGCTGAACTTCACAAACACAGTTTGCACCTCCCTTGAAGGACATAAACTAACATTAGCAGTACTTTTAGATATACAAAAAGCTTTTGACTCTGTATCACATGAAATTTTAATTTAAAAAAATTGGAAGTCATAGGAATACGAAGTAGTGTCCCAAAGTTCAAAAATTACTTAAATGCTAGATCCCAAATTGTAAAAATAAACTGCTATAGCAGAAGGGAAAATACAATATAGAACCCTGAATGATAAATTTGGAAGGGAAGCGGAAAGAAGTAGAGAAGATTGGCTTAAAAAACAATGTGAAGAAATGGAAAATTATGAGAGAGTGGGAAGGTACGATCTTTTGTACGAAAAAATAAGAAGCATGAATCACAAGAGAAATGGAATTCGAGCTAGTAGCATAGAAAATAAGAATGGGAAAATCATATATGAAGAAGATAAAATCCTAATGAGATGGAAGGAATACATTGAAGATCTATATGACAAGGAAAATAGAAGCCATTAGAAGATACAAAGACGGTAAATGAAGATGATCTAGGCCCAGAGACTTTGAAGACAGAAGTAGAAATGGCCATTAAAGAACTACAATGTGGAAAGGCAGAAGGAACTGATGAAATACTTGCAGAATTCCTGAAACAAACAACTTCAAAAGAAAGGAACTGAAGAAATAGTCAAAATAATAAATTTAATTTATTACAATGGAGAACTACCAAAAGATTTTATGACCTTAATATTTATACCTATACCAAAGAAAAGTAATGCAGCGAACTGCGAGGATTTTAGAACAAAATAAGCCTCATTTAACATACATCAAAACTTATGAGAATCCTAACACGGAGAATTGCATCTAAGGTGGAAGAATTTCTTGAAGATCAGTTTGGTTTCAGGATGGGTAGGGGAACAAGAGATACGATTGGACTGTTAAGAATAATAAGTGAAAGAAGTCTGAAAGTGAATAAAGAAGTTAACATCTGTTATATAGATTTTGAGAAAGCTTTTGACTATGTGAAATGGGATAAGATGGCGGAAGTAATGGAAAAGATTGGTATAGATTGGAAAGAGAGAACGCTAATTATCTCACTATACATGGGAGAAACTGCTATGATGAGAGACATATATGGTACAACAGAACCAAGTATCATTGTACGAGGAGTAAGACAAGGCTGTTCTCTGTCACCAATTTTGTTCAACGTGCATTCCCAAGCAATGATAAAAGAAGCACTGGAGAATTCGGAAGAAGGAATAAAGATTGGAGGTAGACAGATATTTGCAATAAGATACGCAGATGACTACATCTGTTGAACATATTACTGGAATCCTGTATCAATTATGGAATGAACATTAATATCAGAAAAACAAAATAGCAAGGAAACAGGCAAATATGGATATCAGAATAAATGGAGGAAAATTGAATCAAGTAAAGACATTTAAATATCTAGGAAGTGTTATTAGCAGTGATGGAAGATGTAAAAGTGACATAAAAGCAAGAATAGCGATGGGAAGAGATGCCTTTAATAGAAAATGGAATTAATTCAGAAGTAAAATGGATAGAAACCTAAAGAAAAGACTAATAAAATGTGCTATGTGTGTAGTGTTGTCCTCTATGCAGCTGAAACTTGGACATTGAAGAAAGAAAAAATTAAGATTTTGGAAAGCTTTGAGATGTGGATTTGGAGAAGGATGGAAAAAATCAAATGGACAGATAAAATAACTAATGAAGAGGTCTTAAAAACAGTAGAAGAAGAAAGAAGTCTGTTAAAGATGATAAAAAGAAGCAAGGGAAACTGGATCAGACATATTCTGAGAGAGAGAGAGAGAACGGAATCATCAGAGATGCCATCGAAGGAAAAAATAGACGGGAAAATACCCAGAGGAAGAGTAAGGAAAACAATGCTATATGACATGCTCAATGGAGACGGGTACACAACTTTGAAAGAGAAGGCTCAGAACAGAAGAGAGTGGAAGGCAGGTTTTTGCTACTGAACCTGCTCAATTACAGGATACTTAAGAGAGGAGCTCCAAAACAGTAGACTGTAATGTACCACAAGGATCTGTCTTAGGACCACATTTTATTTAGTATTTATATCAGTGATTTTTGCAATCTTAACCTAAACAGTAAAATTAACGCTTTTGCAATTGATATACTCCTAGTATCGTTCTTCGGACACAACCGAAGAAATGGAAATCAGTGAATGCTGATCTTTTGAAAGTAACAAACTGGTTCCAGTCAAATATACTCAGTTTGAATGTGTCAAAAACTAAATATGTAAATTTTAACTTGCGAAATACAACTGGCCAAATGAACTTCACTGCACAATTAATTTTGCACGATTGGAATTGCAGGACAAATTCAAATTGCAACTGCGAGAAAATAGAAAAAGTCAGTGTAATAATTTACTTGGGATTAAAAATTGATAGTAATTTAAGCTGTAAATTTCGTAAATAAAGTAAGGATGTCGTAAATAAAGTAAGGATTATGTTAAACAGACTTTACTATCTTAACAGATTCTTAAATTTAAATATGCTAAAAATATTATATTCTGCCTGGATTCAAAGCGCACTACAATATCGTATATTTAAGTTGGGGAGGAATCTATCGCACTACGCTGAAATCTTCAGTCTCGACTCAGAATAATGTAATTCAAATAAACAAATACTAGGATAATGCTGTGTGCAATAAATATACCATACTAAACACACTACCCTTAGATATTTATACGCTTATAGTGTGCTGCTATTCATAAAAAACGATAACGAATATAATTAGCAAAACAAGATGCTTCCTTAGTAAACAGAAGGGCCTAAAATATTTGTTTATTTGAATTACACTCTTAAATTAAATCAATTAAACTAACCCAAAGAAATACAAAAATAGTGAAATAATATTTATTTTCCCACAGAAATGAAGCTCTGTTCAAAATAATTGTATAAATGATTGCTTTTCTTCTTCTCTTCCGTCTAAGACGGGTTGAGTCTTCTCTTCAGCAGGATCTTCCAGTCTTCTCTATTCCTTGCTGTTCGAAAAAGTTCCTTATCCTCTGCATCCCGAGATGTTACTTATTAATTTCAGCCAGGTAATTCTTGGTCTTCCATTTTCAGTTGGAAAAGTATTGATTAGGCCGTTAGGAAGTCTGTCTGCATCCATGCGTATACAGTGTGGCCAAACCATCTCAGTTGTTGTTCGCTAATGTTTTCTATTATTGTCTTTTTATACAATAACTCTTGTCTGACTGTGTTGTTTGCTTTCTTTTCTATCCAACTTTTCTATTTATTTTTCTTAAGCATTTCATTTCGAATGCCAGCAGTTTTTTCTCCTCTCTTTTCTTAACTCTCCACGCTTCTGCTCCATCGATGACTGTTGGCATGATTACCGATTCATACATTTGATTTTGGCTTGTTTAGATATCTTCTTTGTTTTCCAGATGTTTTCTAATTTTCCCATGGTGGTCCATCCTACCGCTATTTTGTGCTTGGTTGTTTTGAGTTCATCTATTTTCTTTTAGTTTTGATGCAAGATATATGAAGTTGTCTACTTATTCTACATTTCGGGTGGCTGAGATGGTAGCTGTGTTCTTCCCTATTTTCATCACTTTTGTCTTTTGTATATTTATTGTCATGTCATATGTTTCACAGGTTTCGTTTAGCTTGTTTATCAATCGTTATAGTTCATTTGGGGTTCTTGCAATAAGGACGAGATCATCCGCATATTTGATATTATTTATGTTTAAACCATTGACATCGATTCCAGGCTCATTGTCTATTGTCTTCTTTACAACTTCGTCTAGATATATGTTGAATAGGCATGGGGATAATGGGCATCCTTGCATTACTCCTTTTTGGATCTCTATGGGTTCTGTTGTGAGTGTGTCCTTTTTAATTATTGCATTTGTCTTAGAGTAATATTTTATCAGAAACTGTATTATATATTTGTCTATTGCTTTTTCTAGTAGAACTTTAAGGATTTCTCTGTTGATGCTATCGAAAGCTTGTTTAAAGTCCACAAAATAACAATAGAGTTCTTTATGGTCTTCCCAGCTGAGCTCTGCTACCATAGTTGGTGCAATGTGAAAATCTGGTCTATTGTTGAATAGTTTCCTCGGAAAGCAGCTTGTTCTATGCCTATCGGTTCTTCGTAGGTGTTTTTTTAATCTATTTTGTATAATTCTTACGAATACTTTATAGGTGTGGGAGAGTCGATGGATTGGTCTGTAGTTTCTACAATCTCTCTCTCTCGTCTCCTTTCTTGTATATTGGGATGATCTTCCGAGTTCTCCAGTCATCTGGGATCTCTCCTGTTTGTAGTATTTTATTGAATAGCGTTGTGAAATATTTTATTGATGTGCTGCCTCCATATGACCACAGTTCAGACGGGATAGTATCAATACCTGGTGGTTTATCGTTTTTCATCTGTTTTATTGCGTATATAACTTCTTGTAAAATTTTTGGGTGGTCGTTATTTTCTTCTATTGTTGGCATTGTAGTTTTGTTTCTTTGGTAAAAGATAGTTTTAAAATGGTTTGACCAGATTTTTCTTATATCTTCAATATTCCCGGTTTCAGTCATCTTGTTGTCTATCATTGCTGCTGCTTATGCTGAGAATTCCTTTGTAATTTCTCTTATAGTGTCGATTGATAACACTGTTTCTTTTCCTTCTTCCCAGTATTTTCCGCTGTTCTGGAAGATGGAGGGTTTTAATTTAAAGCACATCTGTTCTAAAACTCGACTTCTGCTTGAGCTATCTTTTAGTTTTAATAAGTTGATGTGTTCTTTTCTGATATTGCTTTTCCTGCCTGTCCTGATTGCTTTGAGCATATTTATATTAAAGGATTGGAGAAGTTAGTCAAGAGCAAAATACAGGAATGGATATATGGAAAGGGGATAATGTATGAGTGGACAGCATGGTTTTGTGAAGGGTAGATCATGCCTCAATAACTTGCTCACTTTTTATAATACAGTACAATGACGGATGAATTGGATAAGGGTAATGGGTTTACAGTGATACTGCTAGATTTCGCAAAGGCCTGTGACAAGATACCACATGGTATTCTAATCAGTAAACTGCAGCACATAGGGATGAATATAGGGGTTCGCGAGATGGATAAGGAGGGTGGTTGATGGAGAAATCAGAGAGTAGTTTATTCAGGAGTAGAGTACAAAAGAAGGCCTGTGACTAGTGGTGTGCCTCAAGGTACTGTTCTTGGACCACTGCTATTTAATTTGTTCATTAATGATATAGAAAAGGACCTGAGAAGAACTATTGAGTTAATTGCCGATGATGGAAAGTTGGGTAGGGCAATAGTGAATGCACATGATGACAAAGTTTTACAGGATGATTTGGATAGATTGGTATACTGGGCTAAAGAGAATAAATGTCAGTTTAATGTGGCAAAGTATAAGGTTATGCATTTTGGGGTGAAAAGATTAGCAGCAGTATACCACCTTTGGTGGAACAGTACTCCAGGAAATTGACGAAGCCAGAGAGTTTGGAGTGTTAGTGGATAGGGAGTTAAAGTTTAGGGGACACATAGCGAAAGTGTCTAAAGCAGCTCATCAGATCACTTCGATGCTGAAGAATACCTTGTCGATCAGAGACAGGTTATTGTTTCTTTTTATCGAGCCTTGATAAGACCCATCTTCACTACTGCGCGCAGATCTGGGCGCCAGGGTTTCTTGGTGATGGGAGGAGGGGAAGAGGATCCAGAGGCAAGGGACCAAGATGGTAGCAGGTCTATGGAATGAATCTTACGAGAACAGGTTGAAGATCTGAGAGTTGCAGAAACTGGATGATAGGCGGAAAAGGTATGATATGATGGAGACATTCAAATTACTGAGGGTTTTTTTTTTTATTTCAGAGGAAAATTTTCAGAACAGGTCTGGTAGCGGAAGAACAAGAGGAATCCATGGAAACCGAGTAAGAGTGTAGTTAAGAAGGGTGTTAGAACTAGGTGTTTTTTTTTTTTTTTTTTTTTTTTTTTTAACTGGAGAGTGGTGAATGAGTGGAATAAGCTGCCAGAGGCTGTTGTGGATGCCTTGACTGTGAATGAGTTCAAAGCAAAGTATGATAGACACTGTGCGAATGCTGAATAGTTCTTGACATGATGTTTAAGGCCTCTCTCGATGAGTCTAAGGACTCCTTGGAGTTGCTCGTAATAATAATAATAATAATAATAAATGAAGGATCCAGTCTCATGCGTAAAACGTAAATACTATTTCACTACTTTGTTTTGTTCCAAAACCTAATTAATGTTATATGTCTCCTGTGATTTTATTATTTTATAAATTTATAATAATATAATATGTATGTTATATGAGTGTACAGATGTGTATATAATGAAAATGCATTACATCAATTTTTGTAACTTTATGCATATCGTAACCTGGACGAGCTGTTGCTCTTAGGTTACACATAGGATTGTTCAAAATTTTGTACTATAATCTGAAGCTTAGAATTAAGAAAGAAAGAAAAATATTTTCTTCAGTGTACTTTATACCAAGACAAATTTTGGGATGTGTGATATTTAAGGCGGGGTAGAATTCAGATGTCACACAGTTGTAAAGGCCTCGTGCTTTGCACTAAACCCTTTCATTACATTTCAGCGCTTGCGTACACAATTACGGCGTCGCTCTTAAATACGTACTGTTTTAACACTTGCGTTTTATTTCTGATTTATGAAAAAATTTTATAAAGAACTTCCCTCAACTGTGTTTGATTTGATTACAGCAAAAGCAGGTAAGGCAACGAGGCCAACGTACACTGGGAAGCAAATTTTCTAATTAAATAAAATTGTTCTTCCAAATTGCGTTTGGTAGCCTCATTTTCCTAAATGCGCAATGGAGACGACAGGGTCTGCTTAGAGCGAGTTATTTAAACCATTCGCGACTCTAATGGGATTTGGCTGCGCGTGCACACATTGAAATTAACGCTCGTCTTTCCGGAATCTACTTGGCATTAGTATCTACACAAATCCAAATATCCGGTACCGTCGCATTCCCCAAATAAAAAATAAGTTATTTTGAATTAATCGTCAAAGCGACTGGGGCTATGAGGTAAGTATGTTTATGTCTGCTAACTGCGTGTGTTCTACAGGTACTGAGAATAACTTTATATCTAATTTTTGGAGCGGCATGGATTTTTTTTTTAGAAATTTCCATTCTAAATTGCATTATTAATTTGTCTATAGATTCGATATCCTTTTCTCGTAGGCTACCTCATAAAAAAGTTAGCCATGAGTTTGGTGTTTTCCCTCACTGTTTGCATTTAAACGTGCACACAATACACCAACACGGTTCTTAAATATGATAAGCAAACCCATCGTTGCAATTCAAGTAGAAGATGATTCCTCGTTACTCTCAAGCGAACCCCATTCTTCTCACCACTTTTATCTCGTTACGATTTCTCCGAAACGTGCAGGACACCATCATACTAATTTCTCATCTTTTACTACAGGATTTTTAATTATTTTTTTTAATCCGTAATTTTTTGGCATTTTATTCTTATGAAAATCGGCGTCATTACAAAATGCGGTCCTCACGTCCAAAAATTCAGGAAAGCTCTAACTTGAACATTCTTAATCGTTTTCTTTACCGAATTTTTATGTTGAATAAAAAGCTATTCGCACGTAGACTACCACTGGATATGGAAGAGTAGTTCTAATCCGTTTAAATAAACTTTGCTATTTTTATAACTAACTTTTGGAGTAACATGATTTTTTTTTTTTTTTAAGAATCTCTTGATTCTTTGTTTCATGGCTTGTGCCATCCATAGCTCCGCTCGTTTGATTCGGTGTCTTTCAAGAAGTACAGCTGAGTATTCTATTGAAAATGCGATAAAACCTTCGAGAAAAATAGGTGTTCTTAATGGGAATTGCAAAAAATTATGAAAGTATGTTGACCTCGATGCAAGTTTGTGCATTTTCACTTTTTATCGGATAAGCGGCTTCTCTAAACGGCAGCTACGGTGAGTAAATGGGGGATGAAATCCAGAGGTAAGGGGTGTGGATTGAAATTAGAGACTGTCATGAAAAACCACAACTCGGCAATTATCTTTTTTTTTCTGGAAGGGGAGGTGCAGAAGGGAGTATAAAAACTATTTTACTATTGTGCTACCCCAGCATGCAATCACCTAATGGGAGCTTTTAAGATTTTAACACGGAAGCATTTAAACACTGCAAAGTACCTTTTTGGTAAAAGAATGCGAGGTTGTTAATGAATGTACACGGCGGGTTTGCATTGAATTATCAAATAAAGTATTTGAAATCGGAGAGATTTTGCATTTTTCATTAAAAACAGACATTCCGTAAATTGGTGTGCTCAGTTTAAAAAAAATATATATATAAAAAATATGACGCATAAATCTCGGAACTCTGATATTTTGATGCGTGTCCAACATACGCATGCTGAAAAATTAAATAAAATAAGAGATTTCTACAGGGGTAGTTCATTTCTTCCAATATTTGGGATAGAGGGAAAGAATGAGGAAGGCATCAATCGAAAGCATGAAAAACATTACAACCAGATATGAATCCCCAGGAAAAGGATTCTTTCCAGATAAAAGTACAATACGCGATTCTTTGAACATTGTTTAATCCAGAGCTATCCCGGATAGTAAATCCATCAGAAGATTATTTTTTCATTCGTTTTCTGTCCGACAATTTTCTTTTCACTGACGAATGCAGTCACATAGTTCTAAGAAGTGACGGTAGATGGCAGGACAAACTGCAGCCTGCAAAAAAAAAAAAAGAGAGAGACAGACAGACATGGAATGACGCAGTATTGGAAACGGTGTATGAAGCCAGACGATTTCAGTCGTTACAGCTATTTGCTAATTGAAACCGTAAATTCTGTCCAAGGGACTGGTAAATTAATTATAATTGTGAATTAAATCTACATTGGAGGCCTGAAAACGTTTCATGTTTTGATCTTTTCAGTGAGATTTATCGAATTATGCAAAAAACAAAAAAATTGATCAAATTAATAAAAATAGAAAAGTCCTCAGCCCACCCACGTAATAATCGAATAAAATTTCCGCCTTTCGTGAGTAGGAATCGCGGAGATTACAGCCACAGCAGACAGAGTCAACAACCGCGACGACAGAACATTTGTTCGGGTTCTATGGAGCCGAATCACGTGGGATACTAACAGAACTACTGAATCTGACACGTTAATGGGGAAGGCAGCTGATCTCCCCCCCCCACTTTACTTTCAAATATCGGCTTTTTCGTTATTTTTCTAAAGCTAGAATCTTTGACGAGATCGATTAATTCCTTTGATTCAATCAGGCTGCTTAACATTTCAAAAGCTTTCATCTGATGCGGAAACCAAAGATTTGCGTGGTGCGAGTGCCGCACATTTTCAGACTGATCCAACTTTGAATTGTGATAACACATTACAAAAACGAAAGACTCGCGTTCTCGACTAACGACTGCTCGTGCTTACGATGGCAAAATCATTAATGCTCAGAATACCACATTGCTCCTAGAAACCGACAGACCAGGATCTTATTGCTACCATCAGAACGTATTATTTAAAAAAATAGTTTTTTCTCAGGCTGTTTCTGCTACCGAGGGGAAGAAAACCCTCACACTTTTGAGAGGAAGATATCTTGCACTGTGCAAATAATGTAGATGCAGAATGATTGAGGCGACAGCAGAGTGTATGAACAGTGTTTGGAAGAAGCTGCTGAAAATATATGCACATCCATTTCAGAGTATCCAATTAAGATAAAGCCTTTCAAGAGGTTGGTGACAAGATAGTGCTAGCTAAAGAGTTGTAAGTTGAAAATGAAGATGTACATAAATTGTTGGGAGCTGTGAAAGAAAATTACTCGAAGGTCTTATACAGCTAGAAGCACAGAACTGTAGAAGAAAAGAGAAGAGGATAAAAGAACAAGGAGAGGCAGCTGAGTCCACCAAAAATTTTGTAGTGAAAAGAAATGACGGTAGTATTTGCTTTCTTCATTAGGCAAATGGATTGTTTGTGCAGATGAATCGCAGCATGCAGATTTGGCAGGAAAGCAGATGGAATGGTGCGAGCTTCAACTGCTGCTACAGAAAATATGCTGAAAGGAAACCTGGGCTGACTAAAGTGGATGGAAATGTGCCAATTTTTAAAATCCCCTACACCTGCTTTCCACGTAATCCTCTGAAGTTAATCCTGGACCTTGCACGTGTTACGCATCTGGTGAGCCATCCTCAGAACATTTTGTTGAATTCCTGAATTTGGAGAATTTTCTTGTTGATGGCCTCTCCCGAAGAATCGTCCAATTCCACCTCTTGTTCCATGGGTTTCTGGGCTGATTATTTTACTAGTAGCCTACAGCGGCACTGCACAATTATTTCTTAGAGTGGAGTAATTTTATGTTATGATTTGTAACAGAGTAAAATCCGTTAAGATAACAAAACCGACCAATAATTTCAAACTACTGCTACTTGAGGCAAATCGTTGAAAAACGTGGGCCTGAGATCACGACATCTACATGGCAACATCTAATTTTGGTCGTCCCCGGAACTAGTGCTCTTTAGGATAACAGTCTTTCATGCATGAATTCGCATAAAAGAGATGCTTAGCAGGGGAGGGATAAGAGCCAGGAATGCAATGAAGAGTATGGTATCCCAAGGATTCCGTTGGGTCTTAGAGCTACTATTGTTTAGCATATTCATAAATGATTTCGGTTCAAATATTAAAATGACCGTTTTTGATGATGACATGAAACTGGGTCGAGTAGCTAACAGTTCGGATGACCCCTAGTTCATTACAGGTTAGAACTGTGGCTTAAGCATCCAAACCGTAAGGTCAGTGTATGGGTGTCTGTCAAATGCGTGTCTTATCGAGCCCATTTTGTGCAGTGAAAAAACAACCCTCCACCTCCGTATAAAACCGGCAAACTCGCCTTCAACCAAACAATTTTAATCAAGGATTATCGATTCTTGACAGATGAATTCTAACTTGGCACCGATGAGCTAACGTTGCTACATCCTCGAGAATTCTGCGTGGAAACGTCTTTTAATAAAAAAAAGATTGGAAGAGGAGAGCTTTAAATTTGATGCGAGCAAAAGCAAATCTACGCGATTTGGTGGGAAGGCGATGTTGAACGGACAGATTTGGCAAAGTCCTGACGATTTGGTAATTTGCATTCAGGAACCACAAATGAAGCAAACTAAACTGAATTAAAAGAAGCATCTCACCTTTACGAAAGTTAAGTCGTCGTACAAATGTGAGATCAAGCTGGCATTCTCAATTTTACTCCCCCAGGTTTTATAAGGTAGAGTGTTTACTAACCTGATGACTATAGAGAACAGGAGAAAGAAAATGATTCAATTGAAGTTTGTAGTTACATCAGGGCGCATGGAAATTTGTCGCACTCGGATCTACGAGATTGAGTAGCAAAAAGATAGCGAAGAGGGAGCGAAAACAAAAACAGAAAATTCATTATTTACTGCGAGAGTTGAGCACACGCGGAAATCCTTCAAAAACGAATCGCATACACCGAATGTATGCGCAAAGAATTAGATCACGGCCATAGGAAAGCTTAATTCAATTTTTGTGCAGGAGGATTCAAAGATCAGCTCTTTACAACGTGTCAGTATTGTCGTTGTGTGTTTCGGTATAGAATTTTAACGTCGAAAATAAAACTGTTCGTAGTGCATTACAAAAAATTAGTCCTATAAAATACACTGTTGTTAGATCTCTGTAAAATATTACTTTTAATATTACCGCAATTAAGGAGAATTATTCAAATTGTAAAGTCGGAGTTTATTTATGTGCATCTGCTAGTATTTCACATCGAGTCCAGAAGATGGCAGCACCATCCGTTGAACTTGGCTGCTTTCACTTTTTGAACTAATAAAATAATCTTCAGTTTCAATTGCAAAATGAAAAACACCCTATTTTAAAATTATAGCCTTATGTTTATATTTGAATACATAAATTAGTATAAAATACTTACAGGAAGCGATAGGATCATTTTCCCAAAATACTCTTAAAAACAAAGAATGAAATTCTTCTTTCTTCTTCTTCCTAGCATGGAAATTTAGGCCATGTGGCCTGTTCCGGTCTCATGCGATCTCTTTCTTGGCCTTCCGATTCTTCTTTTTCCACTTATTTTGTATCTGTATAATATTTTTGGTAGTCTGCTGTCGTCCATTCGATTAAAATGTTCTATCCATTTTTGCTATCTTATGTAGTAATTAATTGGTTTTATTTTCATGGATTGTAAGATTTCTTCCTTTGTTTTGTGGTCCCACTTGGTATATCCAGCTGTTTTTCTGAGGAACTTCATTTCTGCTGTTTGAATTCGTTTTTCATCTTTCCTTTTCATGGTCCATGTTTCGCTTCCGTATAGTAGAGTTGGTTTTGAAGAATGAAATTCTAATGAAGTTTAATAATCATCGTCATTATTATTATACTGGCATTCCATGGAGTGCGAAGACTCGTCGCGGGAGACCCAATCTATCATACTTCTCCTTGAGCCCATTAACAGACAAAGCACTCACAACGGACTCTGGCAACCCATTCACCACTCTCCAAGCAAAAAAATCTAATCCTCACATCCCTACTAATCACATTTTTATTCAACTTCTAGGGATGACCCCTTGTTCTGGTCCCTCTAGCCAAGTGCTGAAGCTGTTCCCCTGCATCTATCCTATAAACTCCTTTAAGAAACTTAAATGTTTCTATCATATCCCCTCTTTTTCTCCTGTCAACTAACTTCTGCAATCCACACACCTTCAATCTCCTCATAGGGAACATTCCACAGACCTTTCACCATCTTGGTCACTGGCCTCTGAATCTTCTCCACCGCTTCCTCATCCCCAAGAAACCCAGAGGATCAGACTAATTATAATGTTGTTTGGAACTGAAAGTTAATACTGAGTTAAAACTGAATTTAAGAAACTGCTGCACACCTGACTGGTACATTCAGACTGCTCCTTCCTATAATATACTGAAAATGTCTCTGAATGGGCGTACATGAGGCCAGTATTATTGACCAAGTAGGTAAGGTCTCGGGTTCGAAACTCAGCTCTGATATGAATGTTTGGGAAAGTCAGTTGGCTAATTTTCATCGTCCGATGCGCTTACTGGAAGCGTGCGATAACTTTGCTGAAGCAACTCGATTGATCACTAGAACAAGGTCGTCTAATCCGTAGCCCATCTGCGGGATGGTATTCGCAATAAGTTTACAGAATTTAATCGGTGCCATTCCTTTAACGCATTTACTTGGGAAAGGAAGCAAACTTCCGTAGACGGTTGGCGCGTACGCATTACTGACGACAATTAAAAAGATAAGGGTATGGAAGTAGATATTAAAGGAAGAACATAAAATAAAAGATCATTTGCCTGCCTGCATGAAAAATGTTCAAGAACACCTTTAGGCGATGATTTTCATCGCCGAGTGAGATCACCTCCGCGCCGTTAACTGGAAACAGGAGAGAACTCATCTCGTAGGTTGAGTGTGTGGCACAGGATTTCTACACAGTTTCGCCCACGCTATGAATGTTCAGCATTTCGTGGAGAGTTCTGTAATTAGAAAACACGACACGATGTGTGCTACTTAAGATGTTTCTGAAAATGAAAGCTTCTCGTTTTCATTTTCAACATCTAGAGGCACTGGAAAAGAAACGAGTGAGTGAGAGAAAGAGAGCTCGCATTGCGGTGCAATCCGCTGATTAGAAGTCAGGTTGGCCACGTGTAGTCCAACCAAGACGGGGTGTGTGCTTTATCAAAAAACGACTGCAGGCAGATATCGCATCCATCGAGCGGTGAAGTTCAATTATTTCAGTATTACCCTGTGGACTGGAACGAGTCTTTTAATTTAAGACGTACGATAAATAGCTAACCTGACTTTTTTTGTTGTGTTTTTTATTGAAAGAAAGGACGACTTAGTTTGCTAGCGAGTATTCAGTTCACCCAAGAATTTTATATTAAGAATGGATTTAAATTTAAAACTGGTGCCACACATTTCGCGCGTAATCGCCACAAAAAGAGGCATCCCTCATTCTTCGACTGAGCTCAATACGATTGGTGCGGAAAACACGCGCTCTTCGGTTCGGTGAAAGAAGATTCCTCATAATTAAAAGGCGACAGCGAGTTCAGCGCAGGATTAACGAGGACGATGTGTCGCTCCTTCCTCACTGAGGAAAGAGCGGGTGGAGAAACAACGAATGCAATTGCATGGGGTTGACGGCAGCAGAAGAGAATTTCCGAGAGAGAATCGCAAGTGAAAGGGGAAGAAAGAAGGAATCGCATCTCCAAATCCAGCACTTCGTGAATTTAACGATAAAAGCCGATATCAAAGTGCGGGCGTTCTTCGCTGTCAGGTCGAAATTCCAGAAAGAAGATCCGCTCGAGTGGATTAGCTGTCGTTTTAAAAGTGACGGATCGTTGTTTTTATGCCCGAGAACAAAGAACGGGATAATTAGCCGTGTCTGTGATCGCTCTTAGTTCGACACTTGCAGTGGTAATATTCTGAGCAGACTTTTCACTGAAAAAAAAAAAAAAAAAAAAAAAAAAAAAAAAAAAAAAAAATTACGAAAAGAAGTTCGCTGGCAATTTCTTTTCTCAAAGAAAAAAGCCTTCGACAAAGAAAAGCGGCTCGTACAGCTAAAAAGCGCGTTGGAATTGCTTGGCACACGATAAATTGTTGGGCAATTCAAAACGCGTTTCAGTGTGCAATACACAAAGGCATTTTTTGTGATTTTGTGAATGCGAAGCCAATGCATCATTTTCTATCTCGAAATGACACAATATCATTACTGAAAGAGATAATTGCACCTTACAAGTTCGCAGATATAATACGGCTCGAAGTAACTTAACATTATGCACGAGCCTCGCTTGACAAGTTAACAAACACCTGAATAGATATTCGAATTTTTTTTTATCTTTCAAACGATTATTATTCTGGAAATTAATTAGCGGATGATGTGCTTTCGTGCCATCGCATACGAGAGCACTGAATCGGGCCTTACAATTTCCGCTTAAAAATTTAAAGTTTCTGCGTAATTTTCGCGTGGTTGCTAAATGACAAGCCAGGAGGGAAGGTTTCGTGCTGCTAGTGACGACCACCTCTCCTCGAATGACACACTGGAGGCCCGGATAGTCCTCAACTTCAGGAAATGAAAAACAAATTTAATATAATCTTCATTCTATTGCCCCTTTTTTCCCTTTCCATGCCACTCATGTTGAACAGCTTTATGTAGTATTTGCGAATTATGACCACGCGTTTCTTTTTTTACTTTTTTTTTTTTTTTCGAAGATCATATCAAGACGGATTTGAAGGGTGATTTTCATTTGCATGCTCCTTGTACGTCAATATCGTGTTTTATGCTTACAGTCTTCGATCAGATCCATAATGGGTTTAAACGTTAAACGCAATGAATCCTCGTTAACAACGATTTAAAAGCGAATAAGATTCAAATCCAACACAGTACGCCATGGCACAACTCCTAGCAACGTTTACCAGAATTTGTCTGACTCGTGCTCATTCATCGCCGAACGTCTTATTGCGCATTCTCTGTATGTCAACTAAATGAACATTTGAACCGAACCGCATAAATTAATAAGCTATTTTGTATTTTACAAACACACACGAATGCGATCTAAACAGATGCCATTACATAATGTTTAGTGCAAACCCTCCTTTGCAAAGCCACGAGGGTTCGCGAACTACAGGTTGACAACTTATGGGTTAAGGGAATGAGATGATCCTTCACAGAAGCTCCGATCGTTTGTGCCAAAGTAACGCAAAGTTTACGGAAAATGAATGGTTGCGACACCTCGGCTAAAGGTTGATTTGAACATCGAATTTCAATGCAATGAAATTAGTTAAAACACAGAAGAGGGTTTTTCCGTTCGCCTTGGGACTGTTTCAGCATAATTAACATAATTTATTTTCCTACCCCAATTACTTATCCGATTCTCTTCTTCCACGAACTGTAGTATTACGGCTTTCCTGACCTATAGTCACTCCATGAAGTGATATAACTTGCGCTGTAATAACAAAGTGTAACTTACGTCAAAAGTGAGCCAAGCTCTCAGAATGCAGCCTACAGTGACACCTATTGGCTAACATTTTATCGATTTGTTGCTGCTCGAACGACAACGAAGGAATTTGTATTCCCAATAGTTAAAACAATGCCAGTAAGTACCCCTTTCCAAATTATACTCAACCTGCAGCCCTATTACAGAACGCTTTTATTTAATGCGATTTCACTCCAATTTTCGATAAGTATTAGTGGGTTGAACGATGTGACCTGCAGCGGTGTATGCAGCATTTTTCCGGGCACCAAAAGTAAAATATTTTTAATGCCGTTTCAGACGATAAAATATTTAAAAATTGTACTACATGTGGCAATGTCTTTCTTTACCGTATTAAACAGTCCTGCCTCTACGGTTCTTGATCAGCCCACTCAGCCCTCGTAACTTCTTCACTTTGCTTAGTGAAATCTTTTTTTTTTCCCTGGAAGAAAGCAGCTCGAAGGTGTATAAATACTTATTTCTCTTTCGGCGTTCACCGCTGTCGCATAGCAATTCCACTTCCTTCAGCGGAAAGCCATCTAGTACTCTTTAAATCGCCTGAGCCCGTCTAGTACTTTCGAATCGCGTGCTCCTCTCGCCAGCTATTCAAGAACGTTCTTAGTGCTTGCTTGTTTTCTTTACATGAACTCAAAGCATCCCGCCAGGGGAAAGTACACAAATCATACCTACCGCACAGAATTCCATTAGAGGCGGGCCCACAATGCTCTTCCTGTCTTCGTTCTTATTGACGATGTAGAAATCTTGAGACTCATTAGCCTACCCCTTAGCTAACACGCAGCTGTCGAAGCCCTCTACGTCGATATATTAATGTACTATTAACCTCGTAATATTAATATTACGAGGTTAATTATTAATAACCACAGTAATATTAACCGAGAAATAAATGGACAAGTCCCTAGCGGCCAAGTGTGGGTCCGTCCGATATTCAAGCACCAATGGCCTTGGAGAAAGAATCTTGTTGCGTTTATCCGAAATGTGCAAAAGCGATTCGAGATGCGAAGAAGCTCTAAAGGGATTTTATATTTGAAGACGACTCAACCGATCTTAGGAAGCAGGATTTTTCCTCCTGAAACTGGTTTTTCATTCCGCTAAACAAGAAAACCAGCCACGTAAAAGTTTCGAAACGAAAGAAATGTGGTTTGGAAGAGGTCACGTACAATAATATTTAAGTAGCGCATGCTTAAACAAATACTGAACATCACAGTAATGTGCGGATCAATGAATGACAGAGCCAGTACTGACCAATAAATCGGAAATGAGGTCGTAAATAGACCGATGGAAAAGTTGTCTGAGAAGTAATAATTGATTCTTATAGATTTTAGGTGTTGAGTTCGGAACAAAAATAGTAAAAAAAAAAATTCCATCACCCACCAATTTTACCCAATTTCTAATTTTATCGTTTTTATTAGTAGTATTTGGATTTAAATTCAGCGCGTTGGTATTTATTTTCATTCTCCTTTATTTACAGCTAATTAGTTGTATAAGTGCTTTTTTGAAGTGCTTTTTTTTATGGTAAATAAAGAAATTTCCACGCAACTTCTCATTCATAAGATAGGAGAGGAAGGGAGGAATGCTGATAAAACGTTTAGATATAAAGAAAGATTTTCTTCCTTACTTTTCAGAGGAAGGCGATTTAGTTTACTGTAGCGATATTCCCGGACTGATAAGCAAATTCGAAGTAAAATATGAAGTCATCGATTGGCGGTTGTTTATCGATTCCTTAAAAAGAAGCCTCAAAGCTGTGCTTCTCCATAATTACAATAAGTATGCTTCGGTACCAGGAGCGCATTTCGTGTATATGAAAGAACGGTACGAAAATTTAACCTTCATTCTCAGCAAACTTAAGTACAATGATCATGGATGGACAGTTTGTGGTGATCTTAGTCATATCTATGATTTGGGGACAACAACAAAGAGGATACACCAAATACCCGTGCTACCTGGAAGTAGAAATGTGTTACACGAAATTTTGGTTGCTCGGGAAAAACTCCTTTTACCTCCGCTTCACATAAAGCTGGGATTGATGAAGCAATTTGTCAAGGCTTTGTCGAAAGAAGGAGAGTGTTTTAAATATATCTGCGCAAAATTTCCAGGATTATCTACAGTAAAATTGAAAGAAGGTCTTTTTATCGGTCCGGACATCGGGAAACTTATAAAGGATAAACTGTTTGAAGACAGTTTCTAAAGGATAAACTGTTTGAAGATTCCAGGGCAGGTGGAATGCCAACATGATGGCGGACTATTGCTGGATGTTGCACAGAGACGACTAACAGAAAAAGTTCAAAGAGAAGCTTTGAAGGAAAAAGAAAGACACCACAACGCAATATAAAGTATGTACTAAAGATTAATCTTTAATTACTTTAAACGTTTTTTTCCAATACTTTCATTTCAAAAATGTCTACGGGAAATTTTAAATACTGTTATTTTACTGAATATAATGCGTTTTAAAAGCTATTCTACTCTAATATCGAGATCCATTTTGTGAAAAATCTTTAAGTGATAGAGAAAAATGGGATTTGAAATTGGCGGTCAAAAATAAATCTGAAACAGTTTCCAGACAACTTTTCATGACTCGAATTTTGCAGGCCTGTGTAATCAAGTGGATAACTTAAGGTCGAAGCAGACAACTGGGGCTGCGTGTTACTAAATTCAGAATGAAGCTCCTCACTGATATTTTGAATGCGATTCATACATGCACTGCTGGTTGGCTATTAATTAATTTCCAAAATTAATTCTTTCGAATTTAGTTGTGATACGACTTGCGTCACTGAATAACTCAATCGCTGGAACATCAAATACACACGTGAATCGAAGCTTAAAATGTTAAGAATTTTGTTTCAGTTTCATTTTTTTTTAAAGGAAAGTGATGAAGTTATCCTTGGGAAATAATGCGATTGTTTTATTGTAAATTCGGTTACTTTTTATCGAATCGCAGAAAAAAAAATGATTGCCAGCATTTAGATTGCTTCACTCGAGTTTATTAAGCAGCATTTCGTAGTAGGAAAGAAAAAAAAAAAAAAAAAAAAAAAAAAAACGAGCCAGATTAGTTTACACCTTATTATGAACTGCCTGAAAAAGAATATACAAGTTCAGTGAAGGATAAAAAAAAAATAAAACATATACTTTCTCCCGTGCTCAGAAGAAAATCCTTAGTTCTTTAGAGGAGGGAAGTTTCAGATCTCGTTATCTAAGGCGGGGGGGGGGTCTAAAAATAATCTGAAGAGTATATATTACCGACTTCATTTCTCTCGCTAACTGTGGGTCCCTTCCTCCCTTTCCGCTGTTTGCCGTGGAGATCAAGACTGTAAATCACCCGCCATTTCCTGGATATTTAAGCGGTCCTTAGCCCCTGCCTTTCCAAAATTATAGCAGGAAGAGAGATTTTAACGGAGATTACGAAGATTACGCTTGTTTATTTTATCATCTTCAAGACTTTTTCAGCTTAAATGTTCCTAAATTTCACTACTGGTTTTCATCTGAAACAAAATTCGAAGGAGAAAAAGCAAAAAAAAAATCACACCATCTGATATGCATCGATTATGATTTTAAAGAATAATGCAGGAGAATGCCTAATTCAACAGGATTTTACGTAATATTTGCAATTTTATGAAAGAATTACAAGTGGGCAAAACGCTCTTCAACATGAAAACAGCGAGCCGAACTTTTCTTCTTGGATTTCGATGGTGAAACCTCTCGTGAATTTCGAGACAAACTCGAGGTTATTAAATTTAACGAGAATTAGATCAGTAATATCTGCTATTCATTGTTCAATGAACTCCAATTACAAACCCTTGGGGGAGTTCTCGCTTTGCCTTCGAAATTAAAAGAATTACTTTCCCACAACAAGATGAATTTTGTATTCATTTCATCAAAGAATTCCTCCCAACATCGCCACAGTTGTTTCGATGTTGTCGGCTTTGGTTTATTTCAATGGACACTCCAATTCCAATCTTGATTTGGAAAAGAAGAACAAAAAGATTTTCTTTCCCCTTAAATGCTTATCAATCCTGCAGGGAGAAAACGGAACGGAAACCAACTTCTGAAACAAAAGCTATCGCTATTTGAAGTAGAACGACTCTTTTGTAATAACAGAGAAATACTATCGTTTACGTAGGGGGGGGGGGGTTGTCTTTCGTAACTGTTGTCAATTTTGGAAGTTGCATCAAAAAACTTCCTAAAAACGTCGTGATGCTGTTCAGGAGGAACAAGCCTATCAACTGATAGGATTGCTCACATAATTTTCACATAATTAAAAAGGATAATAACTGCTTGTTTAAGAACATTCATACGTACTGGAGGAAAATAATTGCAGTTATTTTCCTCCAATATGATACAGCTTGTGTAAAATACACAAACAACTATCTCAGCATATCACGTTAAAGTTAACTTAATGTTTCGAAATTGCTGTGCAAAATTTGCCATTTGTACTCTAATTTTTACTATTAAAAACAATCTTTTTCTCAATGCACTTTAATGATCTCAATTTCATGGAGTGTTCAAATTCTTTTCGATAGGAACTAAGTGAAGATAAAAAGAATTTCAGAAAATTCTAATTAAATTCTGGTTTCATAATCCAATTATTTTTAACGTGTGACTAACTGCTTCGATAAAGTATATTAAAATACACTCAGTATTGTTATAACTAAATTATGAAAATTTTCGTTGCGATAAGTTCTAAATTGTATTTTTTAATCCACCCAAGGAGACACATCACGTATTTAACACTGGTCCTCTCCTACTTTAGGAACCAAATGTGGAACTTCAAGCCTCCATAGTATGGGGTCTCACACCGGACGGCGATAGTCATTAAGGCATTCACAAGCATTCTTACAATGAGATTCGAACTCACAGCTTGCATTAGAAAGGCAACTAACTTATGCACTCTGCCAACCACAACAAAGAATAGATGGAAACCGACTAAAGACCTATAAGGTATTCATGTGTTAAAGAACTGTCGCAATGTTCACCAAAACAGCTGAAAAAGTTGAAAATTACTGCACAATACTGAAGAAAGGTGGTGTTAAATTTGCTTGATTCTCGAATTGCTAGACTTCAGTTTAAGTTTCGGAATTTATTTCGGAAATAAACTGAATGGTGCATGACCTCCAAGTGAAGTGAAGAATTGTTGGGCTGAACCTTAATCGCTTTCCAGAATCTTCGTGTGAATTCATTTTCAAGTGTTTTCAAATCGGGAAAAGGAATCCAACTAACTTGCGAAAAAGATGAATATGGGAATTGCAGATGTACAGTTTGAAGACGAAAACTGAATATTTTAGACGAAGAAAGGGGGGAGGGAATATAAATTTTAAAGCATACATATATTACCCAATTAAAAATAGTTCTGTTAAGTTTCTCAAAGAATCAATAAGCAGAATATATAAGGCTTGTTCATTTTTACAATCTGTGCTATATGTCACGACAGTTCTGGATATCTTCAAGAGTGAGCGAAGACCTGTAAGGAAAGAATCAGAGGATGGATGCGTGCACAAACCTGTCGTACTGAGGTGTACTTTACTAACAAAATGTAGAAATGGACAAAATAATTGACACTGCCATAAAATTGCTCAAGAAAGACCCGTTTTGTTTTGTTTTTTCGTGTGCAAAAATTCGACCAGTTGAAATATCGCCTCGTGAATTAAAATGTTTCTTTGTTCAAAAGCATAATCGCTCGAGCTGAAAGGAAGAACATTATGTTAAATAAATACGACAAGGTTTTTAACGGAAAGTTGAAAAATAGTTAAACATTATGTTCTGTATACAACTGTACTGGTTATACAGGACAAGAAACCAAAAGTTAGTTTATGATTTATTACTTTTTCGCTATTGGTAGGTATCTTTTCGCGTGCTGTCCTACCCCTCCCAACAAAACTTTTGGAAGTCAATGCGCCTAAAACTAATCTCATGGCGACTTCAGCATTCCTTTTTTGGATATACAAGAAAATATTTGTAATGGCGCGCTGAGCTATCAAAGGCATTTTAATGAGGAGTTTCCTTGTAATTTTTGTGCATTTTATTCATTATTTTTAACATTTCTTTGACTAGCCACTTCAGGCCTCCCATAAACAAGAGACGATAGTCTCACACCACGCGGTGAAATTCATATCCCACCTAAGGTCAATCACCAACATCCCTGCATATGGGGGATTCGAACCCGTGGCCTGTTGGTTGTTGAATGGGCACATTAACTACTCCGCCAATCAGAAGCGGATATAAGAGCACATGATTACGTAATGCTTAGATAAAATAGAAAACTGCAGAAATAGAATACGATAAAACAGCCCACAAAATGTTAAAAAGTAAAAGATTTATAAGATGAAGCAGCGTATGAAAGAAGAAAAGAAAAAAGTCAGAAAAATACATCATCGCGAAATAGATTTGTTTCTAATTTAGACCACGATATATGAAAGATAAGAACCGACATGTTTGAAACAAAAGTTCAGATATTAGAGAGGAGAAAGGTAAATATAATCAGTAAAGAAGAGAATTGCTACATTTTTATTCAAAGTTATGGACCGATAATAACGACAAGAAAAACCAACTGGCAAACAGATAATCAAATTGATGATGTAACAGCAAAAGAATTAGAAATTTGCTTAAAAAGAAAGAAAAATAATTGAAAATCACCTATCAGGTGAATTTACGCTCAGAAAATATTATGAAATGGACTTTTGGCGGAATTCCTGTTGAATAAACTTCATTCACAAAATGAATATTCATTTAACAGGAAATCCATCAGAGGAATGGGAAAGAACAACAGCGATTCATAAAAAACTAATAAAGAAGGCCCCAAGTGTACAAACACTCGGAATCTCTGCTACAAAAGAGAAAACAGAATGTTAAATCAAAAACAAATTTCAAATAGCCTGAAGACTCAGGCTATTTCGGAGCAGAAAAGGACGTTTTTGTTTGAGAAGAGGACTTTCCTGTATAGATCCAAGCTTCATTCGAGAATTAATAATAGGGAAAAAATAGTTCACACAACGTTTATTGATTATGAAGTAATAGAATGGATGAGAAAAAGATATCGAGGAATTAAAAGTATCCCCTAGGGTGAATTTAAAATACTTTTTTTTTGCTGATGACCAGTCGATAATTAATTGCAGATTCTAAACACAATCTTCAGAAAGCTCTTTAAACCTAAAATAATGGCCGAAAATTTTTAAAATAATTTCCACAGAAAAATCAGAAACAGCGGCTTGTAAAGTCAAGATCAAAATTATTTACAAATAAAATGGTTATAAATAATAAAGAATTACTCGTGATTATTTTAACAAAATTCTATAACACGTTAATTCCTTTACACATTAGAATGCGTGATTCTCCATGATGATACAAAATCATTCATATGTCTACATATACATGAAAATTACAAAATTCCTAAACACAACGGGTGTAAAAAATTCTCCGATTAAAACTCGTGCTGGTAAAAGACACTTATTAAAAAAATAAGCAAAGATTTATAGCAGCTGAAGTGAAAAATCAAAACAAAAACCCATAAAATAAAAAATGAAACACCAGGAACCGATACTACGAAAAATAAAGAAGTGTAAACACAATTAGAGGGGATGGGATGGTAGAAGGTTAAAAGAATGCAAAGAAAGGTCTCTCAAACAAGTTATTCGTTGGAATACACCGGAAAAAAGAAGACCAGATCACCACCCACTGAAGGAACTTGCCGATGACCTAAGCCCGAAATTGGTCAAATCCTTCAAGTACATGAAGAAATTGAAATTCATTAAGAAAACGGACTTCAACCTGGCAGCAATAAAGGGAGAATGAATAGAGAAAGGTTTAACGGAAAATTATACTTCACAAGAATGGACACAAAATAAAGCTGGGGGAGGGTAACAAAAATCCCTAAAGGGATATTTAAACGCCACTTATTTCAAATTTGGGCTATTCAGTGGTAGCGTGGATCCTTTAAAATAAACAGGTTCCCAAAGGTTTTGAGATATGCCCTTAGATGAGCATTATTTCATCAAAGGGGAAGAGATGAATCGGGCTCGTCTTATTTATCATACAGAATTGAATGTAGGGGTGGCAGTGTCTAAAACCGGCTTCCGACCGAGTTATAAAAAAAAATTTTTTTAAATTATGAATATTGATTGCGGAAGTTGGCGAATAGAGGCCGGCAGGTTTTGTCAAATATCTTTGCGATAGGAATTAGTATTGCAATGAGTGCAATACCAGTAACAGTTTTTCATGTGCCACTGGGTTTGAAGTCATCTAGTGTGAGGTAGAGACTAACAAGATTAAATACATAGGGGGCTGTTGTTAGACCTGGTGGATCGGTTGCTAGTGGCAAAGAAATGCATCACCAAATAAAGACGAAATAGTGCGATGGGTGCGAAAAGAGTAATCATAATGGGAGAATTGAATCATCCGACAATTGATTGGGTAGCTGTGAAATCGCACGAGAAGAATGAAACTGAATTTATTGAGCTGTTGCGGGGCAACTTCCTCAAGCAGCATGTGACAGAAGGAACTCGAGGTCAGAGTGTTAGATTTGATTATAGTGTCAGAGGGCGTTTCAGTTAGAAATGAAAACTATTCTGCCTCCTGTTAGTGATATTGATCATGCAGTGCCCCACTTGGAAAGTGGCTAAGTTTTGAACGTTCCATTCAGAAAAGATTACATGCTGAACTACGAAGCAGGAAATTATGACCAAGTTGCTGGATGGAAAGAATATCGACAGTGCATGGGAAGCATTTAAAAAAAATACTTAAATGATGCGATATCAGAATGTGTCCCGAGAGTTCTAAGCATAAATAAATAGGGTAGGAGTCAAATGGATGTGTAATCTTATTAAGCAAGAGATTAGTAAGAAAAAGACGATGTGGAAGGAATACCGTGTGCATAAAGATGACGTCCGTTATGAACGTTATAAGCAGCAGGCTAGAATAGTCACAACTGGTATACAGAAAGTCTGAGTCTAAGAAACTGGCTCTGCAAACTAAAGACAACCCCCCAAAAATTTCTCGTTATGTTGCAAGTAAAAGGAAAAGTGAATCTGAAAGAATAACTCTACTGAATGCAGATGGCGCGAGGGTCACAGATGCAGAAGAGATCGTTCAACTAATGAGTGCCCGTTTCGTTCAGAGTTATTAACCTGGTGTATGCAACATTGAACTCACCGCTACCTCTTCGCTGTATGAAGAAACCCACGTATATAAGGAAGAAGAACTAGAGCTGTTGCACAAACTGAATAAGAATTCTGAGGTAGGCCCTGGTAGGATATCAGCACAGATGCTAAAAGAGCATTCAACTGAACTGACTATTCCTTTGATCAGGCTAAATTTGAGTCTGAGAACAGGAATGGTTCCACAGGAGTGGAAAGAATGCGTGGTAATCCCACTGCACAAGAGTGGTGCACAGACTGATGTATTCAACAATCGACCAATCATTATCTCAGGAGTGGTGGTGAAGATTTAGAAAAGTTAGTCAGGACTCCCATTCAGAAATGTTGACAGAGAATCTTTTCTTTGCAACGAACAGCATGGGTTAAGTTAACTAAGGGTTTTAGAAACTTGTTCACATTCTATAATAATGTTACCATTGAATCAGACAAGGGAAATGGATACACCACGACACTTTGAGATTTTGCTAAGACCTTTGACAGAATACAACATGGTAGACTGTTGCACAATTGGAGAATATGAGATTCGATTGTAAATTATTGGCATGGATAAGCGAATGGCTGATTGACATAAGTCATATATGGGGAAGGGGGTGAATCTGCAAGATTCAAGGTTCTTGTGGTGTGACTCAAGAGTTCGGTCCTTGTTCCATTGTTATTCAATCTGTACATTAATGACTTTGGGAAGGATCTGACATGCGACATACAGCAAACTAGCCGTATGTTGCATGTCAAGATGCAAAGATAGGTAGGGTAATCAGGAATGCTGCTGATATGCAGTACTTGAGGAATGATTTGAATTGGCTGGAATTGGAAAAATGGCTGTCAGTTCAATGTTAATAAATGTAAAGTCATGCACTTTGTGTGATTAGATATCTAATATCGTATTATATTGTGGGATTATGCCAGAAGAGATTGATTCAGGTAAGGATCTTGGAGTTTCAGTAGACAGGAAGTGGAAGTTAGAGGATCCTATAGCAAAAATTGTAAATAAAACTCGAAGAATAATTGCATCGCTGAAACGTTGACATGTAAAGATAAGGAAGTCATTTTGCCTCTTCACAAGCCCTTCATAAGACCACACGTGGACTATTGTGCGCAGGGCTGGTCTCCGTTGCGATTCTAATATAGTGGGGAGAGAGTACAAAGGAGAGTGTTAAAAGTGATATCAGGATTGAGGAGTACTGATTATGAAGACAGACTGAGAATTTGTAGACTGCAGACACTAGCAGACAGGAGTGATATGATCGAGACTTACAAACTTCTGAAAGGGTCATTCAGGATTTCAATTTATGGAGGGTGGGCAAAGGACAAGAGGGCATCCTTGGAAGCTGAGAATGAAGGCTGCTAAGAAGGAGGCGAGGGCTAGATTTTTCTCTCATAGGGTGGTGAGCGATTGGAATGGATTGCCATTGAATGTTGTGAGTGGAAGCAGCTTGAATGAATTCAAGAATAAGTATGACAGCTGGTGCGAATTATGTAGCCTCCCTCGATGAGTTCTTGACTCCCTGGAAGTCTCTCTTAATAATAATAGGAGTTAATAATAATAATAATAATAGGAGTTAATAATAGGAGCCTCACTGCTAATTTTGGATCATCTAGTACAAAGCTTCGGCAAACCCTACAACTGCCTGTCGGTTGCCAATTAATATATGGGGGAGTAACAAAATATAGAAATAAAATTTTGAAGACACCTTCACTTTTCTCCTATTGAACTGTAGCCGTATGCAGTTCTTACGTCTCTCATCGGAAGCCAATTAATATCCCGAATGTTTCTTGCAACATGTCCTTTCCCCATTGCCATTTTGATTTGTTAATGGCTACTATAATGTTTCTCGCTTTGCTTTCTTACTTGAAAGGTGATATTAAGCTTTGGACCTTCCGTTATCCTTACTGTAATCTATAGTTTCAGCTTATATTTCTTAATGTATTTTACTTCTATTAAATTTGTACAAGTAAATACATTTTACTTGTAAATTTTAGATTAGTTCATTTTATACAACATCACTACTATACATACCGTGATATTTAAAATAATCAATTTTTAATAATTGTTTCGTGAATGATAATTTTTAAAGCTGCGTTTCTGCTCATAAAAATTTGATTAAGTAACCTCAGATGTTCATCCCTCTTGGCTCAAAATGTCACTTTCCAGAGGTACTCACAAAGCGTTAAAAGATGAATTTCGAAACAATCCAGGATAATTTATAAACTCGACATTATGTAGGGAAAGTCGATATCTTCTTCTTCAACCTTCTGGTTCTGTCCACTGCTGGACGAAGGTCTCCCCATGATTTTTCAGATCACTCGGTTTTCTGCCTCTCCAATCCACCTCACTCCTGCAATTTGTTCCAGTTCATCTCTCCACCTTCTTCTCGGTCTTCCTCCATACATTGGTCTCCACTCTGTTGTTTTTTTAGTTCATCTCCCGTCACTGCATCTGGCAATATGGCCAGCCCATCTCCACTTAGCCTGTTTAATGTATTTTACAATATCCATGACACCTGTTTGAGATCTGATCTAGATATTTGTCTTCCTATCTCTTAATGTTATTTTTAGCAACTTCTTTCCATGCGATGTGTTGTTCTCAGCTTTTTGTTTAGGGTTTCTGTTAAAGTCCATGTTTCTCCATTATATGTTAGGACAGGAAGTATGCACTGGTCGAAAGCTTTCCTTTTTAGACTCATAGGGATGTCGCTTCTGAATATGTCTCTCATTTTTCCATAAGCCATCCATCCTAGGTGAATTCTTCGTTCAATCTCTTTTCTTTTACACTCCTCAAAGGATAACAATTGGCCCAAATATGCATATGAAGTAACTTGTTCTATTTCGTGGTTTTCAACTTTGATAGTTCTATGGTTTATGTATTTATTCATCATTATTTTTGTTTTTTATCTATTTATTTTTAATCCAATTACTTTGGAGGCTTCATTTAGCTGATTTAGCCTTTATTCCAGATCTTCAAGATTATCTGCTATCAGGACAATATCATCTGCAAATTTCAGATGATGCAGCCTTTCTCCATTTATGTTTATTCCTTTTGATTCCCAATCAAGGCTTCTAAAGACTTCCTTTCGTGCAGCTGTAAATAATTTGGGAGATATGGTGTCGCCTTGCCAGATGCCTTTTTTTGTATTGGGAACTTTTCACTGTTTTTATGTAATTTAATTACAGAAGTTGCATTATTGTAAATATGTTTTAGTGTTTCAATATCTGGGTTTCTCAGTTCCCTGGGTTTCAAGTGCTTTTAGTGTTGCAGATATTTTAACTGAATCAAATGCTTTTTCATAGTATATATAGGCCAGACATAAGGGTTTATTGTATTCAATTGATTTTTCAGTGAGCTGTCTTAATGTGTGAATATGGTCCAAAGTATTTCAATTCTTTCTAAATCCAGTTTCTTCGCAGGATTGCATTCCCTCTAGTTTAGATTTTATTCTATTATTTATAATTTTCGTGAAAACTTTATATATGGTGGGGAGTAGGCTTATAGGGCTGTAGTTTTTAATTTCTTCCTTTTTACCCTTTTTAAAAATTAATATTAGAAGTGAATTGTTCCAATGTTTCGGAATGTTTTCTCTGTTTTAGGCATTTATTGAAGAGTTTACTCAACTGTTTGATGACAAGGCTTCCTCCCAGTTTTAAGAAGTCTACCATAATTCCATCTTCTCCTGGGGTCTTTCCATTCTTCATTTCCCGCAGTGCCATTTCCACTTCACCTTGTAAGATCTCAGGGACATCATGTTCTTCCTCACTTAAGTTATCCATAGATGATTCTTGGATGTCCCGGTCTTTGTCTTCATAGAGTTCAGTATAAAATTCCTGAATTCTTTTGATTATTGCATCTCTATTTTTTTAATCAGTTTACCATTTTTTCCTCTTACAGCAGCTATTTCCTTTGTTCCAACTGATAATGTTCGTCTTAGGACCTTCATATTACAATTGTTTTCTATTGTTTCTTTAATTTTCCTAGTATTGTACGATCTAAGTTCATGTTTCATCCTTTTACGTATAGTTTTACAAATTTCCGCATATTCCATTTTATTGGTGTCATTCAAATCTCTTTTCATAACTCTTCGTTTCTTCATCAGATCTATGGTTTCCTGTCGACATACCCTCCTCTAAATAAAATTGACGAAGTTTGATATATTTCAGTAATTTGCTGTCACAACCTGAGAAACAAATAACTGGCAACGTCACCACTAATATGCCACCAAATGCTTTGATCCGACAACGCGAAAATGGAACAAACCTTGAACGATTTATGAACAAAATAAGATGCAATATATATATGACTGACTATCTATATACGAAAGGCCACAAGACCTGTAGCACATCAATGCCGAACAGAAGGAAGAATCTGTTCACATTTTGCCCGAACAGCTCTGAGGATTGTAATCATTGGGAAGGCAGAGTGGGGGGACTGTTTCAAAGGACAGAAGTATATGGAATGAAAGAGGGAGCAGTGAAATTGGTTCAGTGAGTCTCGAGATGGACTTAAAGGATGATGGTTAGCAGTGGCTCTTGTTTTAATGATTTTGGAGAGTGGAGGAATAACAGTGGCCAATTCAGTAGAGCACTCACCATGAAAGTATCTGTAAAAGAGGCAGAAATTGAATGACTGTGAGAGAGGGATCATTAAGAGGCCCTCTCTCACACAGTCCTCTTCTGAATAGAATCGAGCAATCTTAGAGAGGATTTTGGTGCTCCACCCCAAATATGGGAGCAATAGTCCATTTTGAGTTTCGAATAGAGTCAGCAGGTGTGAAGTAGTGTCTTGTGCGAAAAAATACACCAAGTTCTTTGGCCTGGAGAAGCTACAGGTTGAATGAGGTTGTGCCAGGAAAGGTCAGAGATGCAAGTTAGTCCAAGAAGAGAAATCTGGTCGTGTTTGGATATTTCAGTATTACTGAAGTTAAAGGGGAGGCATGTGAGCTCTTTGTTGTGCGAGATCAGACAGAACTGATCATGAAACGCAAAAGGTCTTCGATTCCTCAATGTAACAAACTTGTGTTCCTTAAGGGGATAATAAATTCCTCATTATTTTAAAGCCTGATACGAAACTCGGAGATCGAAATCTAAGAGTTTCATGCCGAAGAACTATCGGCGAGTCCAAGCGTAAGTCAACACCTCGGTAGTACAACAGTAGGGCAACAAAGGTGGAGCAAGCTCCGTCACTAATCTCAATATTTTCTCATAATGGAAAACGCAGCTCCTAGGAGATGTTTTACATTATGAGGAGAGGTCACTACCCAGATCCGTTTCGGAGCTTGCTCCACCTTTGCTCCGAGTTGCCCTAGTGTTGTGCTACCAGGTATTGACTTATGCTTGGACTCGCCGATAGTTCTTCGGCATGAAACTCTTAAATTTCGATCTCCGAGTTTCGTATCCGGCTTTAAAATAATGAGGGATTTATTATCCCCTTAACTTAATTTTCCACCACCGGAAAAATAGCCTCTTTTTCGTAATACGTGTGTTCCGATTCAGGTTACCTTACCCTTGACTAGGTTCCTCGGCTCAAATCGTTAACACATCTTAGGTTGCTCCATATTTATTATCAGAATTGTTGTAAAGCACATCAACCTTGTCATTTGTATAATGTTATAGTGAAACCAAATGGATTGGTCATCAAATGGTACGAACAACAACACCGCGGTTTGAAATGTTTTAAACTTAAGGAAATGGTCACGAATAATCATTTATTTTCTAAATGAATGGATTTAAGGAGTCCCATCGCAACTACAGGCCGCGTTGTGTTCATATCGATGGTATCCATTACTTTATGTCCAGTGATGCAAATAGGAACAGTTTCTTTGTGTTTAAGTCAACCCGTTCACACTTATCAAAGAGCAATATTAGAAAGTGTGTGTGGAGCCATCTACATTCTAAAAAGGCTTATCTAATCCTCCCGATATTGGATATACTGTTGCTATACATTTTCTTAGCATAACGTTTCAGTGATTAAAGTATTGCCAAACCACGACGCATTCCGAGCCAGCTGGCGGAAATATTAGCGTCTCGTATTCATCCCCATGCTGCCAGGAAGAAAGAAATACCGGAAGAAAATAGGGCCGTTTAGTACAGAAAAATTAACAGGGCAACTGTTGTTTGGATTTAAAAAAAAAAATCGATAATTTCATTTGGCAAAGTGATGCAGCAGAGAAATCGCGGACGAAGTCCGGAAGATTCCAGTTGTTGCCTTCTTACGCTATGAATGAAAGCCCGAAAGACATCAGTGAAAGGCTTGTTGCCTTTCACTGATGTCTTTCTTTCTTTCACTTATTGCAGCGCAATAAGCGAAGTAATTTGGTATTACAGAGGTGGTTTAGTTATCAGTGTCAAAAACAAAAAGAATATATCTGGTATCCCATTGAATTTCTATTTAAACTACATACATAATATTCTTTTAATTTTTTTGAATGAAAGCCTTCAAATTAATTACTTTTATCATTTCAAGTTTCGTTACTAACGCTTTCTGAAAACTGGCGATTGTTTATTGAAGATACATTCCGAAAAAAAAAAAAAATCTTTTTTTTGTGTGATTATGTGAAGAGGTCATAAATCTGTGGGCCTATGAATTGATGACTCCAACAAAGAAGGTTGTTGGGAACTTTTCAAAGTTATCGAGAGCTACACATGCGAGCTCTTAGGGGAACAGTTCGTGTTCCCAATGCATTATTTAATTTAAAGCCAACGCATGCGAAAATTTTGCATTTCGCAAATTCTCCATCGCTTTCTTTTGAAATTTTGGATGTTTTAGAGACAAACACTGCTTGTTATTTAGAAACTAGAATTTTCTTTTGTGAAAGGACAGACTTTTAACTTCTGCTCGTCAATACTTAAGCTACTGAAATATGGCACACTACAAAAATAAGGTTAATCGATATCCTCCACTGGATATCGATTAACCTTATTTTTATTTTATCATTATTATTATTGTTGTGGGGGGTTCACTTACTCGTTCGTCGGTTGAGTTGGACTTTCATGGTCATTTTTTATTCAGAGAAATGCTCAGAATTTCATGCAAAGAGCAAACATAACACGACGGGGCTACGACACTTCGGAGAATTCACTTTGTCACAGGGAATGAATTCCAAAAATGTTTTGAAGAAAGTGACGAAGTTGGCTTACTACGCGATGAAAAAAGTATTTCAGGGCATCCAATGTCGTTGATATTCCTTTATTTTCTAGAAAAGTGACGATTCCAGAATTTTCTTAATTCGATTTCATTTAATTAATATTATTAAGAACGGGGATCAGTCTTCTGAGGGGACAAAATCACCTTCTGTGTCCATTCGATTTCAAAAAGCCAACGCGTAACCGACCAGTTTTCCTTCAGAGAAGTCTGAAGAAAGTTTAAATGCATCTTGAGATGCCCAACTGAGAAAAGATCGGAAGTGCGTTCCTGTAATTACGTCAACTCTCAGATGGCCTCGTTTCTTACTTTTTTTTCAGGCTATACATGGAACGGAGTGAGCAAACTCACTTTGCAGGGAAAGAACAAACGCCCAGAATAAAAATTAATTAACTATTCGAATACGAGTGACAAGCGCGTAAAGAATACTTAAATGTGAACTCCGAATATTTATTTCGTGCTACTTAGCAACCGCGTGTGTTTATTGATCGCTGAAATCGCTGTCACTCGGCCGTCTTCCATCAATTTCCCGTTCGAGCAATCAATCTTCGAACCTTGTGGCGAATCGCAGACGTCCCTGCACGATCAGCAAGGAGCGCTGGTAGCATCCACAGGGCCTCATAACAGGACGGCGCAAACCGCCGCGTTTCCCCCCACCACCTCAGCCTCGGTTACGCAACGATTACTCGAACGTTTCGCAAGAAAATGGCCCGTCTGCGTCCCCTGTTTTCTTTCGAGTTCATTCCGCGGCGAAGTGGCCGACCGGTGATGGAGCCCATCCCCACACACGACGTAAGTGCCGATGATTGATGGGGCCTGACAGCCTGCATGACACGCCCGCCGCACGCAGGGCAGTTTCGGCCGCCGTTCGTGGCTTGTTTGTTCTCGGCTTGTTGGCCGGCAGACGACCACCTCCCAACAGGATAATAATTACGAAGTCGCTGCACACAGTCCCGACCGTGACATCGAATTAAAAGGGCTATTATTAGGAAGCGATGATTGGACCACCGCGACGCCATCGATGGTGGGACGCGGCGCTGCACCAAACCCTGACACCGGCGATCGGAGCCCTAATATCCACCTTGGCACTGCGGACGTACCGGTTGTCACCACGGACGTGTGGACTGCTCGCCTCTCTCCCGTCCATCACCGTGCCGATAAAAATCGCTGCGAGACAGCCGGAATGCGTGCTCTTGGCCCCTTTCGGTTCCCGCAGGCTCTTGAATCCCGGAGCTTTATTCGATTACTGAACGTCTCATTTCGGTTCGAAAAAGGTTGGCAACGTTCCAAACAAAAGCAAAAAAAAATATAAAAAAAATGTACGAAAGAACAGAACGCGCGATTTTTCATTAGCTAAAAACTTACGTTACCCTCTTCATGGTGATAAAACGCGAGAGAAAATTCCGTTTCCATTCACATTCGATTTAAATATATTTTTAACCAACGCAGAGAGGAAAGACAGTGGGGGGGGGGGGGGGGGACAAACACGAGAAGCACTTCGTTTCACATTTTCACCAGCGAAGAGTCGCAGAATATCGAAAGCAAATCGGGTCAAGGGAGATTGAGGTTACGCTGCAGCTCCGCTAAACTGAACGCTCAGCAATCGTTTTCATCTGAAACATGAAAATTTCGACGCTGCCCTTCTTCGGAGAGCTTCAGTTTTTGGCGGATTACATCTCTTGAGAGATGTCTGGAAAAGTTGCGTGCTTCACCCTTCCCACCTGTGGGAATAGGGGAAGTGACGTCCGAATGAGTGGACAGCAGGCATCCTTTGTAACGCAGGCACGCTCAGCGAGATAAAACTAAGGCGGCTGCGATGCACAAACGCATTTCACAACACAGCATGGAAGCTTATTGCATGAATCAGAACAGACGTGTCGCAGGGTCACGTCCTTGGGTACCTGCAGTTTTATTTGCATTTTAATGATATAGGGAACGTTTGCAGAAGGGGGAGGGGGTAGCATTACGCCCAAAGCAACTAAGGCCTGCGAAACCAGCACGTGATGTCGGTTAATGACGTGTGTTCTCCGGCCAGTTTGCCCTCTGAAAAACTGCCGTAAGATCAACTAACTCGTATTCAATTGGAAAACACGCAAGGGCGTTCCAGAGAGAGAGAGAGAGAGAGAAAGGAAAAAAGTATTTCCAGCCGAAGGAAAAAAATTTTAATATTCGTGTACGAAAGAGGAAAAGCTTTTAACACTTTCATTGCCAAGCTGAAAATTGGAATTTCGTGTGGTGGCCAATTTTTTTTTATTTAGTTAACGACGTCCACGCGATAACGCGTGATCTGCCGTATGGTGAGAACTCGCATCGCGTGATATCGTTCATTGCCAAGCTGAAAATTGGAATTTCGTGTGGTGGCCAATTTTTTTTATTTAGTTAACGACGTCCACGGATAACGCGTAATCGGCCGTTTGGTGAGAACTCGCATCGCGCGATAGGCAATGAACACGTTAAAGGGGATTTGATTTTAATATCAGCAAGACAAAAGTGATAGCACTGAAAGTGTGGGTGAATTCGTGATCGAGGGAGTGAAAATAGGGGGTTGAAAGGGATGATTAGTAAATCATCCCTTTCAACCCCCAGTTCGTAATAAGAAATGAACGTTCCGAAGGGAAAAAAAATTGCTATTCGAGGACACGAACTGTCAAATTGACAAATAGGAGGTCAGTAAAATCGCTAAAAGAATCGTTCAATTGGCGGCACAAGAATGTATAAGACGGACCATTGAAAAGAGGGAAGCTAAATGATTCATTTAGATCACGGACATGGAATTTTGCCGAGAACATCAAGACGAAATGTTTCTTGCTAGAAATGTTCCTTCCAAGAAGCGATTGCGAGAAGGAAATTTATGGATTTTGGATAGATTATGAGGGTAGATGGATCATTGAAAAAAAAAAAACAACCATGTTATGGCTGAAGATGAAAATAATGGAAGAGTTGGAATGTAAATTAACGATAAAATTACAGTTGATGAAGGAAGAGACGAGACATCGAGATAAAGATGGAAAGCAACAAGGACACTAAGAGTGGACGACTGCACGCTAACAACGACGCGCATCAAGTTGGTTAAAGTGGGCCCTCCACGACGATCAAAGCCTCGTACCAATCCCAGCAACTTTGATCAATATTGTCTACCGCGCAATCCAATATAGATCGAGGAGAAATTCAACTTGAATTAATTAGACGAGATGCAAAACACCTCACCTGATTAATGCCCATCTTAATCTCCACAGAACAGACTGCAAGACCTACTTCATAACGGTACCGTATGTGGGCAGAAGAAAGCTACTGAAGCCCCTTTGGCAGAACGGCGACCTTAAAGACAGTTTCTTCGCTATGATTGGTATTCGCTTTAGTTTCGAAGTAGGCCATTTGGGTGAACGTAATTGTAAACAAAACCATACGCTGCTGCGGTTTTCTTTATCTCCAGTGAATGCCAACGTACTTCGTTTCAAGAATAAACAAAGCGTGCATTTAGATTTTATTTGTAGTCATTAACCAGGAACGGGTGGAAACAGATTACAAATAACGTCGTGGATAGTAGACTAACGGTTACGTAATCCACATGCTTCGAATAAGCGAGTATCCTCACTCGATATTCGCAACAGACATCCCGTCAGTGAGATTCAAACTCGCAAAATCAGAACTTCCATTCGCTCGCGACCTGCCAATTTACGCTTCTGACTTCTGACTCTTGGACGACTGGTTCAGTTACTTGAGTCCTCCGAATCGCAAACAACCAAACAGAAGCTATCCGGTAATTATTTCCCGTTGTAAAATTTAAGAAACTGAAAATGAAGTCAATTTATATTTTAAAGTTGTTTAAAAATAATTTAACACCTCTACGGCTAAATAGTCAGTCGTTCGTTTCCGTTATGAATGCCAGCTGACCCGTAAGCACTCCTAGATGAAGTGACTTACTATTAAAAGATAACGAAACCCATGTTTAATCACATCCTGCGTATCCACTAATTAAGTCGCGTTATATGTTAAGGGTTTCGACTTCCCTCATAACATTCACGATATTAAATCGGGAGAAGAAAGACCACGTGATTCCAGTCAAGAACGGCTCGTTCCGGTGAAGGTGGCGAAATAATTTCCAAACTATCTTTCGCAACTCTGATTTAGAGGCAATCCACGGTCACAAAGCAAGCATCAGAAATGATTTTCATTTCAGTGGATCAAGATCAGCTTAATATCGGAAAAGTTAGGACACTTTTGTCCTGAAATCAAATTCCGTTCTCAGACCAATAACAACACGATCACGACAGATTTCTGTCCGCTTAATTTCCAAATGAAAATTGGATGCTCATTCGTTTTTGTTTTCTTAGTGCAAGGACGAACTTAGCAATCCATTCCCATTCATTATGTGAAGAACTGCAATGCCATCTAGTGACTAAATATGCAATTCAACCACGCCATGTGGCAAACAAATTTCCATCGGCACACGAGCTGTCACAAGATTTAATTACCCAGCTTTGTTTCTCTCGCTGACTGGCGGGTAGCGTGCAGGAAGCTTGTACGAGACAAGGAAAAATGACAACCCTTATGTGACCTCTGACCTTCCTACTTGTGATGCGCATAACCATCGATGCATGAGAATGAATCCGCATCGGGAAACAAAGGATCGCTTTGCAGCAATCCACGAAGGATATCCATCACGCGGGGAGGTCGAATAATTTGAACTACGGGAAATCTTTTGGGTGCATTTCTCTTTGACCTTTGTTCGTTCACGTAAATCCGCCTACGTATAAATAAATCCAAGCGAACAAAAGATTACCCGTGTCACGTGAAATAATTCGTAATTTATAACAGAGGCAAACTTACTTTAAAAATATATATTTACAACTCTCAATGGATTTACGCACCTTCTAAGATCCGACTGCACAGCAAACCCGACGACGGACCATCGCAACTGGTGGCATTCCATCGTGACCATTCACATAGCGGAGCCTCTCTCAGGCAAGTTTTCGCCTAACGAAATACAGTACTAAGAATAACTTGAATTCACATCTTGATTCGAATCAGATACTAAATGCTCTCTCATTTCTTCCTCTGATTTGGATTGACATTTCGCGTATTCAATACGGATTGATTATCAACTTTTTGAAGTCTTTGTTTCCTTACTATGGAACTGTTGCCTCCCGGCATCCAGCAAATGTCAGTACCTCCGACTGAAAACGTCAAGGCTCGTTAAAAAGGATGTACAGCGTAGAGGAAAAAACTAATTTAAATACCAGAAGCATGCTTGGAACTCAAAAACGCTACATCTTTAAAGCCCAAACTATCCTTGATGCCACGCCTTTTGAAAAGTGCAAGTCTAAGGCAACGCTGAGCGAAATCCATACGCCATCACTTTCAGAAAGTGATATTCGTTAGCGTGATGAGATCTCCACAATTTCCTGCGTTTCGAAAAGCAAACTAAAAATCTCCCACTTTGAAATGAACACCTGTTTCGAAGTGGGACTGCGGCACCCTTTGCTGCATCGCACAGTACAAAGGACAACGGCAGGAACATCGTTCAAGCTTCAGAATGTTCTGACTCCTTATCAGGACATTGTTTCATTTTGATGCATAAATAAGCAATTTGAAGACGTTGCTGCTTCTAATTAACCAATTTGTAGCCACACGTTTTCATTACTGAGAGAGCTTTCATCTTGAGGTGGAGTTAAAAGCAAGAACGAAATCAATTCCTGCATGTTCCTCTGGAACAGAAGAGACGACGTCGAAGAGACTGCGATTCGTTAATTTCGCGGGCAGTGCACATGAGGACTTTCGGCATTATCTGAAACTGAAATATCCGAAGAGAGGAGGGAAGTAACAAAAGGCAATCGAAAGGCGAATTTCGTTACAGCTTTGCAATAACATCTGAACGTAGAGCCGTTTTTGTCCTTTGAAACGAAGACACTTAAGTTTCTCATTTAAGTGGCCTGAATGAAAGGAAAAACTCAGTTTTTTCGTTTCGTGTTTGGAGTTAAGCACGAAACTTTCCCCCGACTTCATACGATTTAATAAAAAATTGTTGTTTTTCTTGTTTTGTAAAATAATCTAATTATCACTCAAAGTATTTTGCCAATAAAAAGGGAAAAACTCATCAAGCAGCCTTCATCCGAAAACAGGCTTAGCAATGAAAATTACCCGAGTTGCACGCACGTATTTGGATCACCGGGCTTCTTTTAAGTTTAGAAAAATTAAAATTATTTACGCACAACGCGGTTGGGAAATTGTCCGCAACTGAATCTCTGGCTTTTATTTCTACTCTTGGCTAGAGCTATGTGCCAATTCTGTTGAGTGCTGGTATTTCGCTGATGTGGTCGCATCCTCACTAGTAGCACGCGCATATTAGTTAATATATTTGGCAAATTTAAAAGATAATCAAATATCATCGACAAGGAATAAATTAATACATTAAAAAGATTGTGTGTTCTAATGGCGTTGGCCTGTTTTGAGGGATGAAAAACCCACATTTTCAGAGGAAAATCCTTCCATCTCCTTAGGAGACCGACCGGCTCACCTGCAGTGAAAATCCCCAATAAAGGCTCTTCCTGTCCTGGATGATCCGAAACCAAAGGCATCGTCAAAACAGACCGAAGTTCGAAGCATGATATCGAAATAAGCAACCAAATAAAGAAGGAAGAAGTTAGAAATACCTGGCAAAAGTAGATATGAAAAAGGAAGACGTCCACAAGTGTGCTAAGACAGTTACAAAAATTGTTTTAAGATATCTTGGTGGGGGTAAGCAGTGGTACTAGTTGTGCACGTGATCATAACAGTAGCGAGTTTTCTCTCCGTCACAAATTATATGCGATGGATCTCTTGATCCTTCAAATCCTGAACTGGATAGAGCAAGGACACGTTCTCTCTCTCCTCCTTCACTACAAACACAATTCATAGTTTTGTTTGACTGATCACAGCACGCCGCGCTCCTCTTCCTCGTTGAATAAACTTTACATTACCTTGCGTGGAACGACACAAAACATCGAGATCATAAGAAACTGTAAATTCTGATGTCCAAATCCTTTTTCATTAGTTTTGATAACCTTGTTAATTTCCGTGCCATTCAAATTTTCTTACATGCTTTTGACAACGGCAAAAATCTCACAACAAGATGATATTTCTCTTCTTAATCCTCCAATTCTTTTTTGGCGTAAACATCATCACAATAATTGCCTTCTTTCATTCATAAAAAAAAAATGGTTTTGTTTTCATTCGAGGTGTTACCAATACTTCTGAACAGTTTGTTGAAATCAAATTTATTCGCCCACTGAATCCTGTGGTCACACATTGCGGGGTGTCCTTAAGAGTATCATGACTCCGTACAGGAGAGAGCAGAGCCTCCGAAACACAACTGGAAACAATGTTCCCCTTGATGGGAACATTGTATTGTAATTCAAGTTAACCTGACGCGTAGCAAGGCAGCAGGTTTTTCACTCATTCTCGCAAACAGGAAAAGCGGACAAAGAACGACACACACTTAAACCAGGCGGGAACATCGGGATGTGTAATGGCCCAGCTATATGTTATCTGAATGCAAGGTGCTGGTTAGGGATTAGATTATTGGAACTCTAGTGTAGGAGGACGAAAAAAAATAGTGACCGTAAACGGCAACCTGAGATGGAAATGGACCCAGTCAACAAACCAGGGGTTTGATCTGAGAAGGAGAACTGCGGAAGTAACGAATCACTCCTCTTTCAGCCAAACATGCTATTCCTGTTGTCTCCATTTTCCATGTCCATCGTCACTGCTGGTCACAACTGGCATCGAAATTCCTTCAATTTCCTCTGAAGATGCGCCGGCTGCAATTCTAACTGCTGTACTGCGCCCATTAAAATCATCCCTCTTGAGTATTTCCTAAACACTCTTCGGGTCTTATCCACTATTAAGAAGTTTCAACTCAACCATTGTGTTAAGAAGTCGAGCGCCCTCTCATCTGGCTTGTCTAACGGAATACCCAAATTAAAAAGTGTTACTGCGCATGAGTTTATCCCCCTCTACCCACTTGCTCACATACGGCACAATCGTGTAATAGTTCTGTAATGATGCACCAAGAATCTCCCTCAGAATCTTCCCCCAACAATGATGTTCAAAAAAGAAAAAATATATACCAATCTGTTTGGAGGTGGAGAGCTGAAACAAGATGTGTTTTTGCCACGATAGGTTATATCGTGTGGTCACACATTGAAAGTCAAGCTGAGAAGGGGGGAAACTGATCCTAGTTGGAAAAAGAATATTTTCAAAATTGAGGGAAAGAACAGCATGATCTTTCTTCTGGGAAATGAGATGAATTATATTGTGGTGACAAAATCACCAGAATATCCCACTTGACAAAGGCAAGAAAATCAATGTTTAAAGCATTGGTTATGTGGCGTGAATCACATGAACACTACGAGATTTTGAGAATAAAAAAGGGGAACGAAGAATCTCAGAAGTAACGCGATGAATAGGATTGGATGACAGAGAGAAGATTATTGATGTATAGGAGGAAGAGTGAAAGCACGGAACCGAGGGGTACAAGAATAATGATTAAAGTCTGATGAAAGGAGATCATCCAGCATGACCCGCAATGAACGACTGGACAAAAAGCGGGCGGTCCACCCACAAAGGGTAGAAGGAATACTATAAAATGGTAGCTTGGTAAGGCGGCCACGATGCCAGTGCGATTTAATGTAAACGTAAATCTAAATTAAAGCATCAAAAGAGAATACTTTAGCTTTTCTAACCCTTTCCCACGGCTTCATAGCGATCCACTATGGAGCGGGAATGGGAGCATCCATATTGGTGATCTCTAAGAAATTGAATTTCCAAGTAGTGAAGCAGCTCGCTCTTGAAGCCCTTCTTCCAGTTTTGTTGCATACATTGAAATCAGAGAAATAACTTGATGCTCAGCTCTTATTTCCCTTTTTGGGAACAGACTGATAATAGCTAACTTCCAGGATGTTGGAGAAACGGTGAATGAGTATGACGGCTCGAAGAGGCAAAACAACGTGAGTGCTAGCTCTAGAGCACAAGCCGTTCAAGTGTCATCCGAAAAATACTGAAGGCTGTCAAAGTATTTTTCGGATGTCATTATGGAGAAAAATGAGAGGAAGTATACATGGACGGTTCGTAGAATGTTGTGTTAGAAGATTTGCTTTGATCGTCTATACAAGAGATGGAGGAAAGGACTGATACCCAGATGCCTGCCTTATCTTTAAGACATCTTACCATTATACCACCCCGATGTGAAAGAGGTGGAAGCATCGAAGTTCCTCCCCACACCCTTGGTGACCGACCAGAATTTTAGACTGCCATTTAAGCAGAAGCAAACTTGCCGAATTTCGCTCTCATAATGTTTTCTTTGGATTTGTTTTGTAGTTGTTACGGGCTGTAGTGGAAGCTGAAGTTTCTGACTTGAATCATTGAATATATGCTGAAGTTTTGGTTTGGACCGCTTTTGTACAATGCTTGACCCTTATCCAGGGCTTGGATAAGGGTCAAGGATTTTGAGATAGAAGCACTCATTCCAGCGAGAATAACTTCGGTTATTAGATCAGAGAAGGTGGTCAGATCCAAAGAGGAAACAAACAATAAACAGACTGGGGAAATGAGAACCAGGAATCTGAAGGTCATCCCAACTGGCATCGTTATACTGTCACAGGTATAAGGCTGAGGTTGACTGGAAGGACGAACTGTAGAAAATGAAACATGGACACGGTTGTGGGCATATTTGCCAAGCAAGGAGTTAACATCACCTGAGAATTCGGAAGAAGAGGTGGTTAAGAAAAGGTTCAGGGTGTTTGGAGAATGATGAAGATTATCAGAAATTCTGTTGGATTGATGAACAATGCGTCAAATCATTACTGATAGCGAACAGTTCGGCTTCTCTTCCAGCTTGATCTGTGAAGTCCGAGAACGGAAACTGGTCTGAATTGATTGCGTGAAATTCACAGAGAAAGATTACCTCACTGTTGGGGGTAATAAGAAGGTACCTGATCGACTTTCAGAGATGCAAAGTCAAATTGGTTGTAAGTTCCTGCTGCTCTCCTAAGTCCGTCTTAGGAGAGCAGTAGGAACAGCAGATCATAAAGGGGTCTGCAAAGAAGGATTCTCAAAACAAAAATTACGTTTGTCTTCAGACCAGCTGTCAAAAGCCTGCCTAAACGCTTTTTCTCGATGTCATACATCAAATGCATTAGTCATTCATTCTATTATATCCTTAACCTTTAGACTTCTGAATTAAGCCTGGCGAAGAGTTTGTTCGATCACCAACTAGATGAACATGCGAGTGTTTTTTGTTCGGTCTTTCCTCACTCTCTCCGGTATTTGTTCATTTATCATATTTCTCTGAAATTGCTTTTCCAATTTCGCAAACTCATCCTTTTCTGCTTCGTTCAGTTTGTTGTAGCACGTTATTTTATGCACGGAGACGACAGTTGATTTATTCCCCTCCCCCCCCGCAACCATAGTAATGTATACATCGCAAATGTCGCGACACCTGAGAAATTAAAATGGAACCGAAGTACGTAACATCAACTTCAGCGATTTTCCTAAATGCCTTTAGGCAAAACCAGCAACAATTAACGTAGCATAAAAAAAAATAAATGGCGTAAGATTCTACGTTTGAGGGATGAAATTATCAATTTCAAATTAAACATTTTTGGAAGGAAAAAAAATGCTTGAAAATGATATTTTCAAAGATGAGTGCAGCACATTTTATCTGTAAATTCGAAGATCGAATGAATTTATAAAACAAAAGCCGTAGAACGAATTTCATTCCTTCTACGGCTGTTAGTTCTGTGCGAGAATTCAACTTGAAATGCCTTAAATAGTTTCTTCTTATCCTGCGGGACTCCACCTCAACAAAAGAGAACATCCTTAGCTCCGATTGTGCTAAGGAGACATCTCACAGAATAAAACTGATTTATATACTACTGTTTCGTGGCTACAAAGAACTTCAGTTAAGGAGCGGAGGGAGAGAGAATCGCTGAGTGCTAATCGGAGGGTTTTTTTTTTTTTTTTTTTTTTTTGTGAACGTACTATACTATGTAAAAATTGTCATTTTTAAACTTTGGCAGCAAACCACTGCAAGGCATCCCTAGAACGACAGCTGCAACGTATTTGAAGAAGCATCCCACCAATCTGCAGACACGTTTCGTATATCCCTAAGATCACTTTGATAGAAAGGGAACGAACTGATACACAGCTGCCGAATTAACAAGAAACGTAAATCTTTTAAAAAAAAAGCACCGCAGTGTTTAATAAATGATTCTGAGTGATAGAAAATTGGAATTTAAGTGATATTAACTGTTTACCTTCGAGAATTCAGCACAAGACGATGTGCTTCTCAAAAGTTTCTCTACATTAAACGCAGGCAAACAACTATACAGCTCAGCAATTCTTTGTTTTCTGCCCTTCGCATGTGTGTCTTTCCCTCCCTTTGGCGCACAGTCACCGCCTCCTACTCCTAGAAGTCGCTGTTAGCACAGTATCGGAGATGCCAGCGAAGAAAGAAACGTGGGAAAACAATCACGTGCTGTTAGACTTCCTTTTCGAGATAGAGGCGTCACCTCTTTGCTCGGCAAACATACCGACTGATTTATGGGCTCTTCGGTGTACAAATAGTCACGTGACTTACTGTTGCCACCCCCTCGGTATTTGTCGGCAGCAGAGGAATGAGCGACGCATATTGTTTTAATTGGCTGTCCGTGATAAGGACTTCGTTGCTGGAGGAAAACTGGTTTTCGCGAGAACTTAAGAGGCGGCTTGATCACGTGGCCATGATAGCCACACTGTGCTGCACTGAACGTGCTTTGACAGCAACTCGCCACCGACTAAACGATTTGCAATACTGCAGCCTACCATTTGTCACTGAAACTAACGCTATTACTCTTATCGTTCCATCATTTCTGTGAAAAGCTCAGAAAACACAGGGGTGAAATTCATTCGAAAGGAAAGATTCACTCTTTCACACATTCCGGTCGTTGAAATTAAAACTTTCGCAAACTCCATAATTAAATGAATTAAACACAGAATGGCAACAACGCTTGTGGTACACACGCTCTGCGGATTGACAGTAGGACAGCGTGAAAGGTACCTGATCGCAGACCGCCAAGCAGCACGTATAGCTAGAAAGACCTGGGCTGCATTCCCGTCGCGAGTATGTGAGGAAGGTTTAGAAGGCCCTTTCTCGCCGGCGGACAAGATTGCTAGACCTACAAACAGGTGGGAGCATTTTTGACCGGCTGGCTCCAAAGTTTCCTCTCGCATTCCATCACAACTGCAGCTTAACCATGGAACACACGCAGTTTATTCCTGACACAGTTGCCTCTCTCCCAGCCTCAACTGGACGCAATCCAAACAACGGCTATAACACGCGCATGAATGCACTCTTGGGCTTGGGAAATTCAGTCAACCAGAAGTGAAGGTGGAAATGTATCCTGCAACCTGCTTACAGATTAACCTATCGCCGAAGGTGTTTCGTTAGCTATGTTTTCACAGGGAGAGAGATGCGCTATCTCACATAATCGGTACTGGTATTATAGCGATGTGTTACTTGCTTCACTATTACTAGTCCCTGTTAACACAATATTGGAGATGTTGAAAGAGAAAGTGGGAGAACAAACAGTCCTCCAATGATAGCGCGACGTTTATATCATCGCCAACAAGACTATTGAATGCAGCAACTAGTCATGGGGAAAACGGTTATCTAAAAACCTATTCTGTGATGTGTTTCATTACTGCACTTTTCACAACAGCTTCGTGTACTGCAATATTTTGAATAATAAACCGGTATGTGCTTATTACGTGACAGGGCTCTGGAGCACGATATCTTTATCAATTCCACACACACACATCACGTCGAAAGATCTATACCACGTGGAATAAAAACGGAAGGCTATGCTTTGAAGATCAGGCAGTGACATCCAATTTAGACCACCAATAACCAAAAGGGCGTTTCATCTGGTGATGATTTATCTAACACGTAAAAAGTCTAGATTCCTTCGGCAGTCTAGAGGAGGCCTAAAGGTTTAGTTCCTTCGATCACTTGTGGTGCCAATGCTTTCTGAGCCCGTTTGTTAAAACTAGTACCGCAAAAAAAAAAAAAAAAAAAAATTGGCGAAGTTGGTGTAGGGTTCCATAATTATTTATATTAGTATTTTTTTCAACATACAAATTCTTGTGATAACAGTGGATGTCCGCATGCGCAAATTCAAATATTACGTTGAATGAGTCTTTGACCGACTGTTAGAGTTCAAAATGAAGAACAACGAAAGCAAATATTTTCGAGTCTATGCTAACTTCCAGGAAAGGTGAAACAATCCAGGAAACAATTCCAGGAAACAATCTATCCTGTGATTAAGTACGACTATCCCACCCCAAACTCTTTAGCTAATGCAGGCTTCCAATAATTAGGATAATGGACGATGATGTTCATCACCCTACTAAAGACGTTCACAAACATGCACGGCGGGATTCGAATCTGCAAGCTACTTGTTGAAGAGCGGGTGCGTTAACCACTCCGCTACCAAGGCCAGATAAGTAATTCTGCGTGCACTTCCATTGTCTGAATCAAATATTAGCACAGAAAAGTAAATAAAAATCGAACTGATTGATTCCACTATTTTCCGAAAATCTTTCACAGGAATGCAAATGTTATTCGATATCATATCATGCGGTGCATTCAGCAAGATGTGGTATTCAAAAAAATGACAAATCCATTCAAACTGGAAACCAAGATGGTCTCGCCAATAAACCGATTTGTAGCAGACAACATGAATGTGAAATGCCAAGTGTCATTAAAAATAGATAACGACTCGTCGCTATTGCGTTTTAATTTTAATTCAAAACATTAACAGCAACTAGAAAAGAATTAAAAGCAATTAAACTGTAGTTAAGTGATTAACTGTAAAAATGAACGATGAATACGAATTTAATGAGCATCCATTCGAGTCTTCCTCCAACTGAGCTCGGAAAAGGGAGTGTATACGAACTACAGAAAGAGAATGTTAAGGACAAGTGGGGGTGGGGACAGATTAAGATCCCTAGAACAAGTGGAAAAAAATGACTATCAGATAATAAATGCGGCAATAATTTTCCTTAAATACTGTTACACATTCAAATTTTCTTAACGTTTTCACTTCAGTGATTTCATCAATTTTTAGTTACTGCATGCGTTTCGGATGTAGATATTAGTCCTGCTTTCCTTCGTAGATTCTTTTGTTCTTACTTTTGAGAACATTCAGATATTCTATTAGAATTTATTGCTTGCTCTTACGCTTTGGTTTTTGATGCCATAGTTGTTTATTTTTGTTCCTAAATATTTTATCTGACTAACTTGTTAAACCATTTCCTTTACGTTTTTTCTAATTTAAATCGTAAGAAGTCGAAGAACTATAAGCAGATTGTGCCAGTGAGGATAATTTCTGCGACACGCTCGAAGCGAGTTTCTGGGCTAAGAGAACAGAAGCAATAGTCAGACTACAAAATGAAAAGTTGAAATTCTGGAGGTCATCCCACTTTTGTAGTGCCAAAGTCACCCCCCCCCCCCCCAAAGGTTGGAAGTGACTGGAGAAAGAACGTGCTGAAAGAGGAAATTTGCGCAAGATTGTGATCGGAGTTACCGAAAAGAGAGGCAACTTCTACAGTAGAAGTTGTTGAAAAGAGATCAAACGTACTGGGCGATTTGACTTAGGTCACTGTTTAAGACTTTCGCCTCTCCCAGCTTAGTCAGTGGTATTGGTTAAAAGGCGACAGCTGGAATTGTGGATGTTAAGATTATCCAAGAAAATGACCTTACTTTAAATAACCTTTCCCATGAAGTTCGACCATCTGGTCGAACTTCATGGGGGAAGGTGGAGATGAAGAGGTCACAGTGGTTTTCGGAGTTTAGAGACAGGTAAATGAAGATGAATACAACTAAATTGAGAAAGGAGGCCTTGAGCCAGAGCAGGTCAAAAGGAAGATTCTAAGATAGCTACTCTGGCAAGCAGTCAGATTTCATAAAGAAAATTACCCTCGCCAACTTTGTGAAGAAAGTGAAGCTACTCTCACCTTTTAACCTTCCTCTCGCTGGATCGTCAAATATGTAATATGGGCAGCATTGTAGCTGCAATTGGGATTTCTACGCTAGTCAAGTGGATGTGAAAGTCGGTCAGCTTTTATTGCGGAAATTCTGGCATGATTTGTATGCTGTATTAGTAGTCTGTTTTTATTTATTATTCCTTTTTATTTATTTACTAGCTGAGCTTCGCCGAGGTGAACTTATACTGCGAGTGGTTCACTTCAGGGTATTTACTCGAGTATTTCGTGCTTTCCTCGTGATGTAGAATTGTGAGCATGATAACAATTCTTTGTAGAGTCTTCGTCATCCTCGACAAAAATAATTAAATTCTCATGACTGCTAACTCGAGAACATGCTACATATAACTGCCGGTGTCCGAAACATTCACCTCTTAAATCTAAACCTGCATATCTAAGGGTCAGTCCTTGGGCTTTATTAATCATCATTGCAAAGCACACTCTTATTAAAAATGTTAACAGTTTGAATGCAAATTGGATAGTCTGAAGAAATGAGGTGTATCCGAGGAATGACGCCAATTTCTCCGATACCAGAACCTATAAATATCACGGCTTCTATCATTATTCGGTTTCAAGTATTTTACTTGAAGCCTAGTTCCATTGCAAAGATAGGGGAGGGGGGGGTGCAGATTTTGGAGCAGCATAATAGAAACACCTATTTTCTATTTAATTTCATGACCAGGCAATCCATGTGGATTAAGCGAATTTAAAAATTCCATGGGAAAATTAACTGCATCATCTACATCCATAGGATGTATCCACTGATTTGTAAACACCAACAGACCATTAACCCTATTAAGAACCAACTCTCCCTGTGAACCAAGACGGTGACTTTTCTGTTATATTTTCCATCAATGGATACAACAGTTCGTCTGCGGTTCAGACAATTTTCCCAAAATTAAGGTGTTAATATAACTTTTCCGTCTCTCTGCTGTACTTCACCATTGCCAATTTTTAACATTTTTGAGGAGAAAGTTCTCTCAAATATTGTTTTAAAAGAAAACTTCTCTATATCATGCTATAGTGATGGTTTCTTAAGCGTCCGCCCTGGTTTCGCGGGATACGACGAGCAGTGTTTATCGAAAATCACCGGCAGATAAAACAGTCATTCCACCCGTTCTTCGATCGTCTGATCTCCCTCAGTGTTCTGTCGACCGCTTCAACAGATCTTTTATGGGACATTGTAACATTCATCCCGATCAAAGAAACTTTTGTAATAATTTCGACAAATTATTTTGTTTTGATATTTAATTTGCCCACGGATGTATAATTGTCACATTAATAAGCGGTACTTTGAAAGCAGAATGAGCAGTTCAACCGTCTTCCAACCGAGTGGCTGCTATACCTGAGGATGTCACAGTCAGAGCGAGTTTACCTTGGCTTCTCAACTTAGCTAATAGCAAATTTATTAAAATGTTTTGCCAGTACCACCTAAAGCATCCAAGAAAAACAGTTTTCCTGATTGATTTTCACAGCTTGTTAAAATATTATGAAAAACTTCAGCTTGATTTGAAGTTAGTGATTATTTGTGCTGACTTAATAAATCCCGAAGTTCACTGAAACTGAATGAGGTTTCCCGGAATAAATCTGTAACTAGAGACAAAAGATGTTCGGTATCGGAAGACCGAAATCTTTAACACTTTTGTCACTTATTGACTCAGCAATTGATTCAAGTCTCAATAATGAATCATTATATCATATATTGCTTCATTAAACTGAGCCTGAGAATGAGTAGAAGGTTCTTGGTATGATATCTTCCAAAAAATGATTTTTGTAAGTTGACAATAGCGATAGATGTTAAAGTGAACCAACATTACAGCTAACAAAAGGCAAAAAGATGACGGCGAGTTTGAAGTTATTGCATCCCCGAAATAATCGGACTAGTGATAATCATCTCTCAAATTCAGATCCTTACATGCATCCCAGTAGGTGGGATGTACTACACCATTTACTGTTCTTAGGTCACTGAATGATTTTGGTCCTTTCACATGCATCAAAGCATTCGTGAATAAAAACATTCAGCATTATTGGGATGTACACTATGAACACGACCTACAGCATAGGCACCTCCTTATAGGTCAGCGTTTGGGCAAAATTATCTTCGATGCATACTTAAAAAAGGCCATTAATGTGTCCCTTGGTAATATGCTGAGTGCATTACTTTCTATGAAGTATATTCTTTCACCATTTTCGAGATGAACTATGGTTGGATGATGCTCATGAATATCAAAAGAAAATCTGCCAAACGGCTTCAGAATCCAATGTATCATCCGGTTTGGTATAGATCTACTTCGCCACGTTCATTTTGTAAACAAAACGTAGCTTGGTCTGAACCTTGTTGATATACTTTCAGACGTGTTTGATCGATTTCACGGAACTGGAAATTTCAACACTGATGTGTGCGTTAAAAGTTCGGATTATAGGGCACTATATGGCGACTATCAATTTCAAAAGTTCCTTGGCTATTATGTATGGTAGCAATTCAGCCACCATCTGAAAGATCACGTCGATGACATCATGGATATCCATCCTCACCTGTTTGAGTTTCATTAATAAATGGGCTTGAATATCTCTTCGTGCACTTTCCTGACTTCATACACGATGAGTTTGGATGAACAGGTCCGCATGGACTGTGCACCATATGCTTTGTTATAATATGGAACAGTTCTTTGTCACATTGAGGAGAAGGCATCTCGTAGCTTAAAACGGAATCGATTTCATGACTTGTTTTTATCTTTGAGCCAAATTACAATATGTGAGTGTGTGGCAATAATATTTTTTGCCATTCTGCTGAATACATATAGTTTAACGATATCTGGCCACTGTTTTGTGGCTAGATATTTTTAAACTGCAGTACGCACCGTGGAGGGAAGTCAAAAAAAAAAAATCACTGCTCCATAATCTGGAAGCCTACATCGATGAAAATGCACATAAACCATCTTTGGAACATTTGAAGGGGGGGGGGGGCAAGTGGTTAAGAAGATTTATGCGTTTCGTGAATGTCTACTACATGTCGATATCCTCAGATTCAAAAAAATAAAATAAAAATACGGTAAGGAAGCTGTTCCAAATTACAGGAGATGAAAGAAGATAAGCAAGTTCGAAGGATGTTGACCAGCAGCTGCTGGTGCTCTTCAGGTCAGAAGTAAAGTGAACGAATGGTCAATTCGGATCAGAAGAGCACTCACAAAAGAGCATCCTGCAGTAACAGAATGTCTGTGAGAAAGTGACTAGAGCGAATCTACACAAAAAGATCGTTTACTGATAAAACTATTCGATTGTGGAATGCTGTCCTCGCATTTGGGCCCTCACACACACTCCTTGGGTGCTTGATGCTATTGAGAAGGCAGTTCTATCAGCAACTGGGCTGTGTGGAATGGCTGTAACAGGTTTAAGCAACGTCTTGAACGGAAGCAGCCAGCCAAAAAATTTGACGAATGAGAAAGCCAACGAGGTGACGTGTTTGCACCGAGAAAGATTAGAGGTGGAAGTCTGTCTAAAATGAAAAATCTTGTTGGGAGATCAGGGTATTACCTGATCAGAAGCTATGAAAAAGTGAGGATCTTTCTCGTGAGGAAGATTACTGGAACATATTTTCGTAGCATTGAATTTGACAAAATCTGACAAATTTAACATCCCATGGAGACTTACATTTTAGGCAATAACTAATGGAAGACTAGGAATGTTAAGTGATTGCAAGGCATCTAAAACAAAGGGGAATCGAGTATATTCCATCAGCAAAACTTTGGATAGATTTGAGATCCGTGAAAGGCTAGATAGGTAAGAGGAAGAAGCTGGGTATGAAACCCTGGAATAACCCCGCATTCGTGGAGAAACTTGACACGGCAAAAAGGTGAGAATGCGAATGACAACCCTACAGCAAAGGGTGGAAGACAGTGTAAGGATAGTAAGTTTGGTAAATAGGCTTCTCTATAAAACGAAAATGCCCTTGAAATGTCAAGCGAACACACGAGTTGAGGTGTCCTTCGGTGGTATGGGTCACCTGCTCAAGCAGCGCCATTTAGTTGATAGGCTTCTTTGACTCCTCTTTGGGGTAGAGGCCCAAATGTTTACTTAGATATGTCGAAATAATTTAGAGACAGGTAAAAACGTCTACACACTTCGTATCTTACTGGAAAGAAGTGTAGTAACAGTAACATCAGTTGCTTTTCAGATAAAAGCGGTCGCTTTTTATTCAAGCTATGGGGATGGCACTCTTGCAACCTTATTGCAGAAAAAATATGACAGCACTAAATTCCTGCATAAATAAACGCTGTTCAAGTTAACACTGCGTCAGAGTTATTAACCTGCTGTCATATCATCCAAATTGGGCGAAAGCCGCTGTTTATTTCTCGGTATTTATTATACACACGACTTATCGAACATGATTCCATGTAATAGTATCTAAGAACTTGCTCCATTTCCTTGCAATCGTGAAGCAGACTTGTTCTCTCACATTCAATGAGAAGCAAAGAAGGGCGTGTTTTACAGGAAAAATGAATAAGTGGCAAGGGACAGCTCCAAGCGAGAGCGCACGCGACGAGAATTAATATGTTAATTCGCTTCGCATAAGTTTAACATGCGTGGTTCTGATAGCAATAAAAACTAATAATAATCAAACGATCCTGATGTTGCTGTCATGTAAATGGTTCAATAATTATGAGAGTAAAATGTTTCCTATTTAGGTTTTGGGGACTACATTTTGAAAGTTCCCGAATACTCTAAATATTACTTTACACGTACGTTGCGGTTTTATTTAGTATTGGCGTGTGTGAATTTTTGTTCTGCTGTCATCGTGACGTATATAATTGCTTAGCGAAACCCACTACGAAGGCGGGAGTTTGGGCTCTACATTTGCGAATTATCTAAAAAAATTTCGGTAGAGGCTGTCTTACAATGCATCAAAATGGAAATTTGTCGGAAAGTTCCTTCAACTTAAAGAAGTGCTTTTATTAACCAACTTACGTAAGCTGCTCCTGGTATCGCTGTCACAATTGGCATCAAAGTGTCTTAAATTAAGGAATTTCCTTAATCTTATTCTGCCAAAAGTGTTACGACTGCAACACACCTGAGCTGCGACAGCGTTGAAAAAATTGTGTGAATGCCAACGGTGTGAAGAGCAATGAGATGTTCAAGGAGTTTTCTAAGAGGCGCTCTGCTCTGGACTTGATCTGCGATCATTACAGAATCTGTGCATCACTTTTCGACGGAATTGCCGAATTTTGTTCAATGAACATTTAACGAGTGTTTTCCAGCGGTTACAAGACAGCCAGCGACAGAACTTCGTAATATTTAGTCAACCATGGCGAAGAAAAATACGTTAACCTTTAAGGCTTAATAGACCCCACCATCGAATCTGATTTGGTTCGTCGAAGGTCGGCTTCACAAAATGTGGAAAGTAATGCAGCGCTCTGCGGCACCAGTGCAAGAAATTAGAGAAACGAAAAGTACAATCCTGATTGTTCGATTTTAGACGGTTATTGCATATTAAAATAAAATGTTCTAAATCCTGTAAACAGAATATCGTGAAAATTGTAACTTATTACAACTGTTTAACCTAGAAGATAATTCTTAGCGTCATTCGCGAGAAAATGCGTCGACAGTAGATCAGTGCTTTACAAGGAGCTGTTAACAACAGAGCTTCACTCAACTAGTAACAAAACGTAACCTCTTCGAGCTGTGTTGATCTATTAATCATTTAACTTTATTTTCTGCCGAGCACCTGTTTGACAGCCTACGTGTGTCATCGTTAAACGCTTTACTTCTGAGAAACAAGGCGCCTATCACTGGTATACGCTTGCTAATGACGATATAAATGTGTTAATCTCCGCTAACCCTTTCAACGCTGAACGATAACATTTTAGCGGCCATTAATTCAGTCAGTTTAAGCAAGACGATTAGAAAATAAGTCCATGTCAGCACGCACTTTTGCCAATACTTGGATTTTGTATGGAGAATAAAAAGAAATAGATTTGCACCGTTCACGATGATTTTTTTGATGTTAACGCTAGACGAACAACCACGGAACAAACAGGTTTCTTTCTTCTGCAAAACTATGCCTGAAATTGGATGCTTCTTCCTTAGCTCGAATGTATCTCTTCTACATCGTATCGCACACCCTAAGTATTGGATGAGTTGAGGTATTGTCCGCTTCCACGGAACATACAGGCATTTGATCTGCTGCTGGTGGTTGCTCGATTCAGAGGCGATCCCAGGCATGGCCGCATGAAACGCAGATTTGATGGTACTTATGGTTCCGACATTCTCAGGTGCCAAGTATGGGGAGGGAGGACTATGTGACATGAACTAAGGACCATACGAGATGAAAGAAGTGTAACCTGAAAGTGATTATTTCTATTCCTCTTTCGGTTAACAGTGCATTCTTTGAATGTACTGTATTTAAGTGAATCCGCTCCGAAAATGATCTAAGATGTTTTTTCCATCGCACTAAGATTAGATTAACAAGAGTGGTCGTTGAAGTTGATGACAAACATTGCCTGAGAGTGTCGTAACCAACACTAGAACAGCCGAATACGTTCCCGATTTGTCAAAATTCTGTATTTTCCGAATAAAGCATCGCGAGTTGTTTAGTTTAGCGATAGTTATTACTCGTAATTCGAATATCATCGCGAGCCAGCGTAGATGAAAGCGTTCCTTGCAAAGCAGAAAAGTGACAGTGATGCATTACGTCATAAGAAGCATGTTACTGGGCGAGGTACACGACGTGGGTAGATAAGTGATGATAGATTAGCAATATCGAAACTCAGTATTGATTTATTACAGAGGTATGAAGAAATGCCACTGAACTTGAAGCCCGCTTGCTTATTTCTTGTTCTGCAACGTCATTAGATAACTTCCTACGAAGCAAGATCAACGATAGGGGATCATTACGAAAGGAGGGATGCATCCAGTCATTCCAAAAAAAACTTTGCGTAACTTATGACCATCGAGGCGGAGAGGGGTGAACACTTAAATATTCAACGGCGAAAGCTATTTTATCGAATCGAACAGATTTCCAAACGCGACCAAGACAACTGGAAAGACAAATATATCGAGACATGATTCCAAGCAAGTAGCTCAGCTTCATATGATAAAACAATCATTTTAGCCTTGCAAAATATGAAATTTCCAAAGAGATGCACAACGGATCGCTTTAGACAAAAGGCTTGTTTTCAGCAGAAACGCCCGTCCTTCCTACTACACCACACATTGACTGTTACTTCTTTTATAAGTTCATGTTGCGAGATTCTGCACGCGGTTGCAATCTGTACAGCACCCGATCGTGTCACTGCGAGGCAAGAGACGATTAGATACGTCTTTATTTGCTTCGCTGGTGTGTTTATCGGACAAGGTTTTCTGGGCTGTGCACACACGTTCGCATCGTTTCGAAATCGCTCCTTTAGAAATGATGGTCTTATTCGAGCATGTTTGCTCTCCCACAGACCTCGAATCAAAGTAGCAGCACGTGCTGAGTTCAGAAAGGTTCAAGCTTAGGGCACATATGTTCGTAAATAAATCCGATGCGTGTCCTTTGAACCGCTCTTGATATCACAACAGCGTGTAATAAATAAGAATGACGTTTAATCAAAACCTCCATAAAAACGGCTCAACGTATTCGAGGTGTTCGCTAATTTGAATAAAATAAAATGGACGTCTTGTAATAAGCCGCGCAATAAATTCTGCCATAAAAGCTCGCACGTCATTCAGTGCTGAAGACAGACCAGTTTATATAAATTAAGCTACACGAGTCATTCCTTATCAGGCTAGCTTAGTTTTCCCATTTATGAATCTAAGGAAAAAAGGAACGAATGTCAGAATGAGCGCAAGAAAGATGGAACGATTCGCTTTGTTTATACCTAAAAAAAAAGAAACGAAGTTCGCCGCACATTTGAAAACGCCATCCGCGAGTAAAAATAAAATGTCCACCTCCGTTGAACAGAGACGAGAAGGATACACGCTTCTGATACTCAACATCATTTCTATATTCTTGCGCAACAGAAATATTTGCATGCGTTTCTTACGCTTGCATTCGGAATTGCAGTGTGCAAGAAAGTTCGCTTTGCCCCACTTGAGAAACCATAAACAGCGCGCGACCTACAGGTGGAAGGCAGCTGTCAAAAGAACAAGCGGCTTTTCTTCCCCCTGTGTACCGACTTGCTAGCCAATTTTAGGATTAATGCCGTCAAAGGTGTTGAAAATGGTAGCACAATGGACTGGGTCTGGCGTGGAGTGAATTGACCGGGGGTGGCTTACAACCGCGAACTGGCCATTCAGCAGTTCCCGCCAGTCCACCAATTAGAGCCGCCTTTGTGTCCAAGTGGGCCCCAGCTGCCTAGTTAATGCCGCGTGTAAACTCCTTTGTGGATCTCTTGTTGCAATCATTGCCCGTGCAGCACTGGCCCGCAGCGCGAGCAACGAGCGGATATTTTACGGTTGTGCAGCCATGAAGGCGGCGTTTATACTTCTGTTATAGCACATTGTGGAGATAGTGATTGATGGCGACCCCCCGCGAAGAAACGTACCTGACTGCTTAACGGGTTTGACCAGAGCCGCTGCTGCACTTTACAAAGAGATTCTCTTCTCTTCGCATTGTTCAGACATTTTCCTGCCGCGTCTTTGGTCCTGCATGACCGGTCATTGCAGGTTTCGTTTCTTACAAAGAGGATGGAGGTGGTCGTGTCTGGAAGGGTACAGACACTGACGATACCTTGTTTACTAAGCACCATAGCTAACGTGACCGAATTCGCATTTATGGGAAATGCATGCGCTCAATGATTGCGCTGCGTAATCTCGAACTGTTTTTCCTCAAGATGGTGCCACCAATCACCAACCGAACGTGATCATAATGCTCAGGAGAAGTGGACAATTGGCAGAATTCATCTGATTCTCTCGCTGTCACTTACGCGAATAAAACTAGGAATGACTGCCGGTTAGTCTGCACAGGTGACAGCCCAAGTTTGAGTTGTGCGGGCAACTCGCCATGCTAAAAATAAGTAAAAAAAAAAAAAGCAGTAGAAGAGCGTATACTTAAATGGGACAGGCATCAAAATAAATGGACAAAAACACTTTGGCGTAATTAGAGAAGTGCTGATAACGAACTGCGGATGTCCGGCTTCGTGCAAGGATTCATTCTGGAGAAACTAGCGGTAATGTTGAGAGGATCTTGACAGGTTCCCAATATCTCAGGAACACTTAAGATCTGAGGATCAGGCTGACCACGATTAAAGATATATTTCGTATTCCATCTTAGAATAGCAGGACATTATTAAACCCGATTCCCAGCGCGAATTTACACATTCATGCACGATGTGTATTGCAAATTGTACGGCATTTTATGTACGAGGGTCATTTATTAGAAGAAAGGTCGTAAAATTGCATTGCTGCGGAAGAGAAATGCGCTTCTCAAATTACACACACACACACACAGCAGTTTAAATGACTGATCAATAACCACCTCGCCAAACAAAGATCCACTAAATTGTTTTGAGGTCATAGGATACATTTATGAACTGAAAACATTTCCGTATTTAGATTCATGGACGCCATAGAACAGGCGAATTATGCTATTGTAAAAAAAAAAAAAAGGGGGGGGGGGCAATCCTAAATTCTCACTGGAAGGTGAGAATAATTCAATACGTCTCGGAAAATCAAGCGCAGATCATTTGACTGGCATTTAGCTGTTGCTACCCGGCAAGAAGAAGAATGAAACCCTCGGACAAGCAATGTAGGAGTACCTTTTGGGCCATGCGTGCGAGTAGCACGCCATTATTCCAAGTCGAAACATGTTCTTTAGTAAAACCGTAAAAGCAAAGATATTGCGCAGTTGCTATTTCAGAAGAGAGAACTTTAAAAAAAATAGTCTATTTGTTACTTTTTCCTAATAGTTCATTATTAAAATTTGATATTAATAACGATTTTTTTTTTAATAAAAACGTGACGAGTGTCAACACTGACGTTGAAGAGCGGGGTATCTCGCAAAATGTGCACAAAAGGAACGATTCTTTTTCAGGTGAAAGCACGGCACAAGCTGTGGCGTGCAGCGATTCGAGTCCGGTGTGTCTCGAAATACACTTGTTGAAGAAGAGCATTCAAAAAAGTACGGCCCATTCCAGGAGTGAAAGTTAAATGAAGAGAGGGAGGCATTTTTTTTTTAATGAAAATGATTTACATCTCGTAAAATGTGCAATAAATGAACACGCGACATATTTCGTTTAATATTTTGTTCAACCAAACGGAATGCTGAAGATTCAAATTATTTCTGGCATTCAAAATAATAGGAAGGTGGTGTCGATATTTCCCTCTGCCAATGTGAAACGTATAATTACTCTTCACAATTACGTATCATAATAACAATCCTACCTATTTGTACTTCGGTAAAGCGAAAAACGTCTCTTCAAAATCCCCTGCGTGGCACAAAACTGTATACAGCCAAAGAATACTACGCGATCTGTAAAAGCAACAGACAACTAAGCCTACCTGCTATTCGGCCATCTACTACTGTGTATATCGTGTGGCGCTTGTAGTTTCAAAAAATAAAAATAAAAAAAATACAAGCGCCACGCAAGCACAAACGGCTGTTTCTTGAAAAGATTCGACAAAACAGTGCATATCAATAAGAAATCGCATTAAACTGCTTTTAAAAACTTCTATGGGAAGAGCAGGTGGAAAGCACAAACCTGCGGACGGACAGGGGAATAAAAATCAGTTAAAAGGAACATGAAAAGAAAGTTTTAAGATTAAGAGGGATTGTATTTTAAAGTTGCCTTGAAAAAAACAAGAATAAACAACAATCGTAGTGGTGCTTCTTAAAGAAGTCCACTTTCGGTTTTGTTATTTCATTTCGTTTCTCGTTTGGGTCAAAGGTCATTCGTAGACTTTGATATTCAGGACTGCCTGAACAATGAGCCACGGATTTAATATTTTTGGTTTTTAATTTTTTATCTTTTTCTCTTTCCTTTTTATTTAATCTTCTGTGATTCTAAATTTTGATCTTCAGAATCCTTCAATATCTTGCTATTATGTCCCTGCCAACGAAAAGAGTAAAAAAAAAAACCTAAAAATGATTCCGGGCCATGTCGGTGATAGTCGCTATTCCCCTTGCTTCTCCTCTATTTTGGAAACGAATCACTCCGTTGAAAAGAGGCTCCGATGTATTTACACATCAGCAATACCATAATTCCCGATCCCCGCCACAACAGAAATATCAGAAAATATAAGGAAGAGCTTGCAACACGCATGAATAAGAAAGAGATCGCAGTTTGCGAGAAACAGTTTGCAACGAACAAACTTTCCTTTAAATTCCGCCCCGTCCTCTGACAAGGTGCGGCTGAGCTGCCCACAGTGTAGGCATAGCTCGGCAGGGGAGAGGAGCAGATATTAGGGTTCACTTGACCTTTACGTATGCCGCTGTTGTTGCCCGTCTTTCCCACACATCACTGACCATATTCACTTTGTATGCCGGAGATTTTACACGACTAATTTGAGCGAAGTATCTGGTCGGCCAACCAGTGGCTGTTCGTTCCTGGACAGTGGGCGAGCGTGACTCTCTCGCCCAATGCTCCGCAGGCTGTCTGTCACACCTGCACGGTAGTGGGAACGCGCTTCAGCTAAACGAGCCTGAATGACGAGTTTCACACGAACTCGCGTTGGAATTTCGATGTATAAAGCAGCCAAGAGGGAACCTTAAATCTCGGGTGGTTTTCTCGAGTGCGTGCATTAGTGCTGTAATTGTCTGAGCGAGGAAATTCCCTTGTAGATCGCATCCACGGAGTGTCTGCTGTGACCTCCCCTCGTAATCACGGCCGATGAGAAAGGTACGCTTCGTAAAAATGGTTGTATGCTAGGATCACCGAAATTTCCATGCTCTGTTTTCTTAAATTTCGGCAACACGTTTATTCTTCCCCTCCCTAAACACAAGCTGAAAAATTATGTCGAACTCCCTTTCTTAGATCCATCTTCACCTCACACGCCGCAGTGGTTCTTCATTCTGCCACCCGTATCGGCTGTTTGCTTTGCTCGGAAACCGATATACATTTCCAAGCGAAGCAAGCCATTCATTCCGTTTCCATAAGACACGCAGTGCAGATGATCTGTCGTGACAATACTTTCAGATGAAAGTGAGCTCCGCATTTCGTTTTTTACACTTGGAGACAACTACGAGTAACTAAGCATCGCAAAATTTCCCGAGTATCAGAATCATTAAAGCATATTCTACCATGAATATCAATTAAAATTTCTGCAACGAAAAGTTACTCAGTAGACATTCAGTAATCCTCATTAATCTTCCTCTCGCAACGTAACGCATCAAATAATTTTAGCTTCGATGCCAAATGGAGCCTTATTTGGCTTAAATCGCAGAAGAATTCTGAAATGCTACAAGCAAAAGCGCGGCTGTAAAATCAGTTGAATGGCAAATCTAAGACGCAATAAATTGCCAATAAAATGTAATAAAAAGATATATTATACGGATTCCATCGGTAAACCCACAACAGACAAAAGTTTCAATTCGGAATGGAACGTTTCAGGATTGTTTATTAGCTAAACAAATAAGACGGGGATGCTCTGTCTGTTAGCTACGAGTGTTCTTCAGGCTGATTTACTTGGTTGCTCTTCAGGCCGACAATTGGGCTCGATTCCGTCAAGTATGTGGAGAACAAGGCTTACAAGATTTTATTTATTTATTTATTTATCTATCAGAGTTAGTCGGTGTCATACGGGATTGGATGAGTTTTTTCTTCCAAAAATATAAAAGTTCTTCCTGTCCCATCGGAACATACTGACTAAGCTACGGAGGCTCCTCTAAGGAAGTCAGTGAGTTGGAGAATGGAGAGAAAACTGGAAAATATGCTTGCAGGCAGATGTGAGTACGATCGAGTGATCTGATTTCTGTATGTTAAGAATATCGCAGCAGCAGAAATCCATCTCCATTTGGTGTAATGCCACTACTAACAGCACGAGGAGTCTCCAAAGCGTGATATGGATTCCAAAAAAACGTCCACTAGACGCAACAACGCCTTTTATGCAGAAAAGACAGATCATTAAAGGCAGATGTAACTGAGTGAGTGCCCAAGGACATAACATCAAAGCGGGTAGCTTGCACAGTATCGTTTCGAGCCACCTTGACTACAAAAAAGTGTGCACGTCGGCTTGTGTGTGTGTGTGTGTGTGTGTGTGTGTGTGTGTGTGTGTGTGTGTGTGTGTGTGTGTGTGTGTGTGTGTGTGTGTGTGTGTGTGTGGTGTGTGTGTGCTGGATGCCAACAGATGTTCAGCAAGGACTCCTCACCAAAAATCTGATCTTGCATCAAATGATTTTCATTTCATTGGAACGAAGAAAAGAATCTGGCGATGTGTGTCGCGTGCGGCCATTTCCCAACGACACCGATTCTCTCTCTACTAGGCCGGATGTTGGATGAAACAAATGCAAAAACATGTTTGGTGACTGTCTGTTTGGAAAAAAGTATGTGCACCAAAATTGATTCACGTGCCATTCAAGCAGTCTTTCACATAACAGTACTTGCTTATTACCTGATTTTAAAAATACTTAAAACGTGCTTTCAAAAATAATAACAGTCCAATCGCGACCAAAATTTATGAGATTATTTGGCAAATTCTTCATTTTAATTTTTACAATATCCGTTATTAATGGCTATTTTAGTGTTTTTACGTTGGATATTAATGCACTGAGAACCAATAAAATGCAGTACGATTTTAAAGCTGATAATTATTCGGATGAGCCTCATTAGTTCAATTTGAAACGCCACCGCCATTTGGTTAAAAGGCCTGAGTTCGACTTCTCAAAGAACCTCTATAAAGTTTTTTTTTTTTTTCAGATCAAAGGGAGCACTTTTCTCGTCCGATGCGGAAGCGTTTTTTTCTTCTTCCAGATTTTCAGGTTTTTTCTTCCTATCAGGTTTTTCATTCTTCAACCGATACACAAACAAACTAACTAGCCAGAGAATACACGCAATTTAAAACACACTCAGAAAATAATTGCTGAGTTATTCTATTCCGAAGGATTTGGTTTCGAAAGCCCGGAAGCTAAGGCTCAAGTGTGAGTGGATGACGAAGATGAAATAATGCAGAAATCTGAGTTTTGTTCATTCGAGAAAGGTTTTAAAGCCAAAAAACGAACACAAAGTTGACAGAAGGAAGCAGCACTGAGTGAGTGATCAGAAACGTCATCGTCCAAGCATCGCAGAAAAGCTAACACAATTGGAGAACTTTTCAAGATTAATTTTTTCAGAAAGTTTACTGAACTTCTGTATAATTTCTGAAAATACGAGGTTCACTGCACTGCTCATTTCGAACTTCGGGGTTAGCACTTAGCTGGCATGATATGATTTCTTGGGTGTTTCCGCTAATTTCAGTCACAACCCCCAACATTACCAGATGATGTTCAAATGCGAATTCTTCTTCAATCGGAACGGAAAGCGAGAACTCATCCTTTTCCAGCATTCTCGCTCTCTCTCTCTCTCCAGCTTATGTTCGTGTGGCTTTTTGTTGCCCAATCGAATTAGGTGATGTCGCGAGACAAATCCATTAATGTTGTTCAGTCGTTGGGTGACGTGAAGATTATTCTTGATTAACATCGCCTGCCCCAAGCAATTTCTGAGAAAATATGGTTTGAAGGATTTCTTCAATTAACACGAAAAAAAAAAAAAAAAAAGGATAAGTAAAGCCATTTATTTAAGACCATTTCAGCTTGAATATTCCAGGCTTTCATCGGTGGCAACAATGGTTAATTACAAAGTAGAACTCGCAAACGATGGACTGAAGGATAGAATGAGCCTAGTTTATTCGCTGATGATGCAACATATTTGTTTTATTGCAAACAGAACATTAACATGAAGTAAACAGAGATATATTCGATCTCTTGTTTTCGGTATATTCTGGGTTTATACAAACTGCAGAACTTGAGAAGAAGGACGTGAAACTGATAAGTGAATAAAAATCCGAGAAATGCATTTTAATAATAATCCGTAATTAATCAAGCCATTAGTACTATTCTAAGTGAAATTTTAAATTTGAAAAAAGTACGCTTAGCTACTGACTCCTCACCACCTGAAATCCATCACAAATATGCGTTTACCGATGCTTCTCCCACTGGTCGCCACACTAGGATAAACACTGCAAACTTCCGACCTCCATCGATCAAATAGTCTTCCATTTTCACGATAATATGACTTTTATTGGGGGGGGGGGGGGGAGAGTTAAACGATAGAACGAATGATGTCACAACTTCCACTAATGCGCCTCGTTCAATGGTGTAGCTAGAGCTTTTGCCGCCCGAGTTTGCCGCCCCTCTCAATACACACCAAAAATACTACAAAAAGTCAAAACGACGTAGAGGGAAATAAATTAAAACGCTACGTTTATTTTTGAAGTAAAACTTTAATTTCAACATTCTAAAATGTTATATTTCTTGCTTCTCTGTTAGCAAAATCACCGATGACATTGGCGAAGTCTATTTCATAATAATGCAGGTAATTCTTAATCAGTTTTATTTAGAACTAGCGCAACTTTCACAACTAACAACACTTACAGCAATCGTGAGAAAAATTCGCAGCGGTATTACAATAGTTGGAACTGAGTTCTCGAGACGGTATTTTAGAATTAACTGCAAAAGTTCAAAAAGGTTCAAAGTGCCGCCCGAGGAGGATCGTCCCCTCCGCCCCCTCTAGATACGCCACTGGCCTCGTTCTATATATGTTACAGTTACACTTGAACTTTAACGCATTGAAAACTGACTGGAAGACTGATTTAATGAGATGAATCTCCCTGATAGCGAACATCCAGATTTCTACCAGCCCTTTTATAGAATGAGGACTAATGTCAATATCTTATCATTCAGCGATGCAAGATTTTCAATCCGGTGTTCCGGATTGAAAATCCTGTGTTCCGAATTCTCCAAAAGACAACCGAAGGAAGTTGTCTTTTGGAGAAATCCTGCATTGATATACAAACTGGAGAAAAAAAAAAGCACTCTACGGTGCATAAGTGTTTTGTTAGCAAACGATCTGCATTCTAATACGTCAGCCTCTTTATTGTCTCGTTTCCAAGCTGCATTTCCGGTTCTAACCACTCCTTCTCCATCCTCCCAGCTATAACGAGCAAAAGAAAGAAAAGTTCAGAGAAGAAAAGTGCCTCCGAAAGGTTCTATCCTTAGAGCTTCTCAGTGAATCCTAAAAGTGCGAAAATAAGCTATTCAGCTTATTTTCGCACTTTTAGGATTGGGACAGAAGTGTTTTTCTTTCGGTGCTGTTTTTAACTTGAAAATGTTTTCTTTCTCGTTAACTTGAAAATAAAAATTTGAATAGGTCCAAGCGGGGAATTCCAAAAAACGTATGCGTTCTGATACCCACCCAAAATAAATAGATTTCGAGAAAAGCGCGAATAAAAAGCCTCAAATTAAAAGCAACGTCATGCGATGTCTCAAATGAAATGAATTCCTCAAATGAAATAATGTGATCGATAAACTAATAAGTAATTTTGATGTTATGTTAAAATTTTTCAAAACTTACATTTTTGATAAATTCCTCAATTATTACGTAGTTTGACGAATTTATTTACAAAGTATTTGTAGAGGAATTTCTACATACCATACCATAAAAGAAAGATATTATTTGGAGTTGAACCTTCATCTTTCCTCCATCGAAAAGAAACCTCGGGAAAGATACCGCCCATTTAAATAAATATAATTTTATCATTGATAGAAAAGAAGGAAATGTTCAAAAGAAAGCTAACCGAATTAGTTCTGAAACGTTTCGAGGGGCGTTAAAAACTGATGAGCAAATTCGACTTCTCTTTTTCGAGTTGTTTTCTAGCTGAACAATCGTTCTCCGATGTCATAGACGATGACAACTGCATCGGACAACTCATTCACTGCAGCGTGGCTCTTCCATTAGTGCTAAGAATACCTCTCTTGATATCCATTAAATCCCTCTCCAGACAAACAAATCGAATAATGTTGAACGTAACCGACTCTCTCTCATAAATCTCAGCCGTTGATTTATTTACCGTCTGCATGCAGTCAAAATATTGGCGTTGACGTCGGCCTAAGGGGAACCGGCTATCTGCTGTGAGAAATGGCAGACAAGACCTGCTAAAGGGGGGAAAGCTACAGAGATACGCGCATCTTTACCACCATTAAACTGACCCCCGCTTGTGTGTGTGGTCCCACCTGATCAGGGGTCAGCGAGAATGTCCCCTTATCAGAACACTTCCAGCTGATCCTTCTTTGTGAATTGGGCGTTAAATTTTCATTGCTTTCACATAAAAATGTACGCCACCTATAACAGGTAACCCTCGCAGCAGCAGAAGCAGACAGAACGAGATTGAGAGAGGTTCTGCAACTGATCTACATGACATGCGCAGTGGAAGCTGACAGAGAATCCATTTAGATGTGGGTTTCGTAGCTGACAGGAGACGCGATAAGATCGGTGCTCTGACAACGATGATTTCTTTATGGCTGTGCATATCGTCATGTTTCTTCCTACCGCCGCTTCCCCATGGGAACGGAGAGCACGAGACCTACACTCATTGGCTGAAGAAACGAGAGAGCCCCACCAGGTGTCCGTTGCTTCGATGTCAGGAACGGGAGTACGTGCACCCTGGCCTCTGTTAGGCCGCGCCGTCTAAGCTGCGGAATTCCTCTGTGGCCAGTGGACTCGGGGATTTATATTGGGTTGTCCGAGATAATTTGTGAGATATGAGAGTGCACGAGGGGGATACAGAGAAATGAACAACTCCGTGAACAACTGGAATTCCGTCTACCAGTGTTAACAGCAAGAGCAAAGAAATGCCGATTGGAAAGAGACCAAACAAAGCTAACACTGCGCGCAGCAGAGAACATGTTGATGCTTCACTGACAACTAATGTCGATTTGCTGCCGAAGATACACGGAAAGCGAACGAATGTCAGGCAGCTTACTAACTCTCCTGGAATGGATGTAGGTGGTATCAGTTTCAATGATTTCGAGAGAGATTCAAGCTGAATAGCTAAATATGGAAAAATTCAACCAATTTCACTTCTGGCTTAACTCAAAGTTCGAACAAATTTAAACTGACGAAGATTACATGTTAGAACGCGTAATATTTTTCATTTTTCTAAACATATTATATTTAAACTATCCACATTCTTAATTTAATGTTTATTTAATATTTTTTATCCAAATGATAGGTGGGCGGTTCTAGAAACTACTTGCTCCTTAATTGAGAGAAAGCTTTCGATGCTCAGCACCCTCTTCTTCATATTTCCTTCGCAACCATGTAAGCAGCACGAGTAAACTGAATATGTGGCCATTTTAAACAATTTAAACGATTAATTAAAGAAACATTTTAAAACCATTATGAAATTGGATTATTTTGCTTAAAATAATTTACACATTATTTACACAGTTACACATTACTGACATTTAATTAAATACGCGGCTGAGGTCTTGTACAAGTGGTAATTAGCAGGCCATCTAAATTTTGTACTGCAGGAAAGAGATAATGTGTGATATATTACATTATATATTAACCAGCAGAGCCAGTTGCAGTAAAAGGAAATTTCAGATATTTGGCAGAAAATGGGCTTTAACTTCATCAGTGGTACTCAATCTAAGACTCGAACGACCTTCCTCTGGTCCAAGGAAATGTATCGGAAAGTGAGTTAAAAGCGTCTAGTCGGATCAAGTCATGAAGCCGTGAAGGACATGAGATTACACGCATATATTGAAACGTCCACAGCCATCATAAATCCTGTGACCCCATGGAGGCCTGGGGGTAGCCAAATACAGTAATACCAAGTGATAACAATTCGCCTACTGGCCGATGATGCTCAGCCGGGAAGCGAATTGTTTCCTACTTTTACATTTATCTCTCATTTTTATCGCATTGTTTTTATGTATTTCAGAACAAATTTTGGAGTAAGAAATAAGTTCGAAATGAGAAAGATGAAGGAATTGTGAAATAAGGAACAGGAATAGCTGACGAAAATGTCTATTTAATGGGAACTGCAGAAAATATGCAAAATGTATGGTTCTGCAACATAGTAGTAGTTACTGCGCAATTCAATGTATGTATCCTTTCATTTAAAACCACTCTCAAGAATGTGTGACTTTGCGGTTGCAAGTTTTCTTCACGTACATCCCATTTTCTCCCACACTTTTGGACATGTTTACAATACGATCGCTTTATATATTTGAAATCCGGTCCCCATTATGAAAAGTTGATCGATTAAGAACAGACATCACTGCTCTTACTCATTCAACCTGGTGATTAATGATTCAAATTAATCAAGAGAGGTTTTTTTAATGAAAAAAAATTAAACATTCCGAAATTTGTGAAGAGATAACGCTTTGTTAAGAGATCTGCAAATATTTATAAATGATCATTAGAAAATATGACGAAAATAAGATGAATAGATAGCTCTTATAGATAAGTAAATAAGGATAATAATAATAGAAAAAATAAGCACAACCACTTCGCCTGAAATAATTTTGAACCAAGAATTTAAGAAATATTTTGCTACTCTGTATGTCCACATGGATCAGTTAGAAGTTTATCTTCTACGCAGTTTCACAAGATACGCGAAGAAGAAATTTTTCTTATGATCAATCGCTTGGCAACGATAAGGTCAGAGGCTTGAATGATCTACCACACACACACACACACACGCACACGCACACGCACACGCACACACACACACACACACACACACACACACATCCAAGAAGACTAGCAAAAGAGAACAGACACAAAACATGCAACATCCTCTTCATCTGCACCAAGGCCGTCATCTACAGCTTCTGCCTTAAGCACACAAGAAATATCCAGCATCCATCCATCACCAAATCGGAACAAACCTTCATGTGGAACCTACATCGAAAACTACAAAGCAAGCTTTCACTGGAATTTGATTATCACAAAGAAACAAGAACTGTAACGAAAGTACTTAAGGGGTAAAGCCAACCGGTACCCTGTTCTGGATTCCCGACGACGATACACTTCAAGTAAAAAGACAAATCCTCTGTGCCGCTCATGTATCATTTGCCTCCTTTTTATTGTATATCCAAAAAAAAATCCTTTTTTCTCTATAATAATTATAATATGTAAATAGTCTTGTTGTTGGAATTCTTGAAATGTATATTACATCAAGTTAAATAAATAAAAAAGAAATACTGTAAATCTCTCTTTCTCACTCACTCACTCACTCACTCTTGTTGTAAGCATGTCTTTTTAGGTTTAATTAAGCTACTATTGATCATCTTCACTCAATGAATCTCTGCGATGGGAACAGCACTTGCTGGCTGCATGAGTTCGCAGTCAGAATCTTTTTAGCGTTATACACAAATTATGAAAATATTAATGAGGAAAGATGTCCGGGATACTCTTGATAGTGATCAGTTGTTGAGCAGCACAGCACAGCACAGCAGAACATGGGTTCATTAAAAGGAAATAAATCACTTAGGACAAGTGTTCCTTTTTTATGATGAAGTCACGAGACAAACAGACTGAAGTAATAGCTACAATGTGATTTATTCCTTTTAGGAAAGTCTTTGATAGTGATCTACATGAAACTCTTTTGATAAATATGTGCCAAACAGGTACTGATCCCACAATGAGATGGACAGGAAATTGGCTCGCAGATAGATAAAGTGGCACTGTATCACAGGGTTCCGAATTAGAGCCTTGCTATTTAATATATTCATAAATAATTTGGATTCTAAATCAGCAAAGAAAACAAATTGCTCTTTTTTGCTGATGATGTAAAGTTGAGCAGAATATTCAATTGTTAAAATGCTTTACGTTCACTTCAGAATGATCTTAAATGGTTACGAAGAGTGGACAGAGAAGTAGTGTTTAAAACAGAATGTCAACATATACAAGTATTTCCAATTCCCTGAGAAGATAATGTTATATGGATGTAAGTTCATTGGACAGGCATCAGAAAAATATAATGAACCAATGGTTTGGTTTTTATTATTATAATTTTTATAATCACTATTATCATGACTATATATTATTATCATAATAATAATAATAATATTATTATTATTATTATTAATATAATAATAATATATTAATAATATATTATTAATATATTTGTTGCCACAAACAAGGCGACAAACACGCAACAATCCATGGATAAATGACGACATACTAAATACTATTACTGAAAAAGAAAATCTATGGAAAAAACTTAAAACGCCACCCAGTAACACACATTTACAAACCTTATACAAAAACACAAGAAATAAACTAACAACAAAAATTCGTAGGGCAAAAAGACGCTACTACTTCCAAAAATGCATGGAATATAACGACAACATTAAGCAAACATGGGCTACACTCAACGAATTAGTAACCCAAAAAAAGAAAACTTCAGCACAAGATTTTATTGCAAAAAGATTCGGTCAGGACACAAACTGAGAGGAACTAGCAGACTCATTCAACCATGCTTTCACAAACAACATCACACAACTCAAAAAAGACAAACTACCAACGATCAACAAAAAACTGCCGACACAAAGCCAACAACAAACGATGTATTTTCCACCCATAACAAAACAGGAACTGAAAGAAGCAATCCTATAACTAAAACCAAAGACCACTCCAGGAATAGATAAAATAAGACTCACAGACCTTATAACACACTTTGAACAAATAAATCCAATACTTTTGAAACTCGTGAACATAATATTCGACACAGGCATTATTCCACAACAACAACTAAAAACTGCAGTAATTACGCCAATATACAAACACGGCAAAAGAAACGATACTCAGAACTACAGACCAATAGCTACGCTACCAGTCATCTCAAAAAGTCTAGAAAAAATAGCACACACCACACTACAGAACTATTTACAAAAGTACAACATCATCTCACAAAACCAATACCGCTTTCAGAAAACAAAAAGCACCATTACTTTATTAGAAGACATCGCCGACAAAATAAACAAAGCTCTCGACAAAAACAAGTACGCCGTCCTTATACTGCTGGACCTAACCAAAGTATTTGACACACTTGAGCATGACATACTACTCACCAAACTATACTCAATAGGTATAAGAGGAACACTGCATACATGGTTCAAGAACTACCTATCAAACAAAACACAAGTAACAAAAATAGGTACATGTCACAATCGGAGTATACGAGTAAAACACGGTGTACCTCAAGATGCCATATTATCACCCACTCTATTCAACATATACATTAACGATGTTCATAACATATCCATAAGAAGTCAGATATTTCAATATGCAGATGACACTGCACTACTAGCAATCCACACAGACATTAACACAGCTCTCTGCAAAACACAACAAGACCTAAACGAAATCATAACATACTTCCACCAAAACGCAATTCTAATCAACGGCACCAAAACGCAATTCTAATCAACGGCACCAAAACACAGATGTTGATAATACACAACCCAAGAATCATACGCCCTGCATCACTATCGATACATTGTCACACATACCGCTGCATTAACAACAAAAATACCTGCCAATGTTCCGAAATCAAACCTGTAACACACGCAAAATACCTCGGACTCTATATAGATTCCAACCTTAAATGGACAAAACACATAGAATACCTACACACCAAACTCCGGATCATCGCAGCAAAACTCTTCCAAGTCAAAGACATTATTCCACCCAACATAAAAAAAAACTCCTATATCACGGTATCTGCGAATCCCTACTCAGATACGGAATAACAGTCTATGCAAATACATCAAACAGCCACCTAACAAAATTAGAAACACTACACAGGAAAATCGTGTCAAAAGTGATCTGGACACCTTATACGCAGCAACCAATATCCGACAAGCACATGGCGACACACAGAATTCTGAGCATTAAAAACCTGAAACACTACATGACATTAACAAGGAATTACTTCAACATCACCTATCGAAACAACAGAGACACATATCGTATAACACGACCTACAACAACTCTCTACATCCCTTCATCAACTCATACGGTTCTTTTGTGAGATCACATCAGATACCCACGCAACTCAGCAACCTACCAAGAAAGTTAAAATACGAAGATAACTACAGAACATTAAAAAACGAACTCTGGAAAATATACCAACAAAGTTAAGAAACCATTAACACTAATATACACATCACAAATCACTAGCATCCAATGCCTACATCCCATACATAAACAGTAGCAATAACACAAATAGTGAAAGCTAAATCCCACTCTCTTCATAAAAGCTAACCCAAGCTTCGAAGTAGGTGGGATTAACTTGCCTCACTCATCTACAAGTAATCCTTATAAGCAAATGCAGAAATTTGTATGTATGATCACTCTTTCTCAAACTTTAAAAAATAAAAATAAATAAATAAATAAATTATACAAAAAATTCTGTTTAATATTCATTGTTAATATTAGAAGAACATGTGTTGTAAATACATAATATAAAGGCAAAAAAGTATTATTAAAAATTTTAATTGGAATCCAATGTAGGAATTGCAGCACTTAGTGCTGAACTCTGTAAAATTATAAGGTGTAATGTCACACAAGATGTTCATTGTTTGTATAAATATTTTAGCACTCAATAAAAAAAAAATTATTATATACTAGTTATTATATTGTTATTATATTATATTATTATCATTTCAGAATGGATGAATGGAAGAGAGAAAATAAGCTGAATAAATATGCAAAAGCAACCAATACGTGTATTTTGAATTTCGTGGTAGTGTATTGGTTTGGCCATCGCGTGCTCCAAATTTTCCGTGACATGCATAAAATGAACAGTGAAGACCACATTTTTAGAGTTACCTGTTCATCGAAGTATGAATTTGAATTTGAGTAATTTGGAAAATTCATGTCATTGCCACTTCATGTCTCCTTGGGGGAGAAATAAAATTTCACTTGGAATTCAAAAGTAACTTTTTCAAAATTTGAATTACAATATTCCTTGTTTAATATTATGCATAACGTTATTTAATATCATACATTTACAACATCGGTTGGTGAAATCTTTTTCATTTTGTAAATACTGATCCCGGATGAGGCATAATGTACCGGCTTGCATCCTCGAAGCTTGGTGAAACTTACCCGAGAATGACATTCGTTTATGGTTTGTTGCTGTGTTGCAAGTAGATCCGACATATGCCACACCACTGTAGTAAGAAGAATAACATGTACGTTGGCGCGCGCGCACACACACACACACACATATACATAGAGAGAGAGAGAGAGAGAGAGAGAGAAAGAGAGAGATTTAGGGACGCACGATGCCTGATTGAAATGGAAAGCCTGACGTCATTTAGTGCATCTCATTAGGTTTTTAAGGAATGTCTGTGTCTCTTTCAATTACACCTTCCAAAAAAATTAACAGAACGAAATGTTTTTCGTGGTTATTTTTATACTGATCTGCAAATTATTCATGCCAATACAAACACTGTACATCTTCAGTACCTTTAGGATGCAAATCACCATCATTCATGATATTCTTTGAAATGTGGGCCGTTGGTTGAATTGAAGCCGGGTAGTCGCAGGTGAAGGTGGCACGTTCGCTTAATGTGTCACGAAGTTCCATCTTGTCACTATGGTCGCAGTTTCAGAACTATTACAAGAACTGATAAGCTTGCCCGACAGCCACATCAACTAGAATGGACCACGATGTGGCTCTTACAGCAAGACGAAATCCTACTGTCTCCTGAGGTTATTACGGACATTGGTGAAAACATTTCCAATACGACTGTGTTAAGAAGTGATCAATTCAAGTGGGGCACTACGCAAGGAAGCGAGTGATTTGTATCCCATTAAGCAGAAAACATCCAGAGCTTATCCAAACTGGTATCATGAACATATGACTTGAAGACAGATCTGTGGGGGTACAGTTCTGGCATCTCTTGAGTCCCATTTAGCCTACAAACGAAATCTAGACGTTGTTTGATCTGGAGAGAACGAGGAATGCAGTACCATCCCTCCAATCAGAGAACGGGAGACTTACAGTGCAGGCGATGTTCTCATGTGGGGCGGCATAAGGATCAATGACCGCACCCCTCTTCATTTTTGTGATGGAGATGCATTAACTGCGCAGCGGCACCAAGAAAAGATCTTTGAACTCTATTTATGGGTGCGGTTGACCCAGATTCTCTTCTCAAGCATGACAATGCCACTGCCCATAGAGATCAAGTGTTGGAGGAGTATTTTGATACTAAAGATATCAATCCTTATATCGAGCATCCACCACTGTGTCGACTTCTGTAATGATCTTTATTTACATCACATTTTCTCCAAGTGTTTCGTTCATTTTGTGGAGCAGTGTAGTTACACCTTTAAGGGCCCGTTTAGGATACTGTAGTTCGCAAGGCTTCTGTTTTCAAATGGTAGTCTGTTTGATATCCTGAATGTAGACGCTCCGAGAGGCCTTTCCATGGCGATTATTATATTTATATGTGGTACACTTTGTCTGAGGTCTTGTTATAAGATATGTGGTTCTGGCTAGTCTGTAGCTTGCATCACAGTAATATTTTAGCATAGCTGCATAATGACATGCGTTTTTCTGTAAGTACTTTTATGTTCTGGCATTAGAGAGCGGATAAAGCAGATAATGACTCTTTGTTGCTAAAAGGATCGGCTTTGTCATTTTATGCTGTAACGATACTAAACTATTCAGTTCAACTCTTATAATTAGATATGCTATCTAGTTGGTTTTGTTCTAGAATTTTCTCTTTTCCCTTCCCAGACATACTTAAATGGTCCGAACCCAAAGCATATTTTTACACTCCTTCGCCGCATACATAACCATTCGAAGGCATTCATATCTTTATCAGGTTTGCATACCGTGGCTGAACTTTCACACACATTTTTCCAATTCCTGATGATCTAGTTTCCCTGACTCACTGCATTAGATCTCATACAAGAAATAATTCCCCCAGGTTTCTGATGCCAAATGAATTCAAGTGTAGGCCATCATTCTTATACAAATCTTATCTGCCATCAAACATACTCCACACGTCTAAAAACTCACGTCCATTTCTTCTACATAGCTTGCGCGTGAAATCATTTGCTGTCATCGCCCTCCTTCTTAACTCAGTACTATCATATCTGGGTAGTAATCCTACAATTTTTACTCTTTCACATTTCTTTCTCGCTTCTTCCAACAGATCTTTCATATCTTCTCTCATACTATATTTGTTACCACTTAAATTATTAGTACCCACCAGAACTACCATTTCTTTTACATTTCTTTTTTTGGTTTTCAATTACGTTTGTCATTTTTAATTTTCGCTCCCGGGAAACTAGAAGTGGTGACTCCCTCGGCAAGCGCAAATTTTAAAATTGAGTCACCATCCCATATCACCTCTTTTTTTTCCCTTAGGTATTATCTGACTTACCTTGTTGTTAATAATATTTTGATTACCAAGTTCAGTACTTTCCTGCCTGTTCTTTTTCTGATCCTTCTTCTTATCCTAGGTTTAGCCAAACATTTTCCCACCTTTTCCCATTCTCTGGTCGATTTTCTAATTTCAATATGTTTCAATATAAATTCAATATAATTTCAATATTCTTCAATATGTAGAATTAAATTATTTTGTATAGATAATGAACTGAGAATAGAAATGAAGCTACCAACAAAATATGAGATCTAAAGAAGCAGACCATACATTAGTGCTTAAACATTGAGACATGAGAAAAGAATATCTACAAAAAGTGCATACAGGTTCAAGATTGAACATGAAGAAAGTATTCCAACTTGATATTAACTTGATATTATTATAAATTGCTATTATGATATTGCGGACATGTATAAGGCTATGCATTATACATGTCCGCAAGGAAATGTGCTTTGCATTATGGGAGATACTGAGACAAGGAGTGATGGTAGCTTGGTCCACCTTTACCACGAGTTGCCTCAGTCCTGAAGATACTTCAGGCGCAAACTTTGTTTGCTTACACTTGGATAAAGGATTAAACTAAATTTATTATATATTAATGTCAAGAGCAGTTTGTGCGCATCTACTTACATGTCAAAGAGGACCCTCATTGCTGATCGTTAGCTTCGAATTTCCTATCTATCCTCCCTCCCTGGTGGTTATTTCACTTTCCCTCGCTCATTCCAATCATATTGATTTCCTTTCTCGAAACCATCTTCTCCCTTTTCTTCAGTTTGTACTGTCCTGTTGTACAATATTCTATCTGAAAATATTCAAATTAAGCTTTACTTATTATATTGATTTTAGAAAGCATACTGCGAAGTTATCTCTAACAAATTTAATTTTTGTTAACTTTCTTAAACTTAATTGTTTATTACTACATTTGTAGAAAAGGACTTCACTGATTCTTAGCATTTTCGCACTGTTCGTTCCAATTATTTTTATATGATTTTATCAAAATATTCTGTGAGAAAAAAAAACTCCTTCAAAGAAAAGTATCAGAAATTCCCTCTAAACACGAAAATTTCTTACATATACACCTTACCGTTGTCATCAAGGAAGATTAAATTGTAAACAACTTACAGGTAACATAATCGGGTAATCAACAGTCAAAATTTGTTTTATTTTATAATACATTCGTCTATTTTTATTAACATAATTACAATTCGTTTAAATTTGGGTGCAGACCTTACACCTTGGCTAAAATCTTTATTAGACGAAATTATATTTGATGCATTTCAGCTTCAATTTATTTTAATTTCTATTTTGTGCCTTTGACTGATCAATTCTTTCATATTAATGCCTTTCGTCACTGTGATTTGTCCATTTTTTGAATGTTTATTATGTTTATTATCATTTGGGGGAAGGGGGAGGTATGTTACCACAAAAATGATCTTGTAAGTACAGCTTTCGTAGGCTTAAATAAATTGTTCGATTTCCTTTATCATCGCATTTTACGTCAGTTACTTCGATATCTGTAACTAACGTCCTGAGGCGAACGCCTCAGGCCGTTTATTTGGTACACACGGAAATTATTATTATTATTATTATTATTATTATTATTATTATTATTATTATTATTATTATTATTATTATTATTATTATTACGGGCGACTCCAGGGAGTCCTTAGTCTCATCGAGGGAGGCCCTAAACATCATGTCCACAGAACTATACGACATTCTCACAGTATCTATCATACCTTGCCTTGAACTCATTCACCGTCATAGCACCCACAACAGACTCTGGCAGCTTATTCCACTCATTTACCACTCCAAAAGTAAAGAACCCAGCTCTAACACCCTTGCTAACCACACTCTTTCCCAGCTTCCATATGTGTCCCCTAGTTCTCCCACAACCAGCCCTGTTCTCAAAAATATCCTCTTAATTAATCCTATAGAAACCTTTTAGCAATTTGAATGTCTCAATCATATCACCCCTCTTCCGCCTATCATCTAATTTCTGCAACCCACAAATCTTCAACCTGTTCTCATAAGGTTCATTCCAATGACCTGCTATCATCTTGGTCGCTCGCCTCTGGATCCTCTCCACCTCCTCCCCAACAAGAAGAAACCTAGGTGACCAAATCTGGGCACAGTAGTCGAGATGGGGTCTTATCAAGGCTCGGTACAGAGGAACAATAACTTGCTTGTCTCTGCTCGTCAAAGTATTTTTCAACAACCAAGTGAGACGATGCACTGATTTAGCCACTTTTGCAATGTGCCCCCTAAACTACATCTCCCTATCCGGCAACACTCCCTGCCTCATCAATCTCCTGGAGTACAGTTCCACCAATGTGGTATACTGGTGCTAATCTTTTCACCCCAAAATGCATAACCTTACATTTTGTCACATTAAATTGACATCCATTCTCCTTTGCCCAGAACTCCAATCTATCCAAATCATCCTGCAAGATTTTGACATCTTCTGCATTCACTATTGCCCTACCCAACTTTGCATCATCAGCGAACAAATGAACTGTTCCTCTTAGATCCTTCCCTATATCGTTAATGAACAAATTAAACAGCAGTGGTCCAAGAACAGAACCCTGCAGCACGCCCCTAGTCACAGGCCGTCTTTTGGACTCTACTCTTGAATAAACTACTCTCTGATAACTCTCCATCAACCACCCACCTATCCATGTCACCAACCGTATATCCATTCCCATATGTTGTAGTTTATTCCCGTATAAACTAATGGTTCCTTCATTCTTTCAATGTCACCACCTGGATGATATACTCTTGCAAAGTTCTCACTCAGTAATTCCACTATATCAACTGATTCAGTGACCTCCTTACCATCGTCATTCCTTAAAATCATTTTGCCGTGTACAGTTTTTTTTTTTTTTTTTTTTTGCTTGCAGCATATTGAAAGAACTGTTTGGGATTCTCTTTTGCTTGCACATAGCTAGTTTCCTTTCATAATCCGCTTTTGCTTTTTTTTACCACACTCGTTACCCATCTGGCCTGCACTTTATACCGTTCGTGTGCCTGCAGGTCACCTCTTTCTTTAAATTCCCTCCACAGTTGTTTCTTTTTTTGCAGCTCAAGCTTAATGGTGTTATTCATCCATTTAGCCCCTACTTGTATTACTATTCGGACCCTAGGTATACAATAAGCCATAGCCTCCTGTAAATGCTCCTTGACCACTTCGCATGCGCTATCGACATCCAGCTCTTGCAGTTTTACATGCCATGGCACTGATCCAAGCAATCTCCTAAGCTTGTCATACTTGCCAGCACAGTAATTCCACATATACTCTGTCTTAATCGAAAATTCCACACTTTTAACCACCTCCCAGGTGGTTAAAAGTGTGGAATTTTCCTTATGATCACTCTCACCAATAGGTGGCAACATGGTCATATTCATTACAGTCAAATTCTCAGATGCTATTACCAGGTCAAGCACTGTCAAACCCCTAATATTTTCAATTACATGCTGTCTCAGATAGTTATCCCTTAATAATTGAATAAAATTCATTTCCTTCCTCACATGTGTCCTCGCCTCCTTCCAATCAATGTTACTATAGTTGAAATCCCCCATAATAATTACCCTTCTTCCACTCATTTCATCAATTTGTTTATGCATACTATCTCCACTATCTATTCCATCACCTGGTCTGTAGCAACACCCCACTGTATATTTTGTTTTGCAAGTCTCAATCTCACAACAAATACCCTCAAATTAGATCTTTTCACTATCCTGCGATACAACTTTAATTCTCCTTGGCTGCAGTTCATCAGCTATCATCAATAACACCCCTCCCCCCCATTTTATTCTCTATGTCCCTCCTAAATACACTATAACCTACACATTCTATCCCACTAACTATATCATCTTCCGTCAGCCATGTTTCACTAATGCCAATAATCTGTGGCCACGAAGAGCCAACCGTGGCCAAAAATTCTTCCTTCTTGTTCCTAATACTCCTGGCATTAGTATACATGAAATGCAGAGGTCCCTTTGTCCCACCCCTATCTTGATGCATTATTCTAACTATCCCATTCCGATTACTTGTCCTTAGTACTGGCTCGGGTACATTATATACATTCTTACACTCAACTGTCTCACCGATGTCCGCATATCCACTCCCCCCCCTCCTTGGTAGTTCTAGTTTCCCTGGTTCTGCACATCCATTTTCACTTCATTCAGCAACACCTTTTTCCAGTTTCTGCACACCAAATCCATTCAAACGCAGGCCATCCATCTTGTATAAATCCTTTCGCCCATCAAACTCATTCCACACGCCCACGAATTCCACACCACACCGTCTGCATAACCTGCGCATAAAGTCATTTGCGATTATGGCCCTCCTTCTAAACTCCTCTTTGTCGTACCGCGGAAACAGAATCACCATCGTAACGTTGTCACTCTTTTCTTTCGCTACCTTTAACAATACTTTCAAGTCCTCTCTCATAAAAAATTTATCTCCTTTCAATTCATTCGTACCCGCCACAACTAATTCTTTCACCCTCTGTTTTTGCGCTCTAATACTCTCACTTACATCTTTCAACTTCGCACCCGGTAAGTACGATTTAGTTGATGACATTGATGACGAAATTGGTGACAACTTCCATTTTGGTAATGGAAGTGCAAATCTTTCGCTGCCCTTACAGCTGCCTGAATGGCAGTTTTTGAAAAAGAGAGATGGGATACAAATGACCCCTTATGGCACCGATTTTACAGCTTCTGAACTGGTAGAGAAAGGCCGGACCAAGTAGTAAAGAATTTGCAGAAAAGCGACCCAAGTAACGTACATAAACTTCCACACTGCCAAAGGTAATTTGTTCCATTGGCTCACTTGCATTTGCTTTTCGTTGTTTACTGAGAACCAATCCTTTTTCTCATCTAATACTGAAAAAATAGTTCCTTAGGACTTTATATTGAAATAGTATGAAATAGTATGGGAAATTTTTATAAAAACAGGAAATCTTCACGAGTGTAATTAACAATACGTAATATTATAATGTATACCTCAGATATAAAGAAATAATAGATGTTCTTTCTAACTAATGAGAATAACACTGGAAATGTAAAACACCGCATGTAGAACATATGCTAAGAAAAATATATAACGCCTCAGGTACGCAATGCCGGTTGATTTCTCAGAAACTGGTTTCTTTTAAATTTATTATCACCGATCGAATTTTTCAGTTAGTCTTAGAATAGTGTAAACAAATGCTGCCGCATAGGAATCGTTGAGCTGTGTACGTTAAAAGAGAAAATGTAAAAGCCAAGATTCAGGAAATGATGACTATTGCAACTGAAAAAAAAAAAAAGTAAAACACTAGTAATATGGGTATATATCCCAATTTAGAGGAGATAGTTCTGGAAAGAACTGTTGTTCTTCGTCGCCAACCATTAACCTTGAACGAATGACACCAGATTATCATAAATCCGTAATCCGTAAACTTGTAATCTGTCGTCGCTTGTTATGAGAGAATTTTCAGAGAGCGTGTCAAGAAAGGCACAAGTACATTCAAAATGTGACATAGATCACGTCAATGGCTTAAAACTGAAGTATCTGTCATAGGTGCATGTGCAGGACAACATGGTGTTCAGAGTCCTCTTTATACACCTGAACGCTGAAATAATCCTTAATGGAATGAAAGCCTTCAGTCCTTTCTGTTTATACAAAATCTCTGACCTCTCGGCTTTCCAGAAAAAAAAAAAAAAACGCTAAAGTAATTCATCACAAAAATCATCACCAAATCCATATGATATTCTGGAAGGACCAATTACAAAATACCTTATACACAAATATAGTTGAGACTTCTAGTCCCTTGACAAGGCGAGTGCAATTTTTGTTCTTCCATGCTTCCATCTTTTTCACGCTCAAACAGTACCACGGTTACATTACCTAAAGATAAAGCTAGCTCTTGACATCGGACTTCTCCAACTCTTGTTTAGACAACAAATCACCTCCCATCTACCTTGAATACGTTCTACATTTCACCAGAAAAATCCTCCTAATCTAACTACTAATGGTCCAGATACATCTCCGAATGCACTTAATTTGTTTTATAGCCTTAACACTCACGGCCTAAACATCTCCAATGTAAGCTGTCGTATTCGCCAGAAGAGTAGCAGCTTACATTAAAGATACAGAATGAGGGTTAAAACTATAAAACTCGCTGCATGGAAAAACTCACAGCATGGAAAGAGCCTTCATCCAGTCTATCTCCCTAACACGGGAAATCAAAGTCAGCCATAGAACTATCGCCTACCAGAATCCTCTGGAACATTAACAATCAATGCCGCCTACATTTAGAGAACATTAACAGCCAATTTCTTCATCACGTGAAGACCGAATAAATTGCATTGATCTTGAGTGGACACAACGCTTGTGCATATTCTGGACGTGGTATGTGGAAATTATTATGACATATCGTAAGTATGAAACTTGACTTCACTATTGAGTTCATCATTCAAGAGAAGACTTTTTTTTTTCACAATATTATTCTGAGTCGTGACGAAAAGCCATTATGGCTCGATATACTGACCAAAAATTCTGCAGCAGAACTACGATTTTGGAATCGCTAAGTAATCCCGTCTGCAATCTTGCTAGATGTTAAGTTCATCTCCTTATACTTATTCCACTACTGATCTTGCAGTGTTCAATCACAGGTTTGAAAATGATCATTCAATCTGTTATCCATGTCTGTTCTTATGTTTGCCTTTTAGGAACTTCGTCAGAAAGTCCAGCCAATATTCGATAATTTCAGCACTTCTTGAAACCCCCTGCAAGTGACGTGGAAATTTTAAAGACCCGATCGGATAATTCACAGTTGGTCAGGTATAAAAAAAAAGGAAGGAGAATTTCTTAAAAGCGTTTCGTTAGCAAGCAGTTATTTTTAAAGTAGGATGGGCAGTAAAAAAAACAATAAATAATCGATGCATTTTATTACAGTGTCTGTATAACCTTGAGACCTCGATCTGTGGCACAGACCAGCAATTAATCCAAGTAGAGTTTCCCTGGCGGAATGAGGTGTTCTAGCCGCGCATGTCTCAGAAATCGGCAGTCAAGCTCACACTGTATGAGTTCTAGATTTTAAGATCACGAGATGGTGGCTGTTGCTTGAGGTACGCTCTCCCTGGTGCCACTAAAATCATCGATAGCCAGGATTCTTTCGGTAGCAGCTATAGAAGAAAACAGGCTGCCTTCAGATTTCAAAAAAAAGTTAGGAATAAAGCAGCTGTTGTTGCCTCCTTTTTACAGTTATAAAAAGGTTTATTTAAAAAATTCAAGATATCGCCAAAAAAGCAAATTTAATTGAATACATTTAATGTAATTAATATAATAATTATAATTATAAATTAATATGTAACATGTAAATATTAATATGTAAGTAACATAAATGTCAATATTTATATAAATAACAATATAAACATAATACAGAAAAAATATATATATATATATAATATTAACATTGTGTAATTTTAATTAATAATAGAGTTAAATTTATTTAAATTTTAATTCCAAGATAGATTAACAGAGATATTAGAAATATTATTGCACATTACTAAGTATACATATTTCAGTGTATGCTAAATATTCATAAATTTTTTGCCTAATAATAAGATATACAAAATGACATTCATTTGGAGTAACAGTTTTTTTTTTAATGTTATTTATTTTTTCCTTTTCTCATTTATGGTACGAGCTGAGTAGGATTTTCAAATATTCTAGACTGGCGAATAGCCGCACTTTGTAGTACCGCAAATATGGACAGTCATTTCAGGATTTTTTTAAAAATTATTATTATTATATATGATTACGAGAACGATGATTGCGTTGGAGTATGAGTGTCCAACAGTATACGATGAGTATACTGTTGGAGGGTAAATAATTATGTAATGGGACAAGCAACTGATTAATAACGTTCATATTGTTGCTAAGATTATAATAAATTATAAAAATTAATAAAGAAATTATATGCTTGGTTTAATCCTTTATCCAAGTGTAAGCAAACAACGTTTGCACCTGAAGTATCTTTCGGAATGGGGCAACTGTGGCAAAGGTGGTATGACTTCACATCATTTGCCTTAGTATCCCATAATGCAAAGCACATCTCTTTGCGGACAAATATAATGACATGCATTATGGGAAGGGTCACTCCCCAGACCGGTTTCGCCCTTTATTAAGGTCTGATCAGTGGAAGCCAGACCCGCAGGTGTGATTCCAGGGTTTAAGTAATGCAGAAGTCATATTTTCCCATATAGTTGCCAAAAGGTGTCTCACCTTATTATTAAAATCCTCCGGATTAGAGATGGATAGTTGTTGAAAGTTTTTCGCTAGGTTCTATTATAACTATCTATATCTCATCTATAGTTATATATAATTATCAATATCTATATTTCAACAATATCTATCTCTAATCCAGAGTATTTTAATAATAAGGTGTGACACCTTTTGGCAACTCATATGGGAAAATATGACTTCTGCATTACTTCAATCTGGGTGCCTGACCTCGGGGTCTGGCTCCCACTGAAGAGATCTCAATAAAGGGTTCTGGCTCGCACTGACGAGATCTCGGTTTTCGGCGAGGTAAGTACAAGATAAGTTTTCTTTCGTTTGTTTTTTCACTTTCATTTATTTTACTGGTGCTAGTGGTAATTTCGTCCCCACCGGTCTTTTAATAAATATTGGTAGTGAAGTTAGTATCTGCATTACGGGATTACTTTTAGCGGTTTCACGGCTGCCATTTATAGTAGCTCAAACGAACATGTGCTGGTGGTGCAGAATTATTTCTGTACCACGGGATTATTTTATTCTCAGTCTTACGACTGAAAGTTTTTTTTCTTCCAATTAAACGCAGAGGTTATAGTCTTTTTCCCACTTGAGATAAATGGTACCAATTCCTCCAAGGGTGCGAACTCAAGGAACTGAAATTCCCGGATGTGAAGAAACGAGACGGATAATTAAGGTTTTAAAAGAGATAGTCGGCGCAAACAAGATTTATTCTTTCACCCCTTACGGCGGAGGGAAATATTTAAATGTAGTTAAAGATGTGGAAACAAGAGGCAAACTATGACAGGATTTTACTTGCGAAGGCGGCACAGTTATTCCTGTAATGGTCGGGAGCCAGGTAAAAACAGTAAAAATCGAAAGATGTCCGATGGAATTTTAAAGAGAATAGTAATGAGATTCTTATACAAACATTTTCGAAATGGGGTAAGATTAGTAATATACGAAAGGGTTTGTCAAGTGAAGATCCAAATTGGTTTTCTGGTGATGTCACCTTCACAATGGATATGAAGACGCCCGTACCAAATTTTGGCAACATCGGTACAACCCGAGTTATGGTAAACTATCCCGGAGTACAACGTCAATGCCTGCGTTGCGGTTCATACGATCACTTAGGTGGTAACTGTCCCAAATCTAAATGTTTCAACTGCATGAAGATCGGACATATCGCTAATCAGTGCCTCAAACCCTATCAAAAATGCGAAAGTTCTGAACACTGCGTTAACACCTGTAATTTTAGAACTTTCGCGAAAAGAGTGGGAGCTCCTGTAGAACCAATTAGAACACCATATATATCAGAGGCATAATGAAGAGTTCCCGGATCTTCCAATTCAGTCTAGTAAAGACGGCGCTTTTAAGCAAACTACACTTGGTAAAATCACAAAAAGTGCGCGACCGAATCAGTTAGAAATTAGCCCCAAAATTCCAGATCTTCAGGAGCAACTTTTCCAGTCAAATACTGATGGAACATCAGTTGAAATTACCAATAATGAACCTAAAATAACAACTTAACAGGTACACAATGAAATGCAAAACATTCAACTGTTCTACAAGGAGAAACTGGAGAAGAAACAAAAAAAGCAAGTAAGACAACTGAAAGAACTTAATATGCAGACAAGATCATCAAACAGGAAAGACGAATTAATAAAAAAAATTGAAGATAAACAAAAAAAATTTTAAAAAAAGAACACTGAAAGGAAAAGAAGTAATAAAAAATGTAATGCTGGAGAAGACTGTAGATCATCAAATGAAAACTCTTCAGGCTCAGAAGAGTTTATGGATTATGAAGAAACAACTCATGCTAATAACTATCTATCTCTAGTAAAGAGAAAGCAAGAGATACAATTAAAGAAAATATAATAAAGTTTACTGATTCAAAGTTTTCTCAGTACAGTTATCATCTACATGAAAATAAAATAACTAGCTTCCAAATCAAAAATGATAGCCATGAAACTGAAGTAATGGAAAGCAACTGTAAAAAACTGGAAAACAGTTTACAAGCAGGTTACACAAATGCTTCTTCACAGATTGAAGAACAGTTAGACGAAAATTCTTCCAGGAATTGGAGCCATATTTATATGGTGCCAACCACATCGTAGCAGTTGGAGAGTGGAATTTTCTTGAAAATCCGACATTAGACAAAATAGGAGGACATCCCAGGAGTGGAAAAGTGGGATATGCACAGTTAAAAACATGTCTTGACAATGCTCAACTAGTAGACATATGGAGGATTCGCAAACCTAATCTCCAGGCATACACATACATGAATCAAGGTATTGATACTCGTATTGATCGAATTTATATCTCTTCTTCCCTTAAAAATAGGATAATTCAGATAAAACATCTTTACATCAACATGTAAGATCATAATCTAGTTATACTTAAGTTCCACTACATGGAAAAAGTAAAGATCTCTTCTGGACCATGGAGACTTCCACCAAATTTTCCGTTGATCTTTTCAACTAAATTCCAGATCCTCTGTTTGAATTGGAATAATGTTACCTGGAATTGGGATATGTGGTTAAAATTCAAACAAGCAGTAAAACAGATTATGATAGAATGAGGAAAAAGGAAAAAGTTGAAAGATCTGTACAAAGAGAGAAGCTGGTTTGTAAAAAACCAACGCAATGGTGTAGAATGTAGCAACAACAACAACAACATCAACAGAAACATTAACATAGAGATAGAACTGGAAAGGCAGAAACAAGTAGAAGAAAGAAATTTTAAGATAAGAATCTATCAGCACTTAGCAGATAGCCCTTCAGCTGCATTCTTCAATAGATAATTTACAAAATTTCACAAAGAAAGGACTATCACTCAAATCTGTGTTGATGAAGAAAACATGTCCACCACTAAAGAAATCCTTGACTCCTTTCAAAAACACTATAAAAATCTGTTTGAAGACAATAGTATTGTTGGAAATTATAACTCTTGGAACATTAATGGCTTTCCTGTTCATATCCAAGATGGGCTTGACAGCCCCATTACAGCATCTGAAGTTACCACAGCCTATAAAGAATACCAGACAAGAAAATCATCAGGGCCTGATGATCAAGGGATAGAACTTTATCATCAGGCCTGGGATTTTATTCTTCCAATTCTAGTTACACTATTTAATTCCTTTCTCTCATCAGGACACATATCAAGTGAATTTGTAGCAAGCCATACTGTCCTCATTCCTAAACCTAATAGAGATCACACCTTAATCAGCAGCTGGAGACCTATTTCTCTATCAGTACTGACTACAAGATATTTTTCCGCATTATCAATAACAGGCTCAAAGTGGGAATGAAATATATAATTAAAAGCACACAGGTGTATGGAGTACCAGGTCGACCAGTAGAATTTAATCTATTTCTGCTACATGATCTAATCCGCTTAGTTAACACGAAAAAGTAGTCGATGTCAGTGCAATCAGTAGGCCTTACTCAAGCATTCAATAATGCCCGGCATCCCTTTCTATTCCAGATCCTCCAGCAAATTGGTGTAGGTAAAAAACTGCTATCTGTTATCAAAAGAGCCTATGCCAATTCAACCACCCGCCTTCTATATAATGGGTTCCTGTCAGATCCAGTAAAAATTCAAAAAAGTAGTCAAGCAAGGTTGCCCTCTCAGTCCACTGCTCTTTGCATTGGTTCTTGAACCTTTTTTACAAGTCAACAATACACATGTTGTGTGAGGAATAACAGTTCCTTCAACTAAAAAGGAAAATAACGTATTAGCATATGCCGATGATGTAGTCAGAACTTTGAAGGATAATGATTCCATATATATATATATATATATTTGGTATTTTGGAAAAATTCAGCAAAAGCAGCGGATTAATTATTAATGCAGACAAGACAAAATTAAAAGTTTACGGAAAGTGGGATCTTGGAGGCATTCCTTATGGGCTAACCCCAAAGAGAGAACCCCTCATTATACTTGGAATTCCCTTCTCCACTTACCCAATATTATCAGTCCAAGAAATTATATACAAGAACTTGTATATAAGTTCTTGTATATAAGTCTTGGAAATGTTAGCAGACTGGAAAATAGGGCAGCTCTCCTTTTCTTCTAAAGTCATAGTACTCAAAACCATAATCTTTCCTGCTCAGTTATACATAATAAATATTACAGACATCAGAAAAGCTGAAGAAAAGCAATTATATAGTAAACCTCCAATTTTTTTTTGGTCTACCCGATACTAAGAAGTTAAAAAGGAATTTCTTAAACTATCAACGAAGCATGGAGAATTTGGACTTCCAGTCTTAAAATTCTGCTATTTAAGCAATACAGCTTCAAAAATTCATAAAATATTGCAAACTAATCACACATGTGCAGACCTTCTCCGGTACTACTTGGGTTTTCATCTTCCCCTGTTTGAGTTAATGATTATAAAGGTCCAAAAGCTGAGATTGTGTCTGAATACTACAACATTCTGTGCTTAACTCTAAGGCTGCTAAAACACTCTGGAATTGGCATTCTTTCCATTAAAAAAAAAAAAAGTAAAATTTGGTATAAAGAAATCTTTAATCTCTTTCGCTGCGAAGTTCCACACTTGGGTACTGACAACAATATTTTGTTTTACAACTTGATGAAGTTCCAAGGGTACCCCAACAGGAAGGATCTTGCTTGGAGAATTGCACATAGTTGCTTCCAGTCAATGCCATCAAATGGAGGTACTTTAACATCGGAGATCCAATCTGTGACATCTGTTACCAATTGGAAACAGCAGAACATGCATTCTACAGCTGACCTCTTGCCCTGCTTATTTGGAACAGATTATGTAATGTGTTGGGCATGCCACTATTTACAACAGAACAGGTTATTTTTTTACAATACCCACTACCAGTCAGCAATGCGAAGAGAATTTTGAATTTTATAATTAATGAATTAAAATACCATTTATGGAATGGAAAGTTAGAAAAAAACGTGGATTTGAAAACCAGCAATATGACATCCAAATACTTTATAATATTGTATTGTGGGAATTTTATTGTTCAGTCAGACGTCTTTTGTCTTTAGAAAGAAGCATTCTAGGAGATATCAAATTTATCACTAGATGGTGTAGACCAGTGCCTCCCAAACTTATGGATGTAAAGGCCCCCTTGGAAAAATTAAAATATTTCACGGCTCCCATCGGAAAAAAAATCGTAATGCAAACATATATTATTATAATATTTATTGTATTTATATTCACACAAAACTACACAGCGAATATTGCAAAAATCAAATGCAAATATTACATTTTTAGCATCTTACATACACATTTGACATGGCACACACTTAGTCTTAAAACGTTTTAAATTTGTTTTCATTATTTCACGGTCCCCCTCAACAAAACTAACGGTCCCCAAGGGCCGCGGTCCACAGTTTGGGAAGCGCTGGTATAGACTACTCACGTTATGCAATATTCACCAGAGGGAAATAAAATTCTGTCTATTCTTGTTATGAGAGGTTTTTTAAATAGTTCCATCCTCTTAATTCAATGTAGTCTTATAGTCAATTGCAGGGATGACTGGAGAGCAATCCCAGGCAGAGAAGACCAACTCAAGGAGGTTAACACAGATGGGGCTAACCACCTGGGTAACAGTCATTCTTTGCGCTTTAGTTTCAATTGGTTTTTTGGTTGTTCATCTATATGAGATTGGTGAAAAAGGAAAACTTATAGCCTTTGGCTATATGATGATATAAAAGAGCTGAGGCCTTTTCTCTCTCTCTCTCTCTCTCTCTCACTCATGCTATCTATCTGTCTTTTTTTTTCTTCCCTAATACTATCGGGCTCTCTTGCACCCCTATACTAACTACTCTAGGCCTATGATAAGCAACTCTTTACTTTTTCACCTCAATGAAGGTCGAAACCGGTCTGGGTAGTGACCCTTTCCATAATGCATAGCATTATACATGTCCGCAAGGAGATGTGCTTTGTATTATGGGATACTAAGGCAAGTGATGTGAAGTCATACCACCTTTGCCACGAGTTGCCCCAGTCCTGAAAGATACTTCAGGCGCAAACTTTGTTTGCTTACACTTGGATAAAGGATTAAACCAAGTATATAATTTCTTGGTATCTTTAATTTATAACATAACCAAGTGAAAAACTTTCAACAATGAATTATTATTATTTTTTTTTATCAACAAATGTTCAAACATAAACGAATTTCTTTCTATAATCCCAAATTTTTTTCTCGCTGTTCTAATTCAGTTTTTCCCCCTTGGTCTTCCGCTTATTTTTTCCCCTCAGAACATTCTTCTTCACATTTTAAAACTTTCAAGCAAAGTTCACCAGCATTTCGCCAACATTTTCTAGTTTTGAAACTAATACTGATCATTCCTGTTATCTTCAGAAAATTGTGAATTTTGATGTCAATGCCACCTTCTTTTGTATATGATGCAGCACTCAAGTTATTTGAAGCAGTTAATTTGTTCTAAAATTTTATTTTCAATCATGATTTTACTTCTGACTGGAAATGGTCTTTCAAAAATCATGACTTTTGTTTTGTCTGTTGTTTTTTTTTGCATTCCAAGTATTTTTGCACTTATGTTTAAGGCGTATGGTGATTTTTGGAGTTCATCTTACTTCTTGTTATGATAATTTGGTCATCTGCAAACAAATGGGAATTAAGCATAGTTCCACGATCCTGTTTAAATGCCAGTTTCATATTTTCCTTCCATTTCTTTACTAATTCATCTATGTAGATATTAAATAACAGTGGTGCAACTAGGCATCCTTGACAGACCAGTCCGTTTATTAATGTCCCATCTGTGACTCTTTCATTGATACTTACAGCTGTTTGGTTGTTCTGATACTTACATGTTAGTTATTGCAGCAAGCAACTGATTTGGAATGTTTCAATTCTTGAGTACGGTTCACAGTTTGTTCCTTAAGACTGTCACAGGCTTTCTTGGTAGTCTTCAAATGCTCTGTTCCTTTCGATGTTGTATTCGTAATGTTTTTCCATTAAAAATTAAATGTAAAGCTGGGTCAATGCACGATCATTCTTTTCGAAAGCCATTTTGATCTTTGCAAAGTTTATCTTCTACATATGATTTAAGTTTTGAAGTTAATATTCGTGCATATATTTAGAAGACTTTCCAGTATTTAGAAGACTTATTCCTTTGCAGTTTTCGCAGTTGTACTTATCGCCTTTTTTATATATTGGGATGATAATTGCTTTCTGGGCCTTTAAATTTTTTCTGCAATTTAAAACCATACTCTCAATCGTTTTGTTATTAATATGTACGCTATAGCCGAGTATCACACTGCTCCAGTTTCTTCTGTAGCTCTTCTTTTTCTGAATGTATCCAAATCACCACATCATCCGCAAACACAGCTGTTTATCCTTTCTGGTCAAAAATCGAATTTAGGACACTATTAACCATCTCCACAATGAACAGCAATGAAGATAAGACACCTCCTTGTTACAGTCCATTATTAAGTATAAACCAGTCTGTCCTAATTACCAAATTTAATCTTTACAGAACACAGATTTAACATACATATTCATTTTTTCATAGGCATAGAAGAACAAATTTTCATGAACATGAAAATTTGTTCTTCTTCTATGCCTATCTTTTCCAAACTTTCCCAGACAGGATTTCTCCCGCTAAACCCACTCAAAGATATTTTCCAAATCAAGAAATGCCGCATACAGACTTTCACCAAATTTCTAGCTTCTTTTCATCATTTCTCTTATAGCAAAAATCAAATCAACAGTTGATCGCCCTTTTCTGAAACAAAATTGCTCTTCTCTTAGATCTGGTATTTTATCTCTTATTTTTGATTGTTATTATCATTTCACATATATTTGCATAGTAGCACAATTATTTAAAAAATTTCATTTCTCGTTGTTTCTATTCTTCATTAGTCCAGGCAATATTTTCCGGTTCCCATTAATATCTTCATCCAACTGATGAAGGGTAATGATTGATGTGTGGATTCAACTCGTTTAGTCTTTAATTATTGTTATTTTCCTCTTCGCGTAGCTCTTTCTCTGATCATAAATAATTCTATCACTTGATCTGGTCTTTATGAACTTCCCAAAAGCTTTATTTTTTTATTTGACTACTTCTGTGATTCTTTCATTCCACCAGCGTGTTTCTTTTTCTTCTCTGATTCCACCTGTTCTTCCACACACCTCTTTTGCTGTTCCTACCATTACATCTCGAAACTTTCCCATTCCTCGGGTACATTATCTGTAATTAACTCATGGGTCTTGAATCTGATCTCAGGCTCAAATTCATAGCTTCAGCTTTCTATATCTTTTCCTTCTTTCCACATTCATTTTCCATATACACTTTAAAGGTGACTATAAGAAGCACATGATCTCCATATAAAAACAACAGATGGCAAAACTTAGACGTCCGTAACTACCCTGATGCATTCCTTATCAAGAATGAAATAATCTACTATTGGTTTTTGCTCCCCATTCCTACTATATTCTCACTATTCTCAATAAAAAACCAATATACCGTTATTTGTTTTCCATATGCTAAAACCAGATATCGATGCGACGAACATAGATGATGTGGTCCTCAGTATCAGATGTTCGGTGCATATTTATATCATGCTATAGTGATTTTACTTATTGGTGTTAATTTTACAATATTTTTTGTAAGCCAAAGATTAAAAAGAACTTTACGTTTCAAACATAACATGCCCTAAAGTGCTTGGAATTCGAATTGATTTATCCCTTCAAGCAAGCATTTTTATTTAGACTCTCATTAATATTCTGTTTAGAGGTGAAAAGGAAAAACGTGTTTTAAGGAAGAGAAAGTCTGCCACTTCTGTACTGCATAGGCAACCTCGCCTTCAACTGAATGGCTCATATAAATGATTCAGTATACTTATACAAGATTCGAATCGCGGTCTTTCGAAGCAAAGCCATGGGATTCTTTCGAACAGAAAGGAAGCGTTTTTTTTTTTGGCAGTTCCAACAGCTACCTTCCATAAAAGCCCTTCATACGACCTTTATCAAAGCCCTTTATTTTTCTGTAAAGTCTCTTCCCCCCCCCCCTCAAAAAGGCAAATAAGCCAAAGCCAAAATTGAGAGATATGATCTGTAGGTGTCATAGCTACAGTTCTAATTCTGAAAACTTCTGGAAACTTTCTGGGATTCATTGCACAAAAGAAGCGAACCTGCAAAAGAAAGCAGCTTGCAAACATAATGCATTGACCTCCTAGTAGTAATTGCCTCAACCACATTTCTAAACAGCAAGTTCATTCCTAAACAGGAGTTCATACTCGAAAAATCATAAAGTTTCATTTAAGCAGGTTTGTATGTGAATATTACCCAGTAAGGTGGGAAGGAAAATCATGGACATTTTTGATAAATACTTGGCTGCGTTTAAACCCATACTTAAGCGTCGCATTAAAATTTCAAACAAAAAAAAAAGGCTGTGAAGCATCGCAGTAAATGTTTTGTCCCGTGGCTCTAAATATGATGAATCGTGGTTGTACAATAGCCGACTTCAAATCTGTTTATGCTGATTGACAAAATAATAACTTTTCCTAGTATATAAAGTTAGAAAAATCTTAGCACCTAACGTTGAGGAATGAATAATAAATTGTTCAGCCTATCTTAATTCTCTCATTAAATCCGTCTGAATCCAACTCAAACCATTTGTAACATAACTGCCAGAGAAGGTGTCAATTATGCTCGCTTGAAGCCAAATCGTCAGCAGTGAACGTAAGGCCACGCGGCACAAGGAATTTGATTCAGAACTAGTCGCAGCCCACAATCCATTCATGCCTTTAGTTGCATGGTATTCGACTTTTTTTTCACATGCCCATTGTAATTTTCTCGAAGAATGTTATACTTGATATGTTTTCTCTTCAGGATACACGTTTATGTATCCAAAATACGACAGAAGTATTTTCAAGATTGCGTCTGTTTGTTACTGTGTACCTCCGTCTTTAATCTGGTAGATGCTCTGAGCACAAAATGTATTATTTTAACTAAATATTAAATTTAGGATATGTGATAAAATTTATTACAGCATCTCGTGTGATAAAAACTAATGCGTAACAAAAACTACAACAACGAGAATTGCTCTTAGATTTATCGTAAAAAAATAATAAGCTAAATATCATATGTCTCTGCCTACTGACAGCTGCATTAGCTTCTTTTTTTTATATATATTCTCCAGTAAGTTTATCTTCTCACGAAGCTGTTAATAGTAGAATACTAAACATGTAGAAGTTCAGTTCATAGTTAATAAACTATAAATATAGTTTATAGTTAATTAGGTTTATTCTTACAATAAGCCTAACCATAAATCTCGTTATTGTAAGCTTTGTTACATCTATTTTTGATCAGTTTTATCGGCAAGATTATTCTAAAATTTAGGAAAATTAAAATTACGAAATCTGGACACATACATGCTTCATGCATATGCAATTATCTACTAACGTGTAATTTATTTATGATATAAAATTAAAGTACACTTTTCAATAACTCCAGAATTAAATTTTACATGAAAACCACACTGCAATTTTCCCCGCTGACCAATGCTAATGCAAAACCAGCAAATGTTTAGTGCTTTGTCCTTCCATGAGTAAAGTGTATAGCGGAGGTGAATATCTATGTAATGAAGTAGAATCAGAGTATGGTATCACAATCAGTGATACCATACTGAGATGGAAGCGCAGGGAGTCAACTGCAAGTGCTACCCACAGTGGTAGCAGTTGATTACCCGCAGTGGTAGCACTCACCACTCACCTGGAAGTGGAAGTGGTACAAAAGTGCTACAAGTAGTAGCACTCACCTGGAAGTGGCCGTAGAGTGCTACAAATAATAATATGTAAAAACCGGCTTTCGTGGACCGATATAAAAATACAGAGCATTCCGATTTCTGCATTGAAAATTCATATCTGGGAGGAGAAAAACAGTCAAATCCTCTGAACACCTTCATAGAATCCGAGAGGATTTTATAAAATTGTCAACGCACCAGTTTTTCACTGCGTCATGAAACTGCATTGCTTCGAATATTAGAAAATAGATTTAAAAGACACACAAACTGCTCAGCTGTTGTGAAGAGAATTTAGAACCTCTGGCATATTTTAAAGCATCTTCTACCTGAAAAATAATTGCTTGGAGTTTGTGAATTCTGTTCTTATAAAATCTTCTAAACATACACAGCTTGGTAAGAATTCACCGGACCCCCTTCATGGGCAGGGTGCATCGTTCCATATAACGAGCCACTGTTTGTAGATGGTTAAGTTGAAGGAATATGATGCTCCCAAGTGAGTACAACTGTGTCCGGGTGAAATAACTGCGAGAATGGAACTGACGAAGTTTGAAAGAGGCGTTGTGATAGGATGGCATCCTGCAGGCCTATCTGTTCGGCAAATTGTTGACAAATTGGATCATCCCATCGCAACAGTCAGTGATACCATACTGAGATGGAAGCGCAGGGAGTCAACTGAAAATGCTACCCGCAGTAGAGGACCCACCACACTCACCGAACGTGACCATAGGATGCTACGAAGGATAACGTATAAACCGCTATTCATCGGCCGACACCTTTATTGCAGAGTGTCACACATCGACTGGAAAACGAATCTATACAAAAACATTCACAAACGAAACTCCCAACATGGGTGTCTATGGTTGGACCGCAATATGGAAGCCCCACATTACCCGAACCAACAATATGCAGCGTTGTCTTCAGTGGTTCAAGCAGCGTGTACAGTGGGGCATGGAAACTTGGAAAGCTGTATTATGGAGCACGAATCACGCTACACACACACACACACACACACACACACACACACACACACACACACACACACACACACACACACACACATACATACGCACACTATCAAGTAGACGGACGAGTGTGGGTGTGGCGGATGCCGGGTGGACGTAATAACCCCACGTATGAAATTCGGAGGTTGGGGTGTGATGGTATGATTCTGTTTTTGTTGGTCTGGCCTCGGACTTCTGTTTGTGGTGCTACAAACGAAGTACGAGAGATATCTGAACATTCTGCACAATGCAATGCTTACTCCTGTGTGGCGTTTCTAAGGAACTGACAGTTGTCTCTTTCAGCAAGACTGTGTCATAAGGCTGCTGCTGCTGTAACCGTGTGGTTTGTGGACGTGAACGTCACTTCACTTGACTGGGCTCCACAGAGCTCGATTTTGACCCTGTTGAACACCTTGTGGAGGTCAAGGGACGTCCACCTCACAACAGTCCAGGACCTCATTACGTGTCTACAGGAAGAATAGTCCAAAATTCCCATTGATCGCTATCCTACGCTTGTGGAAAGTATGCCCTGTAGAATTGCTGCAATTCGCGCAACGAAAGGAGGTCCTACATCTTATTAATGTGAGGCTATGACTGTTTGTTCCTCCCACTCTGGTGTCCGTTGACTTCTTTCCAAGCAGTTTATTCCTAGGTGATCTTCCATCGAGGTTAATTCTGCTTCGAATAAGAGTGTACAGTATCGTATATTACAGAGCTCTTTATTCTCTTTCTTATGTTCATAGCTGAAAATGTGAATATCCTTCAATTTTCCACCCTGATAATTCTAAGTTCATATGCATATTTTATTAAAATAAAAGGGAATTTTCCTTCACTTTTCTCTGTAATCATTATTCAGCAGAAAATGTCCTTCTGATCCAATACAGTGAGAAATAATGCACATACAGAGCGGGTTGTATTTTCAGTTCGATATTAAATGATGGGTACTGCTGACGTGTCCATGCTTCAGTGAACAACTTGAGGTGTATACATACAATTATGTATGTATGTACACTGAACTTCTTTTAACTCCTTTATTTATTGTTTTCTTAAATCGTTTAATAATCGCGTTTTGAATTAGTCAAGGGGGGAAAAAAGTCTTTTAAGGTTTTTTTTTTCAAATTAATAATTTATTACACATATTTACGTTCTTCCAGAAATTATTGGAAATTCTATTGATCTACTGTCATAATCAGTAACGAATGGCGTGCAACCCAATGTCACTTTGTATACCGCATTTTAAAAAGCTACGTCGTATAATGTAGAGAGGACGCTCTCCATATGGTCTTCCTTTAAAAAAGATTCAAGGTAAAGATAACTGGCACAAGTCAACAGACTAGACAGTCGCCACAAGTAATGCCCTGGTAAGCAGACATCCACGCACCTGGCTGACATGCGCTGTCTGCCAAAATATTCTACTAATATACCAAGTCAGACACTGGTGCCGAGACGGTGAATGATCAGACGCAACAATACTAACGTCGATCGAGGTAGTGCCCCGCCCACTGCTTCTCAACTACGACTGGCAATCTATTTGCTACATAACAGTAGACAGTTGAAGTGGCTCTTAAAATTTATTACTCTGGATTTATTTTTTAAAGAAGCAATATTCAGGATACAAATAGAAGAAATAATGCAAAGAGAATCGTACTTTTTTTTCGATATTTCTTTCTTTTGGTTTTATTAGAAACACGCAGGAAAGAAATTGTTGCCTTTCCTACAGGGTTTCGTTACGAAAACTTTGGAAGAAAATAAATAAACCTGCTTGCGAATATCAGCAACATAAGAGAATTTTGGAGGAAAGATGAATGCAGTAGTTGAATTCTATTAAAAGCAGGTTTACAAAAGCATAGTTAGGTTGCTGTAAATAAGACGAATTCATAAAATGGAAAACGAGATGTTGGGGCCTCGTGTGGATTTTTCTGAAGTCGTACTGTTGCTGAAAGGGGGAAATGAAATTTAATTTCACCGTGGTTCCACAGGTTTCGATTTTCTTAAATTCTCGGAAAATGCTCGTAAAAAAAGGCTCTTTCACAAACCGGAAGTGGTAAAATCATTGGAAGCACAATGATGAACTGTAGATGTCAGTTAATGAGCGAGTTCCATGGAAATATCCACCTGTAGAAATAATAACAATAATTACAAGCAGCACTGCTATTTTCTGTTGAATAATCTGGCGGTGACGGGAGAAAGTGCTGCGGAATCTTCCCAAATGGTGGCATTAGAAGCACAGAAACTTTATTGTACTGAAAGTGAGTGCAGTTCGAAAGAATAATAAGGATACCAGCTTACGCAGAGAAAGGCAATGAAGTGCTGTTGGTGCGAAGGAAGCAGAATTAAAAGAAGTATTGCTTAAATTAAATGTTCGTAGTGATCAATAATCAAAATAATTCGCAATAATCAAAAATAATTGTTTTTTTTATTTTATTTATTGTTTTTTTTATAGTTTATTACTTTATTTTGTCTCTGATACATATGATATAGAATTTAAGCAATGATACTACATTTTCTTTCATGTGTTTCAAGAACAATTCCTAATTAATATCATTATAATTTGCATAATGTGCAATGTTATAACAGGATAATTCATGTATTTTAGTTACAATTATAATCCCATCATAATTTACGTGTGCTATTGTTAAAGTTAACATTGCATGCTGAAATTTAAAGGGTTTTTTTTCTTTCAAAGTTTGACAAAATATGATCCTATATATATACACAATATGATCATTCATATGAATAATATATAAATATATTTAATATCAATAATTTTTTTAATTTTTTTTTACTGTTTTACTTTTAATACAGGGTATTTACATATATACAATAAAGCATACTATTACAATTTCTGTTCAGTGCGTGCGTGCGTGCGTGCGTGTGTGTGGGGGGGGGGGAGAGAAACAGGAATTGTTCCAATTTTCATTCTCGCTATAATATTTATATAGCGCCTGTTTCAGCTCTCTGTATGTCCCTAGGTTTCTATCGTCGAACGGCAGTTTCTTTATCATGTCAGGTGGCTTTGCCGTAGTGATTGTTGTACTTATATGTTATGTAGTTTGTTGACTGTGGTCTTGTTATGTGATATGTTGTTCTGGTTACTCTATAGGTTGGGCTGTAGTAATATTTTAACATGACTGTGTAGTGGCATAAGTGTTTCACCTTAAATATTTTGTGTTGTGTCCGTGCTGCCTGCATAAGTGTAGGTTGTTCCCAGAATATCAGTTTTACCATTTTATCTTGCAACTTGTAACCTGTTAAGTCTGTAGTCTGTGCAGAATGCATGTTGTGATTGCATATCTTAAAATGTTTTCACATAATGCTTTATAGATTAGTATTTTTGTGTGTTGATGCAATGTCTTTTAATCAATATAGTTTGCTTGCTATTATCCTAAGCTTGGTGTGTGTGGGTGTGTAGGTAGTTTATATGGCTATTCCAACTTTGATCAGCATCGAAGTGAAGTCCGAGATAGCGTGTTGTTTTCACCTGTGTGATGGTTGTGGTTTTAGGTTCAGTGCTTTGTGTATAGGAGGATGAATGTCGGATAGTGAGATATTTAGTTTCTATGGGCAGGGTTTGGAGTTTTTTGAATATCATTATCTTTGTTTTTCTAGGGGTTATATATATGTCATTTTCGGTTAACCAGTTAGTGATTTGATTGATGTCGTGTTGCATATTTGTGTAAGCGATATTTGCGCTGATGTCAATGGATACTATGGCCGTATCGTCTGCGTACTGGAAGATTTTACTTTTTAGGGGAAGATGACAGCTCCTTGCGGTACTCCACAGGTTACCGGTACCTCTTTGCTGTACGCTGATCCGATACGTGTGATGTGCTTACTGTTTTTTTTTTTTTCATGTATGATTAATCCACTGGAGTAGACAACCTCCGATTCCGATATGCGTTAGTTTTGTTAACAAGGTTGTGTGTGTGTGTGTGTGTGTGTGTGTGTGTGTGTGTGTGTGTGTGTGTGTGTGTGTGTGTGTGTGTGTGTGTGTGTGTGTGTGTGTGTCAAATGCTTTTGTTATGTCAATGAATACGACTATTGTTATTCTGTTTTTATCCAATGCAGCGTTTATTAGGTCTGGAAAGCTTCCAGGAGTGTTGCTGTTCCTTTATATTTGTGAAAGCCATATTGTGTTTTGGGCATGATTTGAAATTTTTCGACATATGTGGAGAGTTTGCAATGCACGATATGTGCTCGATGATTTGGTTGATTATAGACAACGTGGCGATGGGTCTGTAATTACTTATTACTATTATTACTATTATTACGGGCCACTCCAGGGAGTCCTTAGACTCATCTAGGGAGGCCCTAAACATCATGTCCACATAACTATTCGACATTCACACAGTATCTATCATACCTTGCCTTGAACTCACTCACTCGTATGGCACCCACAACAGACTCTGGAAGCTTATTCCACTCATTTACCACTCTAAATGTAAAGAAACCCCGAGCTTTAACACCCTTGCTAACCACATTCTTGCCCACCTTCAATAAATGTCCCCTAGTTCTCCCACCACAAGTCCTGATCTCAAAAATATCCTCTGAATTAATCCTATAGAAACCCTTCAGCAATTTGAACGCTTCAATCATATCTCCCCTCCTCCGCCTATCAACCAATTTCTGCAACCCACAAATCTTCAAACTGTTCTCATATGATTCATTCCATAGACCTGCTATCATCTTGGTCACTCGCCTCTGGATCCTCTCCACCTCCTCCCCATCAAGAAGAAACCTAAGTGACCAAATCTGGGCACAGTAGTCGAGATGGGGTCTTATCAAGGCTCGGTACAGAGGAACAATAACTTGCTGCTCTCTGCTCGTCAAGGTATTTTTTTAACACCCAAGTGAGTTGATGAGCTGATTTAGACACTTTTGCAATGTGCCCCCTAAACTTCATCTCCCTATCCACCAACACTCCCAAGTCCTTGGCCTCACCAATCTCCTGGAGTACATTTCCACCAATGTGCTATACTGCTGCTAATCTTTTCACCCCAAAATGCATAACCTTACATTTTGTCACATTAAATTGACATCCATTCTCCTTAGCCCGGAACTCCAATCTATCCAAATCATCCTGCAAGATTTTGACATCGTCTGCATTCACTATTTCCCTACCCAACTTTGCATCATCAGCGAAAAAATGAACTGTTCTTCTTAGATCCATCCCTATATCGTTAATGAACAAATTAAACAGCAGTGGTCCAAGAACAGAACCCTGCGGCACACCGCTAGTCACAGGCTGTCTTTTGGACTCTACTCCTTAATAAACTACTCTCTGATATCTCTCCATCAACCACCCACCTATCCATCTCACTAACCCTATATCCATTCCCATATGTTGCAGTCTACGGATTAGAATTCCACGTGGTATCCTGTCAAAGGCCTTAGCCAGGTCCAGCAGTATCACTGTAAACCCATTACCCTTATCCAGTTCAACCGTCACTATGTTATAAAACTTGAGTAAATTACTGAGGCATGATCTACCCTTCACAAAGCCATGCTGTTCCCTGTACAGTATCTCATTTTTATCAATCAGTTCCTGTATTTTTCCCTTGACTACTTTCTCCAAGACCTTGACAACGACTCCTGATATGCTGATCGGTCGGTAATTTGCAACCGTAGTCTTGGATCCTCCGTTATGCAGTGAAACTATTTTCCCCTCTTTCCACACCTTCGGGACTAAACCAGACCCGAGACTCAGATTAAACAACATGGTCAAGGGCACTGATAATTCTTTAGCCGCTTCAAGTACAACCCGTGCCGGTATACCATCCAATTCCACAGATGTATTCACATTAAAGTTCTGTAATAGACTATTCACCTCCTCTTCATTCATTACAATTCCCGTATAAACTAATGGTTCCTTCATTCTTTCAATGTCACCACCTGGATGATATGCTTTTGCAAAGTTCTCACTCAGTAATTCCACTATATCGACTGATTCAGTGACCTCCTTACTATCGTCATTCCTTAAAATCATTTTGCCGTGTACAGTTTTTTTTTTTTTTGTTGCTTGCAGCATATTGAAAGAACTGTTTGGGATTCTCTTTAGCTCGCATAGCTAGTTTCCTTTCATAATCCGCTTTTGCTTTTCTTGCCACACGCGTTACCCTTCTGAATTGCGCTTTATACCGTTCGCGTGCCTGCAGGTCACCTTTCTGTTTAAATTCCCTCCACAGTTGTTTCTTTTTTTTGCAGCTCAAGCTTAATGGTGTTATTCACCCAATTAGCCCCTACTTGTATTACTATTCCGAATCTAGGTATACAATCAGCCATAACTTCCTGTAAATGCTCCTTGACCACTTCCCATGCTCTATCAACATCCAGCTCTTGCAGTTTTACATGCCATGGCACTGATCCAAGCAATCTCCTAAGCTTGTCATACTTGCCAGCACAGTAATTCCACATATACTCTGTCTTAATCGAAAATTCCACACTTTTAACACCTCCCAGGTGGTTAAAAGCCTTATGATCACTCTCACCAATAGGTGGCAACATGGTCAAATTCATTACAGTCAAATTCTCAGATGCTAATACCAGGTCAAGACTTATAATGTTTCTTTTTCCATGTTTGTGTATGGGTGTGATTAATGCAGTCTTTAGTGTTTCAGGTATGTATCCCGTTTCGAAGATTTTATTTAACAGTTTTTGTATAACTGGACATAGGTTGGTTGGTTGAGTGTTTCTTAATGTCTTTTGGTCTGATTCCGTCTATCCCCGGTCCTTTGTTAGGGTTAATTTGTTGAATTGTCAGTGATAGTTCTTTTGTTACTGTGATTCTGTATATATTGTCCAGCATTTTATTAATCAGGTGCCAGGTTTCCTTTATGTCGTTCTGAGCTGTTGTTAATTTGTTGCTGTAGTAGTTTCTTTTTTCCTTTCTAATCTGTGTTGTTAGGAGATTCCGTTTTCTTTTGTATTCAGCTTGTAAAGCGATACTGTTTGGCGACTTCTTAAGTTGTTTCCATAGGGCATCTTTTCTTTGTATGTCTGTTAATATGTTGTCTGTTATCCATGGATTCTGTTTAGTTTGGGAGCGTACTTTTATTTTTGTTAATGCGTTGTTATATATTTTATTAAATGCAAGTGTAAGATTATTACATACAGCTTCAGCAGAGCATAAAGATGCTATCTGCATCTAGCCTGTTTTTTCTGATTTCGTCGTTTACTATTGTTTCGTTTAGAATGCTATAATACTGTTTTGTAGTTTCAATGAGTTTTATGGGTTCTGCAATAATTGCAATGACTGTAATAATTTATGTGTAATAAGACAAATTTTTCCGCCGTTCACTGGATAACGACTTAAAACTAATTCTCAGCAACCACATAAGTTTTAGAAGTTCTGTTGCTTTGGCGATGCAAGATTTGTAAAACGGGAAGGAGCGAGAGCGGACTCATCAGATCTCGGGAAAATGTTTGCAGTCAACAGAAGCCGGTATTCAAATAAAGAACAGATGAAGTGAATGCAGATAATCTGAAATGCACGTCGTGGCATGAGACTATACTTGGCGAATAAACAGCTATTCTTGTCAGGAAGCTTATCGTGAATGATAAAAATCCTGTTTATTTTATTCGCAAAGTATGGTCTAGTATTTGTAATGCCAGCTTTCTAAACCTTATAAAAAAAAACCTTTCAAACGCTAAGGGCCGATTCTGAGTTTCTCCGGTAGTTTCTAAGGTATTTAGAAACTATCGAAGAAACTTGCTCAATCGACAAGTAGTGTAAGGAAAAAAAAATTTTTTTAAATAATCCTCTTCCCATAAATAAAAGGAACCTCACTCCCATACTGACCATCCGAAATTAAACGAAAGTGTTCCATCACTAAACTTGCCTGTTAGTGGATTTCGTCACTGGCTTAAAAAGATATAAAGAGCGAGTCATTGGTTACAGTTATTGCCAAGGAAGCTATATGAGGGATTAGCGTACGGCTCCGTCTGAGACTTAATAAACTTAGCAGCGGTTCAAGAGTTTAAAAAATGTTCCTCTTGTCCTGTGAGGGGTTCGAATCGGTCTCTGCAACCAAGTCTGTTTTTTCTTTCCTTTTGACTTCTGCGCAGCTTAAATAAAACAAAACTACAACAACTTGGTCTCCAGAAAAGAGTTTTCGGATTATCAATGACTTCTTTCGTTGAAAAAAGAAAAAAAAAACAAAAACTGAATATCGAAGAATTTCTATGGTAATGACGGACCAAACAGAACAAAGAATTGTAAACAGTGTCACTATGGGGAGAAACTCACAGATATTGGTTTCAGGGTATGATATAGCGAACGATCAATGAAAGATGAGAAGGAAAACTGGGCTACGCTACTAACAAAGCAGTTAAACTTCTTTTTTTTTTTTCAACAGCACAAGGGAGTTATTTCGATACATGTTAGGAAAAAGTGATATTCGAGACTTTACAATTAGCAACCTTGGCCTAAAAGCAGAATGTAACTGGTTATGAGACATGTTTTGCACAGAACAGACGCTCTTCATACTATATTTAAGAGCCTGTGTAGCTCAGTATAAGTGGCGTTTGCACTCTACAGCGCTTGACCGCACGAAGAAAGGATTTCGTGGTTCGAATCTAGTCGCCGACTAGAGGAAATTTTTCTAAGCCTTTAAGGAGAAAGGTGACCGGCAGGCACATGAACGGTATAAAGCGCAGGTCAGAAGGGTGACGAGTGTGGTAAGAAAAGCAAAAAAGGATTACGAAAGAACATTGGCCATGCAAGCTAAAGAGAATCCTAAACAGTTTTTTAGATATGTAGCAAGTAAAAGGGAAAATGTACATGGCAGAATGATTTTAAAGAATGCCGATGGTAGGGAGGTAACTGAATCAGTTGAGATAGCTGAGTTACTGAGTGAGCACTTTGCAAGAATATATCATCCAGGTGGCGACATTGCAGAAACGAATAAACCAGTAGATTATACGGGAATTGTGGTGAATGAAGTGGAGGTAAGTAGTCTATTGCATAACCTCAATGTCAATACATCTGTGGAATTGGATGGTATACCAGCTCGTGTTGTACGAGAAGCAGCTAAAGAATTGTCAGTACAATTGACCATTTTGTTTAATTTGAGTGTCGGGTCTGGGTTAGTCCCGAGCGGATGGAAAGAGGGGGAAAATAGTTCCACTGCATAAAGGTGGTTCCAAGACTGCTGTTGTAAATTACCGACCGATTAGCATATCAGGAATCATTGTCAAGGTCTTCTTAGAGAAATTAGTCAAGAAAAGAATACAGGATTGGATAGATGAAAATGGGATATTGTATGGGGGACAACATGGTTTTGTGAAGGGTAGATCATGCCTCAGTAACTTGCTCACGTTTAATAACACAGTGACGGCTGAACTGGATAGGGGTAATGAGTTTACAGTGATACTACTGGACCTTGCCAAGGCCTTTGATAGGATACCACATGGAACCCTAATCAGTAAACTGGAGCAGGTGGGGATAGATATAGGGTTGGTGAGATGGATAGGAGGTTTATTCAGGAGTGGAGTCTAAAAGACGTCTTGTGACTAGTGGAGTGACGCAGGGCTCTGTTCTTGGACCACTGCTTTTCAATTTGTTCATCAATGATATTGGAAAGGATTTGAGAGGAAGCGTTCACTTGTTTGCTGATGATGCAAAGTTGGGTAGAGCAATTGTGAGTGCACAGGATATCAAAATTTTACAGGATGATTTGGATGGTTTGGAGGACTGGGCTAGGAAAAATGGATGTCAGTTTAATGTGGCAAAGTGTAAGGTTATGCACTTTGGGGTTAAAAGAATATCAGCAGTATATCTCATTGGTGGAACCGTACTCCAGGAGATTGATGAGGCCAGGGATTTGGGAGTGTTGGTGGATAGGGATTTGAAGTTTAGGGGGCACATCGCAAAAGTGACTAAAACAGCTCACCAAATCACTTGGCTTCTGAAAAATACTTTAACATGCAGAGACAAACAAGTTGTTGTTCCTCTGTATCGAGCCTTGATAAGACCCCATCTGGACTTCTGTGCCCAGTTATGGGCACCAGGGTTTCTTCGTGATGGGGAGGAAGTGGAGAGGGTCCAGAGACGAGTGACCAAGATGATAGCAGGTCTTTGGAATGAACCTTATGAGAATAGGTTTAGGATTTGTGGGTTGCAGAAATTGGACGATAGGCGAAGGAGGGGAGATATGATTGAGACATTCAAATTACTGAAGGGTTTTTATAAGATTGATCCAGAAGATATTTTTGAAAATATGACTGGTGGTGGGAGGACTAGGGGCCATGCATAGAAGCTGGGCAAGAGCGTGGTTGACAAGGGTGTTAGAGCTAGGTTTTTTACTTGGAGAGTTGTGAATGAGTGGAATAAGCTTCCAGAGTCTGTTGTGGGTGCTACGACCGTGAATGAGTTCAAGGCAAGGTATGATAGATACTGTGTGAATGTTGAATAGTTGTTCTTGACATGATGTTAGGGCCTCCCTCGATGAGTCTGTCGACTCCTTGGAGTTTTCCGGAACAATAATAATAATATCTCTTTCTTCGAAAGAGATATCATCAACGAACAGTTAAAACAAAATAATACCGAGGACAACAGAAAGAAGTTAACAGAATTAACTCAAAACAAAGAAGATGAAATTTGTAACTGCAAGCAAAAAAAAGTGGGAAGAATTCTGCAATAGACTAGATCCAAGAAAAGACTCACAACACTGGAACATCATTTGATTATTAAACAACGCAACACCTCCGGATACTGATCAAACACAGTCTCCTCAGGAATCAATACAGTAGCAACAAACAACCCGATTGGAAATTTACTAGCCAAACATTACTCTAATTCAAGCAAGCTGTAATACAACAAAGAAGACAAAAACTGCAGGAAAATTGCAAAACATCTGCTAATACAATCCAGAACCTATCCTTCTGAAGACATCTTTACTCAGGACCTCACAATGACAGAATTAGAAACAGCAATTAGTCAAATTAACCCTGACAAATCAAAAGGAATTGATTTTATCTTTGGACATACGATTAAAAACATGGGGAAAATGGTAAAAACTGCCTTCTGAAGATATTTAACACTTACTGCAATGCAGGTAAACTACTAAAAATATGGAAAACATCAGTCATTATACCCTTACTAAAACCTAACAAAAACCCAAACTGCATACAGGTCTCAACACAGTACAGAAGATCAATTATTTTATCTTTGCAAATCAGTCATAGATGGTTTCCAAGAAAAACCACCAAAGAAGATAACAGCAATATTCTTGGATCTCACAGCTGTCTACAATGGTGTCTGGAGACAGAAATTAATAAAAATTGCATACAATATAGGAATAAGGGGAGAATGCATTAATTTGGATTTCAGATTTCATGAGAGGAAGAAAAATGAAAGTAAAAGTTAATGGAATTTATTCCAACATGCATCGAACTTGGACTGTAGTCACACAAGGTTCTGTTTTAAGCCCACTCCTATTTCTCATCTGCATGAACAATATCCATCCTCAAATAATAAATGACACAAAATATAGCATGCTATGCAGATGATATAGCAATCTGGCACACAAGCAGTAATCCTCAACAATCTGAAAAAGTCCTAAATAATCCAATAAAAGGCTTAGAAATATGGTGGAAGAAACTTAAACTACAGATAAACCCATAAAAAAAATAAAAACTGAGCATCTTCTCCACTGATATAGAAAATAGACACAATTACATCCCCAAATCAAAATATATAATACCAAAATAGAAAAAACAGAGTCTCCAAAATACTTAGGCCTAACCCTAGATACCGAACTGAGATTTACAACTCATATTACAAATATATCCAATAAAGCTCGTAAAAAGCTTAATATCATCAAAAGGCATTGTGGAACAAAATAGGGTGCAAAACCGAAGACACTCAAAACTACATATACGGCACTCACACGACCCACTATGGAATATGTCTCATCAATCTGGGCTCCAGCTTCTACTAACTCAAAAGAAAAACTTGACAGAGTACAATCAAGAGCAGCAAAATTTATTATAGCTGCAGTCTCATCCACAAATAATTTAAAAGCTCAACAAGAGTATGGGCTTCATATACTAGAAGACAGAAGAAAACCCTCCACTGTTAAATTCACTGTTAAATTAAGAGAATCAGGGGTCACATTTCACTCAGGCCCTTCGATGCCTGGACAAGAAAATCTAGACAAAGAGATCATCTATCCATTGAAATAAGCAAACAGCCATTCTACCAAAAAGAACAATGATAAACTTAAATCTTCTTGAACCTTGTTCAAAAATGGATTCACAGCAAGAAAATAAAAGAAAAGGACTTGACACTATACATCACTTAAACAATCCAAACCAGTCATTACCTACACTGAAGGATCATCTGATGAAGCACTCAACCAAGGAAGTTCGGGGAGTTTTCTAACTCTACCTGGAGGCAAGGAAATGCAAATCAAAACCACAGCTGGCAAAATAGCTTCAAACTTCACTTGTTAATCCCCAACCGGCCACGACGTCTATAGACGTTCAGCTAAATCTGGATACGAAGCTCTAACACCCATTGAATAACATGGATGAGAAGTGCAATTTGGTGTCACTATTTGATCCACATCGGCGGTAGAGAGGCCTCTCTACCGGCCGATGTGGATCAAATACAAACGCCATACAAACAGTTCTCAAATTCTATCTCTCAAATCCAGTAATAAATATTACAGAAGGAATAACCATCTACAGTGACTCAAAATCTGCACTTGAGGCATTAAAAAATGGAAAAACCAATCTCACACAGGAAATTCGTGAACTACTAACTACCTTAAATTTGAAAAATAAGAACTGCACGCTGCTCCGGATACTAGCCCATGTAAATATTGAAGGCAATGAAAGAGCAGACAGACTAGCCCAAGAAGCAAGATACTTACCTCAAAAATTACACCCACTATCACTAACTGATGCTAACGCTGTTGCCAAAATAAGATTGGTAAAACAAACTATCAAGAAGAATGAAATTAATGAAAATAGAGAAATAACCACAGTCATCACCAGACTAAGGACGGAACATTTTTAAGGCATGAAAATTCAGCCAGACGGTAGTAAGAGCTATGAAACATGTACAAACTGTCCAGGAGTTGAATTAAAACCTGTCCATATTTATTCTTGTTTAGCAATTGCTGTTACTCTACAAAAAAACTGATAATAACCCTAGAGAAAAGCTCTACTCCATCAAAGCTCAACAGATTGCTAAAACAGTTCTACAGATCCACGGCCATATCTAGAAGCTCTTCAATGGACTGAACAACGACGACAACAACAACACATGTTTTGCACAAGTTTTTCAGAATTAATTGGCTATAACTTGTTTGCGAGTTACACATACCAGCCACTGAATTAGAAACCTTTATGCAGATGTAGGCAAACGTCACTTACGCAACGTATATGCAAAATACTTCGTCACGTGCATCACCACGTGTTCAAAGCAACTATTTAAGAATGCTTCTGGTCAGTAATCGTCAACAGTGTTGATCACAACGGGAAAAATAAAAGATCTATCGGAGTTCGATAGAGGATTTATTGTGGTGTCCGTCTGGCTGGAGCTACGACTTTCAAAATAGCAGAATTGACAGGTTTCTTCAAAAGTTGGGATATCCCGAGTGTTCAATCAGTAGAAAAATAGCCCACTTGCTTGTCCAAGGGGCGTAACTGTGGACCTAAGGCAGTCTGTCAGGAGCGGGTCGCCATCGTCTGAGAAGGCTTGTAAGGAGAAACAGAACTTCCTGTGTGCAGCAACTGACCGAAGCATTAGTCGGGCTCTTCCCGACTCATATCTCACCGAACTAAGCGCAGGGAATTGAACAGGATCAATATTGGCCGTCGCGTGCCTATACGTCCGACACAGTATTAAATAAAAGTTTGTATTTCTACGACTGGTATGTGTGGGAAAAAATGGTGACTTTTAAGAACTGACAAAATTGAGAGATTTATTGCCTTACTGTATTTATTTAGGAATCAAGATTCGCGGACCAGGTTGGAGGGTAGATACAGTCTTCGCTCTCCGACCGACAGCTATGAATTTGGATGACACAGTGGATACGAATGTTTGTGAATGACTTTCGATAGCAGCCATCGCCACGGCGTGAGAACACACTGCTGCTTGCTGGAGACTTGAAACCGTCTCCAGAAAAGAATTTAGAGCTAGTAAATTTAGCCAACTCACCGTTTCAATGTATGATAGGTTTGTAGATTTTCGTGGATAGGATCCACATAAAAACATAAAATCAAATAGTCTTAAGAAATTTTGCAATAAATTGCATTATTAAGCTATTCATTTCCGAGCGAATGATTCCGATTAATGCAATCGGTGCAAGAATTTACGATCCAGAAATTTTAAAGAAATACAGAAACAAGGAGGATATTGAATTTAAGATCAATGTTTGGAGAGTGTTCTAATGCCAAACGCTGCACGCAGGAGAACAACTTTGTCCTTTTGAGAGGTGAGAATGAGAAGTACTTTTATAAGAGCTTCTTGCTTTCAACCGAGACCACTTGATGAGCACTTTTCACAAAAAATTAGTTAATCAGTCTCACGGAGAGGTGGAAGGGGCGTCCTCCTGCAGGAAATTCTGAGTTTTCCCTTCCTCCAGTGAGGATGTTTTTGCTAGTCTCGTGTGCTTTGTCATCAAAATAAACAAAGACGCAGCTCTTCACAGAGAGAGAGAAAGAGGAAAACACATGTATGTGATTTGCGGAGCCTCCGTAGCTCAGTCAATAGAGATGAAGCCCTTTGACCGGAAAGACCTGCGTTCGATTCCCGTCAGTGACGTGAGGAACCGTTATCTGGTCTCTTTCGACTGAAGGTGAGTTAGTCGGTCTCATCATAGGGAGGTGGTGAGATTTTTTCACCCGGAAACTCGGGGTTTTCGTCCCCCAGAACAGGCAAACCGGCCCCATGAACACACATGGATTACAGTCATCAATACGCGTTCCCAGCCAAATGCAGGTTGCGAGCCAGGATAAAATTTGGGGGGGGGGGGAGGAAGCAATGGTGAACTACCCTGCAAAAATCTCAGCAGGAATACTTTGTGGGCAACGCCTACAAAGTCACTTTGTTTCTCGAATTCACAATAACTGTAAAATTCATAAATTAAAATGAATTACTCTAAACTGTAGAAACGTGTTACTTGCTCCTGAAAGAAGTCGTCTACGACTAAACTATTCACCAAATCTCAGTTCCCACCTTTGCTTCCACGTCTTTTGCGTGCTCGTGTGTTTCTGTTGTAATCGCGTTTAAAGCTTGACCGAGTAGTATTTTTTAGTAGTTTCAGAACTGATATTAGTAAGCATTACCGGTTCTGATGTTAGAATTTCAGTATAACTTCAGCTTTCTATTCTTCGATGATATTAGAAAGGCTGATCGAATGCATTTTTGTGAAGGAACCAGTGATGAAGCGAACTGTTTACCGGACTACTGTAGCCGCTTCCATGAGTAAACATCACACAGCTAAACTTGACACATCATTTTAAAAGTTCTGATTCCTGAAAACGTAATTAGCATGCATATGAAACCCAATGATCTTTACATTTCTCTCTCTCTCTCTCTCTCTCTCTCTCTCACACACACACACACACTCATGAACTAATCAGCGCCTCGTAGCGTGGTCAAAATTACATTCCGCTCTTGCTGGATGTAATTTTGCAACATCTGATTGAAATCTAATGTTATTTATTCAGTCTCAGAAGGAGGAGATGGTAATATGAGACTTGACATGTGATCGAAACATTAAGCTCTTTGTTCTCCTCGTATACTGCGACTTTTAATGACGGGAAAAGTTGGAAAACGATGTGTCCTTATTCTCGTCTCGTCTATTTTGCATACTGTGTGGGGAATAAAAACAGGAAGACACTGCTATCATTAATGCATTTTTAGAAGTTTCGTAAAAAATGTAAGATGAACAGAAAATCTGCTCCTTTACAAGGGGGCTTTGTGTGTGTGTGTGTGTGTGTGTGTGTGTGTGTGTGTGTGTGTGTGTGTGTGTGTGTGTGTGTGTGTGTGTGTGTGTGTGTGTGTGTGTGTGAGAGAGAGAGAGAGAGAGAGAGAGAGAGAGAGAGAGAGAGAGAGCATTGCTGAACGTATGGACACAGTGGATATCAAACCAGGAAAAAAGAAAAGAAAAGAATATTTCTTTCCCTTCCACAGAAGTCGGTAATATTTTTCTGGGTGATACAAAAGTGAGAAGAGAAAGAAAGAGGGGGGAAATCAGGCAGGGCCGATAGAGCGGAGGAAGACAATTAAAATATGGAAAAATGTACGATTAGTATCAAAAAAAAAAAAAAGAAAAAACTTAAGTTTTTCTTATAAGCTTACAATCTCGGACGATTCCTCAGCCAAAAGTAAGTTATGAACCGAGACTGTACTATTTCAAATGCAGTAAGAGTCTCTGGTGTGAAATATGGGTTTCCACCCGTCATCTGAAAATTCCGAATTTGATCTCATCCGTGGCAGAGACATATAAGGAATCGTAATTAGTTCCCTTTTAACCTTCATGTTTCTAGAACTAAGTCGTGGTACCGAAATTTCTCTCTTTGAGCTTATCGTGATTTCGTTCTGGAAAGAGGAACAAACTGTTTTACGAGCCCATCAATAAGGTGCGATGTCTCTCGACAGGATAACGTTTCCGTACAATTGGCCACGCACCATGAGAAACAGATCCGAAGGGACCTGTTTGGAAATGATTTCGGATTATCAAGAAATTAGGGTGTGTAATCAGAAAGCGTCTTCAACAATGCGCAAACCGTTGAAACCGAGTTTTAAATTAGCATTCCGGAGCAAACAGCAATTGGTTTCCCAAGAACGAAAGAAGAAAAAAATTAAAATCGAGTTTCTTTTACGCCTAGTGCATCTCGAGCGTCTCTCTCTCTCTCTCTCTCTCTCTCAGGAAAACCACATCACATCGGTATGAAAGCGATTCACTCGCCTTCGGCTTATCAACGTATAAATAAATATTCCTTGCGTCCCCGGCCAAGGTTTTTTGTTTCGTTTTTCCTTTCCATCGCCAAAGGACAGAACTTCAAAAAACTTAAAACTTCGCGAACTTTTGGAGCAACGTGAATCTTATGCACGGCGGCGAGAGTTCTATAACGAATGTGACTCTTAGCCATCTTGGGAGATAATTCTGTTGGCAACAAACGTGAGGTTACATTTCACTCTCGTTTCCATTCTGAAATTTCTCAAGTTCTTCGCTGACTTCCTCTTTTAATTGTACGCCACCGCGTGCTTTAATCGTGATCATTGCTTCGTCCGAAATGTTTCAGTGGTGTAAGAAAGTCGCAATAAAGAATTGTACTTGTTATTTCAGAATCCTGGGTCACTCGCTATACGAGTCCTGCGGACAGCCTCGTTAGACTTGTTTCATACAGTACGGATGCGGTGTTCATCGTCGTGTGTGTGTGTGTGTGTGTGTGTGTGTGTGTGTGTGTGTGTGTGTGTGTGTGTGTGTGTGTGTGTGTGTGTGTGTGTGTGTGTGTGTGTGTGTGTGTGTGTGTGTGTGTGTGTGTGTGTGTGTGTGTGTGTGTGTAAATTTTTAAACTAACATAACATCGGCTATTCTGTTTCAATGGGGAGAGAGGTTCTATTTAAATACAAACTTATTGCAACTAAATAAGTGTCTTAAATAGATAAAATTATTACAATCCTGACTAATACTTTTCTAACGACATTTGTAAGACGAATTTGCATCATTTTGATAACTTCTTCCGGCAACGAAAAGTCGGAATACATTCAGGGAATTTAGCAAACGTTCTTGAGCATGTTGCTAGTTATTGCAGCATCTGTAATGATTTTCCGAGGATCTATTAATTTTAATGTCAGTTATTCTTCGGGTTTAAATTGACCATCATTAAAGAGGATCCAAGGTTTGTGGGCATTCTTATTTGCATTTCCAGAGAATTGCTTCTTCTGTGGATTCGTCATCATCAGGCATAATCTTGTTCATCATAGTAATTGCAGTTTCCGTTAAAATAGTATGCTGGAGGCCTGAAGTATCTTGTAAAAGTTCCATGTTTCGTCTCTGTAATCCAATTTTGAGATTAATTAGTCAATTAAATTTAAACAAAAATTATTGGCCGCTTGTGGTACTAATATGCTATACTTTCTACAACCCTTCGTGGTTGAGAGCCACGTAAAGAATATTCTCCATCTCTTTTTTTTTTTTTTAATAGTTGGTAACATGGGCATTTTTTATATTCTTTCCTGCTACTAAGTTCTACGGACTACTTCAGTCGGAACATGAGAGTCTTTTGACCATGATTCGTTTTCATGTTAGTAATTTCTAATTAATAATTATTTTCGCCAGATTAATTAATAATTGTTCGCCAGCCAGGTTCGCTGAGTGGGTAGTGTATCCGCACTCCAGTCAAAAGACCGCGGGTTCGAATCCCGCCGTTGACATGGATGTTTGTAATTGTCTGTGAAAATGGTGGTGGACACCAGGTGGCGTTGGTGTAGTTAAAGCAGTTGTTGGATGACGGATGGATGAGGTTGAGTGGTAGAGTTGGAGAGTAGGTGCCCTTCCTCGATGAGTCTCAGACTCGCTGGATGCGTCAAATAATAATAATTATATTTGGCTTTATAATAATTATGCCTTCTCAAGTAACAGCCTTAGATCTTAATTGTCTAAAGTTATCTAAGTCTGAGTGCATTAATGCATTTTAGTTCATCGTTTCCATCTACTGTAGAATTTTCTGACATCAACACTTGATTTCATTACACGCTCTGTGTAGGTTCGAGAATTCATTTCAAATGTAATGAAAATTGAGACGCAATGAAAGTGTACTCGCTCCTGTGTTGATATCCTAGTCTAAGTTCAGATGATGTTGCTCGTTGTTAAAAATGAAGAGATTGCTTAAGATTAAGTTTTCAAATTCTGCTTTCAAAACTTCTACAAATGCATTTAGTTTAGTATTCTTAGCCGTACTTTAGACTGGCTGCTTTGGTTTTTTTGGCCATAAATTCTTTAAAATTGGTGCAAATGATGAAACACATATACGATAATCATAACAACGTGGTTTTTTTTTTTTTTTTGGTTGTTTATTCACTTCAGAAATCTGGGCTAAAATTCGCCACTGTTAAATCAATGAACTGCTTCTCTTGCTATTTTCAAAGAATGGAGCTATTTGTTTAATATATATAATTAAAAGAATTGAATAACTTAAACCGAGAGAAATGGAAAAAAACAGTTTATTAGTACTACGCAACTAGTTTCAGCTTTTTAACAGCCTTCGTCAGGTGCACATTATAAAAGAAATAACCATTAAACATGGAAGCAAAAACGGTAAATCACGGAAAGTAAATGCATATATTTATCGTTAAAACGTTGAGGTCAACGTATCCAAAGCTGTTCCCTCGTTGGCTACATTGTTAGACGTGTGCGTGAGCGCCAGTATTTGATCACAGCAGAATAACAGTCTGAAAGGTTGTAGCTTAGGTTGTTGTTTAGATGTACAGGGTTGAGGATGATTTTCTTAGATTCTATAATCTTCCTTTCCAATTCCTCATGGGAACGGAAAATGTTGTTAGATTTGTCACAAAGGATTGTATGGCTATGGTTTTCTTCATCAGAACTGGCCGAAAACAGAACATGGCTAGATAAAGCACTGGCACGTGTTCTCTTGTAAGCGATGTCTCTCTTGTGCTCCTCAGTGCGTAACTCGATTGACTTGTTTGTTTGGCCAAAGTAAGGAATGTCACAGTCACACCAGATCTGATAAACACCAGGATATTTAAGATTATGATGACTAGGTTTTGGATGGCTTACCAGAGAACGGATTTTTGGAAGAGGAGTAAATAAATATATATATATATATATATCCGCCAACATGAAGTAAATTGGACAACTTCAAACCTGCACATTTGCCATGATGAGGTGGAACGCCGCATTGTAGAGTCAAAAGAAATCACCTTTGGACCCTCTTCATATGAACAATAATCTCAGCTATAATTTGCCTGACTCTTTCAGCGCTACTATCAGATACTGGAGATCGCGTGGTTCCACACACGCACGGGTGTACCCCCCCACCCCCCCCCCCCCCCACCCCCCCCCCCCCCCACCCCCCCCCCCCCCCACCCCCCCCCCCCCCCACCCCCCCCCCCCCCCACCCCCCCCCCCCCCCACCCCCCCCCCCCCCCACCCCCCCCCCCCCCCACCCCCCCCCCCCCCCACCCCCCCCCCCCCCCACCCCCCCCCCCCCCCACCCCCCCCCCCCCCCACCCCCCCCCCCCCCCACCCCCCCCCCCCCCCACCCCCCCCCCCCCCCACCCCCCCCCCCCCCCACCCCCCCCCCCCCCCACCCCCCCCCCCCCCCACCCCCCCCCCCCCCCACCCCCCCCCCCCCCCACCCCCCCCCCCCCCCACCCCCCCCCCCCCCCACCCCCCCCCCCCCCCACCCCCCCCCCCCCCCACCCCCCCCCCCCCCCACCCCCCCCCCCCCCCACCCCCCCCCCCCCCCACCCCCCCCCCCCCCCACCCCCCCCCCCCCCCACCCCCCCCCCCCCCCACCCCCCCCCCCCAGCATTTAGTGAGAGAAGGTTTATTGAGGTGCTCATTATTTTATGGTTTAGTTTTATTTGGTGCGGTAATCCTCACTTCCTTTACGGATAGTTACGCTGCCGCTGGGATTCAAGCCCGTTTATCAGGTAGTATATCCTTTTCCTGAGATTGGTGGTTTTTCTCCCTCTTTTTCCTGCCAGAATAGTTCTTAATTCTTCCAGCTGGGTGATAAGGCCACTGATGTCAGCGGTGTAGTCATAGGCTGTCAGCAGTTTTTGTGAAGAGCCTCGAACTTTTTTAAGAAAGCTCTGAAGCTGCTCACTTGTAAGTGGGCCTTCAGTGTGAGGAAGTCCTGCATTTCCAGTTTCCTCTTCATCATCTGAGGACTCAAGAAGCTCGATCTCTTCATCCCCCTCTACAGGCTGTTGGGAGGGTTCCAGAATGCTTGGAGGCAAAGGTTCCCTGCTGCAGCTGCGCTGGTTTGTCTTTGGCTTTTTTTCCGTTTTTGTTTCTTGCTCCTCTTCGTTATTTTTATCTTTATCAGAGTTAGTTAGTTGTCTGTGTTCCGTTTCCTTTTCTCTAGGATTGCTTTTAATCGATGTTGGTGGAGGTTCTTCCGAAAGTTGGGTTTCGTTAGTGCTACCACTTGATTTTGTCTCCTCGGTACTCGACTGAGAGCTGTTTCCTTGAGATCTTTGTTGTTTGTTAGGGATGCTCTGTTTTTTGGGGTTGGCTGCTTGTTACTTCTGATTCTTTGATCCGCTAGGGTTGGTAGTATTGTTAACCGGTTTCTGGTTAACAATACTACCAATCATTTCTGGGTATATACGGGCATAACTTCCTTACATGGCCTTCTTCGTGGCAGTAAAAGCACTGAGCAGCAACAGTAATATAAAAGGTGTAGGGTACTCCGTCTATTTCTGTGTTGATTATTTTGGGTATGGAGCCGATTGTATTGTCGCCAAAGTGCATTAGAGCCTGTCTTCTAAAGCTCTTGATGTGAGCGAATTCAGGCCTAGTTGTAGAGGGGCGTAGCGTTTGGGTTTTACCTGTCACTGCGCCGTATTTTGATAGTAATCCGCGAAGCATTTGATGGCTTATTTCCGGTGGGACATTTGACACTGTTACTTTTGATCGAGCAAGTGCGATTCGTGAGACATTCACGTGGCATGCTCCGATGTCTATTCCCTTTTCAATTAATGTCTCAGACCAAGATGCGTAGATAGATAGATAGATAGATAGATAGAGAGAGAGAGAGGCAGAGCTCTTCTAGATTTTTCTCCTTATTAATCCTTCTTTCTTTAGATCAACTAAAACTCCTTCATTTTTATTATTTTTCATTTTTGTGATTCCAAGTTTTTTTTATCATTATTTTTCTGAATCTGTTTTTTTCTCTCTTTTTTTATTATACTCTTGGTTTCATCATTGTTTAATTGACCACCTGTTTAACTGTTCATTTAAAGCAAGGATTATTTTCAGCTTCATCTGTGTTTTAAGTATGATTTCCAACCACTTGTGAATGTTATGGAGTAGGCCATGCTAGCCAACCTGAACATGCTTAGTGGAAGTCCGCTGTTGTTCCTTTAACAAAGTCTTTTCTCAGACTTCTGGCAGCGACCCACTTGGACAGATCCCCCTTACCCTACAACTTTTACTGACAGGATCTTATTTTTTTTTATCAGCAGAGCCTGAGCCTTCGCATTCGTGTAATTGGCAATAACAACCAAAACAATAAAATATATTTTTCATTCGAAAATTAAGACGGAAGAAAATTACGATAGGAATGGGGAATATCGTAAATTTTACCAAAAAGTGAGACCTTTGTAAAGGTCTCACTTTTTGGTAGAATTTACGATCTTTGAATGCTTTGAACTTTAATAAACAATTAACTACTTTACAAAGTTCAAAGCATTCAAAGAATTAAGTCTGTATAAAAAAGTACAAAATATATTAAATATATTAATGCGAATAATCGCACTGTTTTCTCTCAAACACTAATGCCAAGTTCCAAGCTGCAATATAGTTTTAGTTTCTTCGGGTTCCACTTTTCGCAGATTAAAAAAAAAAAAAAAAAAAAAAAAAAACGCGGAAGTGCTGAAAACTTAATTTCCCGGTTATAAGTTCAAGAGAATGGAAGCCAAATAGTTCATCGATACATTGGTGAGTTCAAGTTCCGAATTTACTGTGGGCATACTTTCCTCCCTGAACAAACGTGGGTTCAATGGAAGCTTACTCTCTATATTTTTATGTACTTCATCCACGTGAAAAGGATTCCTGATTTATTCAAACCGTGTCTCTAGTTTCGGAAATCGCTCATAAGGCTTCACAGGTGCTGTTGAAATCTTCGATAATCAGATTACATTTTTTTTCCCTCCAAATGTAAGTCTGACATCATTCAGAGTTGACTCAAACTCTTGATTGTCGAAGTATTTGCACAATATGGAACTATGGTTCCATATTGTACAAATTGCTCCTACGTTATCATGAACGATACAGATGGCGATTTCCTTGCAATGCAAGGTTCAAACCACTCAAAATGCGCAAAAATATTCAAAGATCATTTGAATGAAGCAGCAAAAATTATGCTTTAAATTTTTTTAATAATTCATTCATAGCTGGTATATTCTTAGCTGCAAGTTGTTTATGATGACTGCTACAGTGCGTTACTGTTATCAATGGTACAACTGATGTCGAAACCAACTGAACTATGGAGGCTCGCATGAATTACGTAAAATAATATTTGTGTGTGTGTGTGTGAGAGAGAGAGAGAGAGAGTGAGTGAGTGAGCGAGAGAGAGAGAGAGAGAGAATAGGTATAGCATCTGGTTTTCTTGATGGGGGTTTAAAATTCTTCATGAACTTCTAGTGCTCTTTTTTATTTCACTCGCACTTCACACACGCGACAAGTGAAAGTAGCCATGTGCAAAGCATAGACGAGGATTGGCAAAGAAGGATCTTATTTATGTTTTTATTGAAAAACTGGAGATTGCCCTTGAGGAACATTTCATGAAGACAGTTGTTCCAGAGAACAGAAGCAAATGGAATAAAAGGACACGAAAAGCAGGTTCATTGCGTTTGCAGTTAGACTGTAAAGGGATGTTGCGCAACTGCTGCTCTTGTTTTAACGGGTCCAACAGTAAGAAGGGAAAGGAATGACGGATGCTTTTTTGTGAATGCCATGGAAGTTGGGTGTCCGTGGAAGTAAGTAACTGAAAGAAACCGTCTGTAAGATAAGTGGGTGTAGTGAGTCATTGAGAGAGGAATCGATTATCAGACGAATCGTCCTTCTCCAGACTGCATCAAGACTTTTCACCGAGTCCCTGATGCACTGTCCCAAAGATGTGAACAATATTCTAAACGTAGGCTAATGGCAGATTTGTACAGAATTAGTAGCTAGATGGGGAAAAATGGGGGGTAAGAGGAAAGAGATCATTGGTTTTTGGGAAATGAAACAAATGTCAACCCAAAGATATCCTGTCTGGTGATTTGCGTTTTATCAAAGGTAAAGGAAGGAGGTGAATACACATCCTTTCTGCGAGAAATAGGCAAGATAGAGTTTTGATAGCATTAAACTGAGATCAGAGTTTAAGGCCCTGGTTGTACACATACCGACCACTGAATTTGAAACTTTTATTTTACATATAGGCATGCGACTTTCAATACCCATCCTCATCAATTCGCTGCGCATAGTTCCGTGAGATATGGGTCGACAACAGCCTTCCTTGAATGCTTCGGTCAGTTGCTGCACACAGGAAGTTCTGTTTGTCGGTAAAAGCCTTCTCAGACGACGGTGATCTCGTTCCTGATAGACTGTTTTAGGACAAAAGTTACGCCTCTTAGACAAACAATGTGGGTTATTTTCCCACTGATTAAACACCCAAGAGATCTCACCTTTTCAGAAACTAGTCAGCTCTGCTGTTTTCAAAATCGTGGCTCCAGCTAGATGAGAACCTGCACTAAGCCCTTTATCAAACTCCGAAATATTCTTTTTCTCTATTTGATCACTGCTGTTGACGATTACTGCCAGCAGCATTCTCAAATAGTTGCCTAGATCACATGGTAAAGCACGTTACCAAGTATTTTGCATATACGCTACATAAAGTGACGTTTACGTGTTTCCGCATAAAGATTTCTAATTCAGTTGCGTAGAATATCTTGCAACATGAGATGTTTGCTCTGCATGGTTTGTCAAATGAACAGATGAAATGGAGAGTATCATCAGCGAAACAATGGACAGAATTATTAGTCAGTAAGCAAAGGCCATTGATGTATAGGAAAGAGAAGGTAGGCAATAAAACAGACCCCTGAGTCATTCCTGTACTTACGGAGGGATTCGAATGAAGTCAACTGCTATGCCACACAGTTGTCATAGTAACTGTGATACAAATCACTAAACAAGATTTGTATCTCATTTACAGAGGGTGGGGGTAGACCGAAGGATGACAAATTACTAAGCAGACACTCTCGATCAAATCGCCATAGAAAGATCAATAGTAGCAGAGGGGGTCTTCGCCACTCTTCATGTTCGGCTGATCAGCGGCGGATCGAGTGTGTTATGGGTTCAGTATTCAGATGTGCGTTTCCTCAATACTGCACCACTTCAAAAACACGGTGTGACTAGGAGCCCTTCTATTCTTTTTTTCATTACTCCTTGGATTAAAGATTTCACTCTCTGACAGTTGTTTCGAATATGTGAGGTCTGGTCAGAGGTACAGAAGAAGCCTAAAATGAGTACTCCCGTAATTTGTTGATCATTTTCAAAATACAGTATTTAAAGTCTTAAACATTGTTTAAAATTTTAATTATTATAATCATTAAAACATTATTAAAATATTGTTTAAGTGCTTGGCTATGGATATTTATCATCTTTGAATAATATTAAATGTCAAGTTTCATTTTCCTGATGCAAAATATCGAGGGAATTGAGCGAGTGAATTATTTTAGAAACACTTAATTCGGCATGAAGCCTTTTGATTCTTTTCTTCAATGGTTTGTGATAATCTCATAACTGGCATAATACGTTTTTTTTATTTTTCGGAATTATCCATGTCATTTTTAATCTGGATCCTTAAGTTAAAAGCAATCTCGACTGCAAACCACGTACTCCCTTTCATCAGCACTAAACGATTTCGGTTTTGATTATCCGACACCATTTCTGAGGAAGTCGAAACGTGTCAGAACGCAGCTGAGCGAGCAGCACTGTTATTCGCTGCTCATAAGTCACTCAATGAATCGGATTGGATGACTTTATTACACCATAGAGATTTTTATCCGAGAGTTATTTTTCCGAACGATGTACAAATGCTCTGAAGTAATGACTAAACAGTGTAAGTAGTTGATGTCCTTTGCTTGCAAAGACCTCATTCGTATCCTTTTGGGGTACAAGAAAAAGATTTTTTTCCCCACTGATTGCGAGTTGGTGGTCTCGTAAAGAAGGTGGCGTGGTTTCCCTCTCTGTAAAGCATAAACAGTGACAGAGATAACTATGCTTTCCAGATTTCAGTTTTCACGATACATGAAGTGTTCATAAAAATACAAGTCACGTAAACAATTCAGAGGGGAAAAAGCTAGAGTTGGGAGTTAAAGAACTACAGAAATGTCTACTGTTTATTTTGACTAGTAATAAAATAAAACACTTAATTTTTGGTATTTTAAGTATTTTGGTATTTTGGTACTTTATTTCTTTCAGGCAAAATAAAAAAAATGAAGCTGGCAGAGTTCCTTTAGCCCTAACTAAATTTTTCAAGACAAGTTTGGATGTTTATATATATATATATATATATACGAGGGTGGTCTGAAAAGTTCTCGGCCTTGACTATCGGAAGATTTTCTTTTTCTAAGTTGGTACATCTGTCACATGCATCCATGTGAATTTGCAAGTCATTCTATCAAGTACTTAGTTTTATACAGCTGTCTGAAGCAAAAGTGTTGTCTGTATCCCTTGAAATGGATAAAATTGAGTATCGTGCGGTTATAAAATTCTTTGTATAAGAAGGTTTAACGCCAAAAGAAATTCTTTAGAAGTTCATAAAAGTTTATGTGCACTCTTCTCCTTCGTTTCGACAATTAAGAAATGGGCTGCCGAGTTTAAGAGTAATCATCTTCAATACTGGTATAGCCTTGATGATGATCCACGTGAAGGACGTCCAAAAAGTGTAACACCAGAAACCATTGATCAAGTATACGATATGGTATTGGATGACCAGCGAGTCAAAGTGAGTTATAAATGAGACTATAGGCATTTCAAAAGAACGTGTAGATATATTTTGCATGAAGAATTGCAAATGAAAAAGCTTTGCGCAAGATGGGTGCCGGCTTGCTCACAGCACATCAAAAACGCACTCACATGAAAATCTCTGAACAGTGCATGGAGCGTTTTAAAAAGAATAAAACTGATTTTGCAGTCATTTTTTACTACGGATGAGAAGTGGATTCACGATTACACACCACAATCCAAAGAGCAGTCAAAACAGTGGACAGAAGCCGGTTGTTCAGCGCCAAAGAAGACAAAGTCGGTTCCATCAGCATGAAAGGTCATGACATCCGTGTTTTGGGATGCTAAAGGCATTTTGTTTATTAATTATCTTGAAAAGGGTAAAACAATAACCAGGGAATATTATTCCGATCTTTTAACCAGACTAGACGAAAAATTCGTGAGAAAAGACTCAGTTTGCAAAAGAAAAAATCCCCTTTCATCAGGACAATGCACCTGCCCACAAAAGTATTTTGGCAATGGGAAAATTAAGGGATCTGTACTATGAATTGTTGGAACATCCACCTTATTCCCCAGATTTGGCTCCCTCTGACTTCTGTCTCTTCCCAAAACTAAAACTCTTCCTCGCTGGTCAGTGTTTTTCTTCGAATCAAGAGGTGATTGCACCTGTAGAGGGATATTTTGCAGATCTTACTAGAATCACTGAAGGACCGGGATAATGGCGCTGGAGCATCACTGGAATAAATGGAATAAATGTTAGGCCGAAAACTTTTCAGACCAACTAGTGTATATATATATTTTTTTTTATTTATTTATTTTATCCACCAAGCTGCATGGAAGGCAACGGAGAACCACCATGCATACTTTTTCTCCTTCTCCAAGTAATGATGAACAAGTCAATACGGAAGAATGAGTTATGCACAAGAACAGATGGGACCCCTGGGTCTGATCTTGTGCAGTATGCTACCAGGGAGGGGGGTTGTAGATCTATGTTGGAGTCCCGGGAGGATAAGACATCAAATGATGCTGAAAGAACAAAGCCTCTGGGAAGTTTTGGAGCTAATGTAAGGACACAACATAAGAAAATGAACCTCAAAGAAAAATACAAATATGGGCACCTGGAATGTTAATTCAATGTATCAAGCAGGGAAAATGGCCAATGTGATCAGAGAAATGAAAAGAATGAAGATATCAGTTCTTGTACTCTCAGAGGTTAGATGGAAAGGGAAAGGAGATATAAGAACAGACGATGGATTTAGATTTATTTACTCAGGAGGAGAAGAACATCAAAGGGGTGGAATAGTGTTGGATAAAAGGGTAGCCAATATGGTAGAGGGATATTGGCAGAGATCTGAAAGAGTGATTGCTTTGAAAATACAGGCCAAACCAAGAAATATCTTCATAAATCAAGGATACTTACCAACAACAGATCATACAGATGAAGAAGTTGAAGAGATCTATCAACAAATAGAAGAATGTTTACATTTGAAAAATAACAGAGATATGCTGATAGTAATGTGAGATATGAATGCTAAGATAGGGAAAGGAAGAGAGGATGGTCTGGTGGGCCCATGGGGCTTGGGAGAAAGAAATGAAAGGGGAGACAGAATGGGGAATTTTGCAGAAAACACAAATTGATAGTGACTAATACCTGGTTTCAACAACATGAGAGAAGACTGTATTATTGGAGAGCACCTGGACAGAGAGGTGAAGAAATTAGAAATCAGATTGATTATATGTTATTTAACCTAAGATATAGAAATGTAATAAAAAATGCAAAAACTTATCCTGGAGCAGACTGCAATAGCGACCATAACCTGCTGACAATTAAAATAAAAATCAGACTAAAACGAATAAATAAAGAAAATGAAATTAGAAAAATAAGAATTGATGGACTAAAAAGAAAAGATATTAGAGAGAAATATCAAGCTGAACTAAAAAAATAAGATTAGAAATATTGATACTGATAGACACCTAGAAGTAATCTGGACTGATCTAAGAGAGAAAATCAAGGAATGTGCCAAAGGTCTTCTTGGTGAGGCAGAGAGGAGAGGAAGGAAGCCCTGGATTACTGACGAGGTGATAGAAAAAATGGAAGAACAAAGATGAATCTCAAGTCAAGTATAAAGAGATCAATAAACAAATAAAAATTCAGTCTTCCTTTGTCTAAAAATGCAAAGGAAGACTTGGCTCAATCAGGTCTGCAAGGAAATAGAGGAAAATGATACAGCAAAGGATATAAAAAAGGTCCATGAAGGCTTGAACTTGATTTCAGGGAAGAAGAGAAGGATAAAAAGCAGTGCTTTGAAGGATGAAAGAGGAAAGATTTTGTTGGAAAAAAATGAAAAAAATTATAAGATGGAAAAAATATGTTACAGAACTTTATGGAGATGAAGATAATTGGGAATGTGATCAGATAGAAAATGATGATGCCCTAGCATCATCATTTTCTATCTGAGGAATGGGAAACCGAGTTAAGGAATGGGAAACCGAAGCAGCCATTAAAAGAATAAAGGATAGGAAAGTTCCAAGAGTGAATGATATTCAAGGAGAGTTACTGAAGGCATTATGAAAGGAAGGAATAAAACTTCTGTCCATCATCTTTAATAGAAGTCTGGAGGAGGATATAATACCTAAAGACTTCGTAAGATCTATTTTTATTCCTATTCCCAAGACTACAGGAACAATGGATTGCAACAAGCACAGAACTTTTAGTTTGTTTAGTCACGTTGCAAAAGTTCTAATCAACATAATATATAGAAGAATGAAACAGGTGACAGAGAGGGAATTAAATGAAGCACAGTTTGGTTTCAGGAGAAACAGGGGAACCAGGGAAGCTATCACAACACTACGGATATTGGGGGAAAGAATGATCGAGTGCAATAACGATTTATATCTATGCTTTGTGGACTATGAAAAAGCTTTCGATAACGTTAATCACTCTGTTTTATTTGATATTTTGCATAAAATAGGAATAGATAAAAATATTATGAGAATTTTGTTCAGAATACTCAAGAAGCCAGGGTCAGATTTGAAGGAGAGGATACTGAATGGATCCCCATAAGAAAGGGTGTGAGACAAGGGTGTGGCATGTCCCCACTCCTTTTTAATGTCTATAGTGAATGGATGATGAGGGAGGCCTTGAAAGATCTGAAGGATGGAATAAAGATAAACCGACACCTGATAAATAATATAATATATGCAGATGACATTGTACTTACGAATGAAACAGAGGAAGGCTTGCAAAGAATTTTGAACAGACTGAACAGGGTTGGAAATGAGAGATATAGAATGAAAATAAACATTCAGACTTCAGAGTTCAAAGTGATGAAGATTTCAAGGAAAGGAAATGATGGGATGGAAATCACTTTGAACGGATGAAGAGTAGAAAATGTAAAAAGTTTTGAATGCCTTGGGAGTTGGATAACAGAAGACAGTAGATCTAATTATGAAATTGAAATTAAGCACATTAGGAAACAGAAATCTGAACAAACAGTTAAAAGTAAGAATCCTCAAGACCATGATCTGGAGTGTGGGGACATATGGATGTGAGTCCTGGACGATCAATAAGGAGATGAGTGACCGATTGAATGCATTTAAAATGTGGTGATTGAGAAAAATGGATCGTATCGGCTGGACTGAAAGAGTGAGCAATGAAGAGGTTCTTAAAAGATTCAAAATGAAAAGAGACTATATGGCTAGTATCCAAAGCAGAAAAATAGCGTTTGCAGGACATTTGATGAGGGGTTCTTCTGGAGAGCTTCCCAGAATAGTATTGCAGTGGATGATGGAGGGAAAGAGAGGAAGAGGAAGACCCCGACTGCAATGGAAAGACAACATCAAAGACTGGACGGGCAAGAATCTTACAGAAACAAGAGATAGAGAGGCATGGAAGCGGAGTGTTCATCAGCTGCAACCCTCTTAAAGAGGAGGCCACAGGATTAGATTAGATTTATTTCAGAGCGCTTGTTGTAGAACAGCGAGTAATGACGACACTCTGTAGTGAGAAAAGACTTGGATGCAATTCACAAGAGCTCTTCAGCTGAAGGTGGATTAAGCTGGTTTACTAAAGGAATGGCGGGGCTTTCCCTGCCGGAAATGCTGCATTTACCTTTTGCAAACCAAACTATGTTAGTAAGAAGTCAAGTTTTCTGGCTGAAACAGATCACACGGCCGAATACGTAAAAAGAAAGCTGGGAATAACAACGCTTAGCATTTTATTTTTAAGAAATTATTGTTTAAAGAGAGGAAACAACAACAAGAAAGGATAAATCTGAAATCCGTTGGGTAGTAAATATTACACAATGCTTTACTTCAAACAGACTTCCCCATTCCCAGTAATAATCTTCTAATTCTGCAATTAACTCAATATCAATCGGAAAATTAATAATCCACTTTATCAAGTTTATTTATAGAATTTTCAAGATTTCCTGCCATTTGTGATCCAAAAGAGAAAATGTGCTCACTCCCCCCCCCCCCAGCATTTTTATCACGTAAACAAGATTGATAAAAAAAATTCTCATGAATGAATGGGAAGAGAGACTGATGATGGGAAACGTCTCAGCTACCAAACAAGAAAAGGAGTCTTATTTTTGTTCCGGTTTTGCACTTTCATTTATATACTCAACATCCAAAAAGCCATAAAGCTTTTCTTACTGCACAAATCCGTGTGCGAAATGATGCATGTACAAGGCTGTAAATGAAGTGCGGCCTTTAATGAAGAAATTGCAGTTCAAAGCACGCAAACTTTTCAATAGGAGAATCGTCAAGTTGGATATTCTTTGCTATACTAACACAGAATGTATCAAACAATATTTAACTGTAAAATAACCGAACAGTCCACGACATTCCGCACAAGCAAACTCTTTTAGAGTACTTTAAAAGTGGACGCTAATCTTGTGATAATGGTTGGCTCGCGCGCGTGCACACACACACACACACACACACACCTGACGCTTTACCAGAAACTGGTGTGTGGGGGAAGGGGGAAAAAGAAGTAGTACGGTACTCTAGTAGATAGACAAAGGTCAGCAATTCGGTTAGACCGAACAGTGTTGACTTAAGTAACAGAAGCTTTAAAGAGAAAAGTGCTCCTTCTGAGGCCAGCTGTTCCCATGGTGCGACGTTCAGTCGGTCAGGTACGTAAAATGGTGAGCTGCACTATTGTTTTGTAGAAATCCGCATTTGACCACATAGTAGCCGTAACCGTAAATTACAATGAAGTTACTCGAGGCGATGACGGTTGCTATTGGCCACGGAGCTAACAGCCTCACCTCCCAACAATACATAATGCAATGACACGCATCGCAGGTCTTCGTTAATCTTGAACAATCTCTCAAACGTCTGCCCGCTATCGTTAATAATTTTCCCATCTCATCACTAGGTTATTTATTTCTTGTCAGCTCAGGCTAATCACAGTAACATTACCAAGCGTGAAAGCTCCGACTACAATTTGTCATCAGTTTCATCAGTAACAAGAGCTGGTGTTTAGTGTAATTCAAATCTAACACAAGTCGACATGGCTTGACACAAACTAGTTGATAGGAGGCTTGCCAAACGAGCCACAAGTGTCAGCGAGTGCCCACCAATCAGCAGTCAGGACATAGGTTACATGGATTGAAGAACTCTTGATTAGGTATGCCGGCGGTTATCTGTAGCTGTATGTCAACTGCGGGTGTGCGATGACCTGGCGTGGGAGCTCTAACACCTCCGAAGTGGTCAGCAGGAGGCGCACAGCTGCCTCGACCAGGTGAAGATGACCATCAAAAGTGGTCGCAATTAGCTCTGCGACATTTGGTTTCATACAATCAACTGGAAAACGCCAAGAAGCAGCTCGAATCAACTGAAACGAGTGCGAAGGATCAAAGTGTGGGATGTGTGTGTGTTATTCGCGTATCTGCACGCTATGCCGATAGTGGTGAAAGATACGGAGTGATTTTTATTATTTTTTTTAATCAATGCAACAACGGCGCTAACCGCATACTCATCCGCGCAGCACATTTAGCGGCTGCCAAAGTACGAAGCACCTTTATGCACCCGAACAGAAAGGGAGGCTCTGAACCCTGTGTGGTCATGTTCAGGTGTCCGTCGAAACGATGGATGCTCGGGCTGACCGTACTAGTGTTAGTTGTGACGGACTCGGTGTTTTGTTGCGGCCCGGGTAGGGGCGGAGGAAGGCGAAGAATTCCTCGGAAACTAACGCCCCTGGTTTTCAAACAGCATGTCCCCAACGTGTCCGAAAACACTCTAGCAGCAAGTGGACTTAACGAGGGCAAAATATCTCGCGATGACGCTAGGTTTAAAGAACTTGTGCCTAATTATAATTCGGATATCATCTTCAAAGACGAAGAAGGGACAGGAGCGGACCGTTTAATGACTCAGGTAAGGCAAAAATATTAAAACACTGAAGTTTGGGTGCTTGCTTCAAGTGCTGTTGTACTTCAATTTGAATTCATTCAATTAAATCATAAAATAATCCTTAATTTCTAAACGTTGTGTTAGCAGCGAGGCAGCCTTTCTTGGCGAACGACGAAATGGAAACCGTGTGGACGTTTATGGATGAGCACGGACATTCTTAGGCAGCGAGAAGTTTGTACAATTCATTTTGAATATTCCGGAAACATTTCTATAATTAAAAACGTAAACTAAAGAAAGTGCTACAATTTTAGGCATTTTCATATCGCATATAACTTCAGTTTTAAACACATACGACAAAATCGATTAGCACCGTTTTTCTGCATTAGTCACTGGGTGACCTAACACGAAACCAGTAAACAATGAAGTCGCTTTGTTCTTGTTTATATATTGTGAAAACAAAATGTTTTTTTTTTCCTATTTACCACTTACTTTGATCCATGCAGATTTCAACAATTTCTAAACGCGCAAAAAAAGTGCAAATCGATCGTTCGACAGAAATCACTTTGAGTTCGAAAAAAAAATCTTGTGCATCTAACTTAAGGACTAATTGCGAGTAGTAAGAAACGAAAACCAGTGATAGCTCGTGCGAGTATTCTAAGGGCGGGCGTCATTATTTGCTGACATTAACAAATTCTGAGTATTGGCAGTCAGACTATTTCTGACTCTTCCTGGAGCAGGGCAATTCTCCAGCACAGCATGTTGTGCGACTATCTATTTAACATTTACTGAATGCATGCAAAATACAACGATGGGCTTCAGAATTTCACTGCACAAAACCTTTCATCTATGCAGTTCCCGTTAAGCTCACTTCTCAAATAAGAAGCAAACTTCACTAATATCCCAAATTTCCGTTTTTCAAAAATATTTGACAAATTAATCGCACTGTCTTCTCCTGAAAATCTCATGAGGGTAAATCTCGTTGAAACTCCCGTCATTTTTGTTATCGCCTCATTCTCTCTCTCTAAAAATTTTCCAAAATGAAATAACGGCAGACTTTTCGTTCCGTTCAATACATCGAGGAATGTGTCAGATAACGAAGAAAATCCTCCCGGATTTAAAATTTTCTTTAAAGTTTTAAAAAACAGAGCACCACAAATCCAACATTGTCTATATAAAAACTATATAAATTGCTTTGCGTGTGTGTTGACACACACAAAACAATGTGTATTGTTAACATTTCACTTTCATATCAGAAAATCCAACTATAATAATATGGCAATGAGATTGTTATGGAATTTTAAACTAGGGATCTAAATAACACTTTAATATTACAAGCTTGTAGTGTTTATTGATTTGAGAAAAAAAAAGAAAGAAATCACTTAGAACAAAAATAGAATAATCTCTTGCAAGTTATTATTTCTTACAATTATTACGTTGCAAGGTCTCTAAAATCGAAATCTAAAGTTATTAGATATCACTGGTTTGCAATTCAAAATCAACATTTTTTCATTTTTTGTAGAGATTAAGAGGCCAAAAAAATGAAATTTTTTGTTTTTTGTTTTTTGGTTATAAGGTTTTCGAAGAATAGGAGACATGGTCACATCCCTATATTAGCAGGAGATGGAACAACACAAAAATCTTGCCACCGTACATACACTTAAAGTAGCGCTGACTGCTTCACGATATCAGTTTTATTTTATTTTATTTCATTTGATTTGATTTGATTTTAGTTTGATTTGATTTTATGCTATCTTGAAGATAGCATTCAGCTGCTGTTTCATTTTTAGAAATGGCGAATTGCTACAGAGCATGTCACGAGGAGATACTGAAGAAGGTCCAGTAGTTTAAGTAATGAACTGATGAAGTTTCTTTAAAAAGTCCAAATATTTAAGTATTCACATCTTAATAAAATCATTTGAAAGCCATCTATGAAAAATAATGTTTTATAGATGTTATTGCAACAGTCCTAAATCTGAAAGCAGTTTTTTTGTGTGCGTGCGTGCAATTTTTAAGAATAGCATTTTGAAATAAGTCTAGAATTTAGTATTTTTCCGACGTGCTCAAGTATTAATAAGGACCTGTTATCATTTTTGTAAAGATTGATTGAATTTCTTTCACATTGCAAACTAGAAAGGTTTGTTTAAATTCACTTAGGTGTTTAAAATAGCACAAAATCAGGATTATAAAGTGGCCCTTATTTGTATTAGGATCTTTTCCCCCACATATATTTAAAATATAAAAAAAAAGACTGGCCCCTTTATTTCAAAATTTCGATTATATAATTAATAACAACAGTATAATACTATAAAAATTAATACTTAAATATTATTATATTCATAGTTTCATCTTCAGGAGCTAATGATTTCTTATTCTGTTGATCACTGCGTACACCATTTATAGCAACACAAAACAGTATTAACACAAAAGAGAAAAAGAACATGCATTATGGTAACTGTCTGAGAATCGAATCTCTGGTGCACTGATGTGTTTACGGTTTCTGCCCATATTTCTTCTTCTTTTTCTTCCTTCGTCTACTTTTCATACGTAATGAATTGTAATAAACTGGTAGAATATTATTCGACTTCGTAATCTTTGGGATGAACCGAAATGGAATAAGCAAACACACGACAATGTTCATTTTCATGGGTTGTTTTCGGGATACATGAGCTCAACTGATATAATTTATAGGAGAACCAAAAAAAAAAAAAAAAAAGGTAAATAAATAACAGAAATGTATAAAATCCAGGGTTATAAAAGTGCAGATGAAGAAGGAAAAAACTGTTTACATATGAGATTGAAAGAGCCAAAGCAATTGGCACGACCACGCATGACTACGGAGCAAATACCTTTAACCTAAAGTTGTCCTTACCAAAAATGCAACTGTGTGCAATGGCACACTGACAAGCAACATTTAAACCTAGCGTGGGTACCGAAATGGGAAAATCGAATGCTCAGTGTATATTTTATGCCGTTATCGTTGAAAAACCTATATATATGCAAAAAAAAGTTTTAATTTATTTGTGGTTTAAAACGTTTGCAAATCCTAACCGTCCTGCGCTTTATTGTCACGTGGCACGTACTGCCTGAGTACGTGTCCAGTAACAAATACTGGTGTGGACTCTGCAAAAATAAAAACATTAAGTTTGTTATTATTTAATATTATAATGTTGTACGAAAGCTATTTATTAAAATTTATATTTTTTTTTTATTGTAAATTGTTTCAGAAAACTATTTCGGCACCATTCAATAGCTATTTTGATTTTCAGGGTCTTATACTACTGTTTCTGTTCGGTAGGTAAAGGGACACATTGCGAATATGGAATATCTAGAAGTAACTAAACAGACTGCTGTGTGAGGATGTCAGCATCCACCTTCGTGCAAAGCCCAAAATCTTTGTTTCTATTTTTTTACAATAAAACCCGGGTCACCAATTTAACGAGTCATCTTTCTCTGTATAAAAGCGCAGACCAACCAACTTCTGTTCAAAGCAATCAGCACTGCTCGTGCACTTATTGCGGACATAATAATGTTGGAGTTTAAATGGTATTTAAACAGGCAGACATTAGCTGCAGCAATTTTCACATTAGGAATCTTACGAAACTTTTAATATTACAAAAACATACTAACTGTAGCGGTTTAATGTCAAGTACCAAAGCTTCTCTTCGTTTTGTTGATATTATTATAATATTTGGTCCAGTGATTAATGATTGCGTGCAACTTTTAAAAACTTCCCTGACTGGAAAAAAAGAATACAGCTATTTAGTGTCGCCAAAATAATAATAATAAATAAATAAATAACAAAATAAAATAAATAAAAATAAAATAACATACCGTCTTTTACCAGCCCGTTATAATTATTTCGCTTGGAATTGCCAAGTATGTAAAATAATGTATGCTCGCTTTCTGCTGGTTCAAGGTGAGCTAACATTTGACAACGACCGCTGACTTTGACAGTCTTTCAAATGCTCAAAGGTACTGTACATTTACCCCCCTCCCCCCAAAAAAATTAATATTAATATATATATATATATATATATATATATATATATATATATATATATTAATAATATATACTCATACTTTTACAGAATCTATTTATGAGTACAACGAAACTTGCATTACATATTTTAAATTTTATGGAAGATATTTGCTTTGCGTTTAAGGCAAATTATGGTGAAATGAAAACTTTACAAACTTTCCGCATTTTATGTATAAAATATGATCTGTCTCCTTTCAAATGTAACATATCTTCTGCCTTCTCCCTGCTAAAAGTCAACAGGTTACGATTCGATGAACCATTACAGGAGTGAAATGAGTGAAACAGAACGAAAAGGAAAGACGGCACAAATTACATTATAGTAGGCAAGCAATGCTACTGCATGCCTTAAACAGTTTTTGTTTGAATACCAGATCTCTATTTATTAATTGCATAATTAGTGCCTTTTAAAAGTCATTGGTATTGGAATTTCATTCACCAAAAACAAAAGGTTGTATCCATTACATAGTCAGTGGTTTCAACAAATTTCCACCACTTTATCTGTCACTGGTTCCTTTGTTGATCACCATCTTGTTTCTTGAGTATCTGCATTTTTTGTGAGCATCTGCATTTTTTAAAGTCGTGATCAACTCTTTCAGGAACAGGTCTCTTGCTCCTGCAGCAGGCTTGGCAGTCTCGTATGTAGCAATGGCTCTAAGAGAGAAGAAGACAGGAAAGATGAATTGAGTGTTCTGTCCTGAAGAAAAAAAAAAGGGGGGGTGAGGTTATGAGGATAGTCCTTCTAGTCCTAATAGGATTTTCCTATGGAACTTACACATGTTTAGGAGAGGGTCTCTCCAATTTTAGGGGACAGCTTCCCAAAAGTGAAATCTGGCCACTCTCTGTGCTAAGCAATGGTGTTATATATATATATATATATATATATATATATATATATATATATGTGTGTGTGTGTGTTTCAGCAAATATATATATATATAAGAGAGTCACTCGGGGGTTAGTTCCGGAAGACTGACTATCACGATGTAATGTCCATGCCCCTGCATTCACATAGGTTAATAGGTGAATGTGTGGTTTGTCAGAGAGTAAAGTATAGGATATATTATTAGTATACATTACTTAGTTTGTGTATTATGGTAAGGCAGAATACGCGGTTGGTACGCATTAGCGTTATTGTTGTTAGACTGGTTACCTTATGCCCTAACTTATGTGTGCCTTAAGCAGTTGCATTACTTCAATCATTCTGGAATAACTTGTACATCGTTCTTTAGATAATATCTTTACCATTAATATATATACATGGTAATAGCTTTTTTTTTCTACCTCGATGCTTTGCTGACTCCCTGGAAGTGCATACAGAATAATAATAAAATAACTACACATCTTTGCATGATTAATTATTTTAGATAATAAAATAGTTCAATGAACAACATCAATTGATGTTTCACATCGGAATGTTCACACTCTCAAATTTAATAACAACACTTTTTTTATTATGAACAAATGTTCTACAAAGTTTCAGAAGAGATCTAAAACTTGAGCAAAAGAACAGGAAATGCATCTAATCAGCCACAACCAATCCTGTGGTACGGGGGCGGGTTCAAAATGTTATAAAATTTACACGGAACACAGTTTATGACTGTTTTCTTGTTTCCCCCTCCCTCTCTCGGTAAAAAAAAAAAAAGTTAAAAAAAAACTTGAAATTTTTCATCATTATGAAAGCAATTTATCGTAAATATGGATATGGATTTTGTGATAAATTACATACAATGAACAATAATATAATAACACATTAATCGTTGAAAATACAATATTATTATTGTATGCCATTAATCAAGGCGTTTTTAAATAGCATTTTCCCAACCAGAAATTTTAAGAAAACGTGCGTCTTTTTTTTACCTCTTTTTCAGAAACAGTTGTTCTTAATAATAATATTAATATTTCATAAAAATATTCAATCGATAAGTCAATCAATATCATATGAACTACTTTCAGATTATATTTTTCTCTTTGGTTAATGGGATTTATCCCAATATACTGAACTGCAGATATGCAAGATAATGAATTTCATGCTATCATAATTAAAAAATTTTTTAAATGTGTGCTAATATGTGTGCTTTTTAAATGTGTACTGCGCGTAAGCCGCTTTATTCTGCTATTAATATTATTATGTCTAGCTAGTCGGTGTTTCACTCCCGATGATATTGGGTTGTACAATAACTTTTAACATCCAGCTTTATAATCCCTTCTATTAAAACACTGGGTATTCTTTACTAATCTAGATTTCAAGTTGAAGTTACTAACCACGTGGTCCGGGAGCTGCTGGAGACGGACCCAGGGAGGGAAAAAAAAAAAAAAGACATTCAGCGATAAGAGTGTAGGGTCAGCAGTATAGCTCAGATAAAGCTCACCCAGAGGTGATGTTTGTAAAGGCACATAAAAGATAAGTTGTCAGAGATGGAACCTGCAGTGTGGGACTTCAAGCATGGTAATGGGATGGCCCCCAGTACTAGATAGTTAGATTATGTTCGTATGGCCGCAGGAGTCCCATTTGTCAGAGAGAGATGTACACATAAGGACAGCACTATAGCAACCTGCCGAGACTCTGGTTGTGATGTCACATGCGAACAGAAACGCTCTCGTGTGACATGCCGGCGAAGTTTAAGATTTCGCTGAACGATTACGAAATGTCCACGGGCAAGAAATTCTTCAGAAATATGAGAACATGAACCTTTGAGTCATTCCGAGGTTTTCTTTTACCACAAGAATGAAATTAGCTTATCTGATCAACCGCTCGCTTTTTAATAAAATTTACTTTGAGAGAAGAAAGAAATCAAATTTATTATACGGCAGTTTGTTGTTTACATTCCCTAAATTCGGAATCCTACCACGCTTACAGATGTTCGCGAATATCTTTAAAAGGAAGATAATCGCATAAGCATGCACCCCGCTTAATGGAGCCATGAAGTGGCTTCAGAAAGTTGCATGTTTGGTCTCTAGAACGGGATTTCCTGATTAGCTGACCGTTAGCTCATCCACGAGTAATGTGGTACAGACATGGGACACTACGGAAATAAGGATTAACACTCTATTCCGGATTTGGTTTCGAATGCCTGCACGGCACGGTGAGTCTACGCGAAAGCGTAAAACAGGAAGAAGGGTCTACGATCTTCCGAGGGTGGAATTCCCATAAAAATAAACAGCAACTTTCAGCGTCAGTATAATATTATTTTCTGTTAAGATAAAGACTATAAAAAAAGACCATTTGAAAATGGTAAAACCGAATGGCTAAAAATAATCGCAACTACGGAAACACCTAAATGGAACTGCTTAGGAAGCAACGCTGCTGTAACGCGGTGTGGATAGAAGCAGCGATTCGTTACGGGTGGTTAGTGAGCTCCTGGGTTGGGCGAAAGTTCAAACCACATACGTAGCTTACATGAGAACATAGGGTGATTCCGATGTTTCTTTCGTATTCCGCACATTTTATAAAAGATTAACGTCGCCACAGCAGTACGAGTTTTGGAGCGTGTTATTACGAACTTTATTTGCATTTAAGTTTCCTTATAGTTCAGTGCATTTTCCTCCCATTCTATTTAACATAAAAAGTAAACACGTAAACTTTTTTTCATTAAGGCATGGATTTTTTTTTTTTTTTTTTTTTAAATTTCTAATCTAAAAATTAGGGTTATAAAGTTAATCTAAAAGTTAGGATTAAAAAATCGGAGTCGTATGCTCGCCTCTTTAAAGGTAACAATAAAAATATAAAATGAAGATTTGTAATCATTTAAGACTCATAATAATAAGTATGCTTTTACTATTTTAAGAATTTCATTTCATATCATTAACAGGTTTGAATGTTACAATGAAGCGTTAGGAGCGAAATACCTGCAAGATTTGCAGAAATTGCATTTGTGGAGTACAGAATTCTTTCAAATATAGAAATTATAGAATTATAGAATTCTTTATAAGAATTCTATATACAGAATTATAATTCTAGAATATTAATTATTAAATAAATATTAAATATTGAAAAAATACAGAAAGTGAAGTCTTCAGTACTCACTTTGTATTTTTTTTTAATTTTTACTTCTTAAATGATACAATAAAAATCTCTGAGATCGATTTTCTTATTCACTTTCCAGGAAATAACTTCGTTCAAAATCTGTGATGGTTGTTTTATATGCAACCTTCAGCGTTAATATTGTAATGACAATAATTTTGACGTTAACGTTAAAATATTCTCTAATAATTTTCAAGTTTAATTAAAGTGGACTGGAAATTTTAATTTACTAAATTTTTAATAAATGCCTACCATAAATTTTGCTTCCTGCTATTTCGAACGGCTTGAGAAAAACTATATCTGAAAACTTTCGGATATAGTGCATTAAAGAAAAATCTCAATCCTGCTTAAAAGACTAGCACGACTACAAATGTTGCTGTCATAAAGTATGCTGTATTCGAATTAAGGACTGAGAGTTCCACAAAAAAAGTAAACATTTTCGATAGATGACAAACAGTCTTCCAAAGTACTTTAACAAACACTCATAAGGGGCAAACACTCACAGGGGCACTCCTAAACTGAAGCAGGCAAAATAGCCGTAATTATAATAGTTTATTAAGAGGAGTAACATGGGAGTTTTCCCAGAAATTATATACATAAACACTCATAATACTGAGAAAAAAAGTTTTTGCTCTTTTGAACTAATGTGGTTTTAAACTGCAACTACAGGGTAGGTAGCCTGATAAGCAGCTTTTTTTTTTCTTTTTTTTTTTTGTGAATGACATGAGAAAAGTAAAATTATATGAAATCCTAGTACTGCGGGTAAGCCAAGAGTTAAATAATCCAAGAGTCTTCTCTTACTGTCATAGTACTTTTCAAGTCGATTCCGGTGTCCAATAAGCACGTCGTGGTCACACAGTGCAACGGCAATCATCTATTATCTAAAGACATGCACAACCTCCACGCCTCAAAGGAATTCGAACCCACACTTGGTTATTGTAGTTGTGGTTGTTATTGTTGCTCTCCAACAATAACCTCTCAGTTTATTACTGGGTATATTTTTTTTAAAAAAATCTTTTACACTGGAACGTTCAGCTAATGATTCGCGAATATATTATCAAAATATAGACTGTGAAAATGCTACATTACATTAACGGCAGATTTTGCACCCTTAAATACCGAACAGTGGATGATTCCACAGTTCGATTTACTCTGCAGATATATTTTCATAAAAGCTCCTAGAATATAATGCTAAGTTAAACTACCTCACTTTACTGTTTACTGTTAATATTCGCTTACCATGTCATATTATTAAAAATGTACTGATAGGCATAAAAGTTTTTCTGGGGTGCATTTGATAAAAGGCAGCATTTTTCACATCCATATTAACTGACGGTTGTTAAAAAAATTAAACAAGTTGTCATTTTTGCGTCAAATTCGCATGTTTAAAATAAAATTTAATTATTTTCCTAAATTTACATGGTTTGCAGAAACAATTTTTTTTTTTTAATTTTATAATTATGTTGCCTGTGTGTGTCAAAATCTTATTGAATTGGAACTATCACTCATGATGACCACTCAGCAAGAATTTTTTGTCCCAGCTTATACAGGAAAAAAGGTACTAAATCTGAAAAAAAAAAAAAAAAGTACTATTTTATTTATTTATTTTTTGCTTTCGTTTCACTCTATTTAGGGCATTTTACGATATTACTACCTTATTATCATGGATGAACACAATGTAAACCCGTAAATTAGCACATATACGACAAATATAAAAAGAAAAAACTCAAGACTTACCTCACTGTAATCATCTATGAGTTCAAGAGCTGCAGTTGTCAATATCATAACAGAAGTCCCAACTGTAACTCTAGCACTTAACATGTGTATTAATTTTCCATATAATTTTAGTCTCATTTTAGTGCTTAAAATAATGTAACATTAAATATTCTGTTATTTGATATGCTATTTACATATATACAGAGGTTCCTACTCACAAGAAAACAGAAAAAAAGTATTCATTCATTATTTTTAGCAGATTTTGCTAAATTAATTAACTCTTCAGAAATAGTAAAGTCTGTAGCTGATGAATGTTCCAATTTTTATTTTGTCAAAAGGAATCCATTCATCGAGGGAGTTTGTAGTTGATTTCTTATTTATTGTCACTGCTGAAAATATTCTTTCAGTTGCTGCTAATGAATGAGGGCGGCACAGTACAGCTTTAACTAATGTTGTTAATCTAGGAAACATTTTTCATTTCAAAAACTTTATTCCAATAAAGCATGAATTCTTGACCTTTTTTCAATGCTTCTACAATAGTCTTCAATAGTTGTTATTCGCTATGAAGCTCTTCATAAGGCCCCTAGATATACATTTTCCATGTCTAAAAACTGACCACTGTCGGCTTTATTTCTATTTTTAATGGGGTCCAAATTACACTGTGCATCAATAAAAGGTGGTTACTCATTAAATTATTTAATTTTTCCGCCTGGTATCATTGTTGAAATGATCTTATAACGCGCGAGAAGTGTTTGAATAACGAAGAATATATTTTCATTGGCTAATGCCAGTCGGATTGCGTAAGTATGGGATCAAGGGGGAGAGAAGGTTAGCGAACAGTGGGGGGGGGGGAGAGAAATCATGCTTGTGTCACTGAATGTGACATATAGGGAGGTGGGAGAAGAGAAAAATATTAAACTCATATGTCTATCTCTCATGTTGTTGGTATTGTTATTATTATTCGGAAGGAAGGAAGTACTAGATCTGTTGGTGAACGCACTAGAACACTAAAAATTTATAAAAAGTACTAGTGGTGGTCACCCTTTTGATCACCCCCTTTTAAAAGATGGCTTCCAAGCACAAAACTTTGTGCACCCTTCAGAGAAACCTTGAGTAATGTGGTTTCCAACCGGGATGTCTGGAGTTATCATTAAAATAGATCAGTTGTAATTAAATTAAACTTCCGGCACCGTTTTTCTTTCCCGAAGAGTGCTCGTTTAGTCTTAACTTTTTTGTCCTAAACCTAAAAAAAAAAAGTTTCTTAAATAAAAAATAAATAGTTTATTTTTTTTTTTTTATTTAAGCCAACTCTGGAATTGACTGAAAAAAATAGGCGTAGATTTACAAGCGTTATTAAAAAATAAAAATTAAAAAATAGTTGATTGCCAAATCATTAAAATCCTTTTTTAATGATTAACAGGAGTTTTCATTTCTCGCGTATTTCTATAGAGTCCGAGTCTCAGCACTCACTGCGGAAAACCACTGCTCGTCGCATCACACTTCCCGACTCACCGAACGCACTACACAAAATGATATTCGTTTCATATTAGAACGAATGCGAACCCTTTAATATATTAAAGTCGTGACTTTTAAAAATTGTGCGTGCGCGTGTAAAATCTCTTTCCTTATCAAAATGATTTTGATTTTTAGATTCATGATCTATTCTCTAAGCACGGCATGTAAAATCATGTTCACGTTCATTTGGTGCTTTCTTTCAAAGAATTAATTATCGTGCTCATTCGTTTTAGGGCATTCTATATTCTCAACATTCACAAATATTCAAGTAAACGTTATGCCACAAAAATGCAACAACCTGTCTTGTTGATTGCCAACACATTATAATCTCTCGCCTGAATCGTTTTCAACAGCAATTTAAACAGAGTCACCATAGCGAAGGACAAAAGAATGCAAAAATGAAATCACTGCATTCACGCTCGGCCATAACGAAATTTTAATTACTTAAGCATGAGAAGGGGCCATGACCGAAAATATCCTCAATGCATATTCCCACGGTGAATTTCGGCTTCATTTAACCATTGAAAATTTAAAAAAAAAATGGAATTACATTTTGAATTAAACTGATCTTATATGTTTTTTATTATTATTATTGACGTCTGTAGGTGTCTTTTTCCTCTAATATGTGGAGGATTTTACTGAAAATTTTGCTCCTTACTATGATATATGGATTCATCTCAATATTGGCTTAGATCGGCTCATCTGAGCGGCAAAACGTTTCACAAACGTACGTGTTGCAAATGGCAACACAAAACTATGTACAGCACGTCTGCCCAAAATGGATTCAAGCGCTCCGATGATGAGTGACGTCACTACACAGGAATGCAATTGCGAAACGCGCCTGCCTTGTTACCGGTGTCAGGAATTATTCCACATTTAATTTCTTTTAACGGAGAGAAATGCTGCTTTTAGGTCTGTTAGAATTAGAAGAAAACATCTTCAAGCAATCATCACACAAGTGTATTTGGCTGCAGTGGCCGCGGACAGTTCAGTAATCTGAATGATTTTTCTGCATGGAAACAAATACTAAACACGAAATCTTTTCTGTTCAAGAATGTAAGGCGCCAATTTCAAGACATTAAAAAAAAAAAAAAAAAAAAGCTCACTTAAATAGTTAATTCGTTGAAGGAAGCTGAATCTGAAAATAATAAAGGTGTGAACATGAACATATAAAACTTAAAAAATAATAGCGGTACGGGATGGAGATTTTTCAATAACGTGACACTACTGCGGAGGTTGTGTTTCATCGAAAGAATATTCCGACAAATAATAATAATCCATTTTTTACAAATAAAAAAAAAATGGAAACGAAGACCATACGTAAATTCCTTGGGGTGTGCAGTTTTTTTTTTTTTTTTTTTTCGAAATATATCACAGTTTCCATTGGGGGGGGGGGGATTCCTTTCTACCGATATGTTATACAATTAATATATTTATGAAATTCGTGTTATCCAGCAGTGGGGATTAAATTTTTACGTGTTACTAATCACTAATTATAACACCATTCATTCTTATCAAGTGTATTTCTCAAAATTATTACGTCATACCTGTAAGATTCCTTTCACCAGTCTGTTATACATAAGTTATTCCGAGACATTGGTTGCACGGATTTTACGAGCCATGCCCAGTTCCATTTTTTTTTTTTTTCGTCCGACCATTCGCAGGAATAACAAGAAGAATTCTGTGGAAATTATACATCATTGCAATAATCTGTTCCTAGCTAGGTGGAGTTTTAAAGAATTTGGGTTTTAGGATATGCATAAAAGGACGTTCGTAAAATTCCACTACGGTTTCTATCGGAATATTTTTATTGGAAAAATTTAGCAAAACGATTCGTGTGGTATAAATAATTCCGGAAGTGTTGACAGAATAATTTGACTTATGTTAGAATTTGTAACTGTCCAGTCACTTCAGATTCGTTTCGATCAAACCATTCGAACCGGTAAAAGTAGGCAAAAACAAAATTATATATCTAGTACAAAATGTATTTGTAATTTTTATGAGCGCACAAGACAAAAGTAACGGTGCGGGATGCAGTGTTTTTTGAATAACGTTACACTACTGCACAGATTTTGATAGCTCTTGAGAAAAGAACGGAAATATCAATAATCGAAAATTGTTCTCTGAATGTTGCAACATTCACTGTATGCAAACAATAATACCAGCTGGCCGATGATCCGGGGTCGGGTTTTATTTGATGAGTATACGATTCGGTGTTGCTTTGCTTGCGTTGTAATCTGCTCTGGGTTCAAGATTAACTATGAATTTAAAAAAGAAATCGTTATAGTTCTATTTTTATCGAATGGCAAAACAATTTGAATTTATATTTTTTTCCCTCTATAATTAGACTCTTTTTTATTAGCAAGGCACTGCGAAAGGATAATAATACTCCATACCCGGCTTGACGAAATTGAATGAAATTGGGCAGTTCGCGACCTAGTTGGCCGTACGCTTAACATATGCTTTCCAACCACCATGCTGCGGAGTCGAATCCCCCAGTGGGTATGGATGCTTGTAATTGTCTCTAAGAAAAAGATGAGTTTCACCATTCGATACAAGACTACCGTCCCGCTTACTGGAGACCTGAAGTTATTTGAAAAAATAAAAATAAAGGTTTCATCTTTGACCTCTATAGTACAGTTTCCGAAGTATACAGAAGTATAAAACATCGCTAAAGAAAATAAAAAAAAAATCCTTCATGCTCCCGATGCAATAATACAAGAATAAGAAATATGAGAATGAAGTATGTAAATTTGCAATTTTGAGGAATGGAAAAACATTAAAAAATAATAAATCAATCAATAAAATAAAATTAGAATCTCTACTAAAGTATGTCGACTCGTTTAATTTGGATTTTTTTTTTAAGGATAAAACTAGGAAAAACAAAGTCTACAGTGTCAAAAGCGTAGGTTCAACTGTTGTGGCACCACACCTGATGATGTAACAAAAATATTGCATTTTATGACCTGCAGCCATTTCCTGACGTCTTTTCAATCAATCCTGAGTACTTAGTGTTACTACCAATGTCAACATTCAACGAAAGTAACAGAAAATCAATTCGATAATCGTGTAACCGAGAAATTAAACGTAAATGTTGGAAACGACATAAATTAAAAATGGCTTAGCGAGATGGGATCCCCGGTCTAGGGTACGTAAAGGGGGAAAGTGAAATTTTTGCATTGCCTCTCTTTAGACTAATGTGGACTTGACTAATGCGTTTTTGTTTTGTTTTTTATCGTTCTTTCTTTTTTCTGTAATTCTGATTCTGACTAACATGAGCATCTGCAAAGAACACATCATAAAATCCACTTCGCTAGTGTATTTTTAGATTTTTACACACTTGTATATATATATATATATATATATATATATATATATATATATTCCTAAGAATCTTCTCAAGAAGGTCGGTCCTTGGCTCCGATTTTCCCGAGTAGGATTTAAATCTGTTTAATTTTTGTTTCTATTATCTACCAGCTTCTAACATAAATTCAATGTAAAGGCGCACTTCTTCAGAATGCAGTGGTAAATAATCTTTCTTGATACTGAGAGATATGTGCAAAGCAGAAATCACATGTGAAAGTGCTTGAAGGCAGCGCCTCTATTCCGCATTTCTATTACCAGAATGGTCATCGATGACGTTTTAGAAGTGAAACCACTTAACAGCGTGATTGCTGTCGCTAAGAATATCGAAGACAATTTCCAAGACGAAGAATCTGGATCGACTTCGGGTTCTGCATTGTTCGACAACTGCCAGAAAATGACTTACTTTTGAGAGCGCTTCCAAAAATCCAGCTCGACAGAATGGAAGCCAAACAAAGAGTGGTGCAGTATCCGAATCACTCCCGTCATCATCCATGTTCCTCACACGACAGTCTGGGAAGTGATAACAGACTGCATCCTACTATATCCAGTGTCTTCCACACCTGGAACCCTGAAATACGTTCTACGCACAACCACTGTTTTTATCGCTATGTTGTGTTCACCGACGAAGCATGCTTTACTCGCGATGGAGTTAAGAAAATCAGAAACTCCCATTTAGGGGTTCACAAAACAGTAGCAAATCATTTTAACTACCAACGTGGATTTCTATGAACGTGTTGGGTTTTAGTTTGCGAAATGAAATCTATCCTCTTAGCAATCTTGCCGAAACACTTTACAATTGCAGCACGCACCACTAGCACGACCCGGCATTGTCCCCCCCCCCCATTTCATTCGGAATGTCGCGCAGCTAAATGAGCAATTTCCTGACGAACGCGATCATCAGATCCCATTCCGTCACTTTTCCATGTCTACGGCCAACAGGAAAATCAAGGTGGTTGAATCCAAAAGAAAATATAAGAGATGAACAACTTCAGCTAATTTTTGCTAGTAGAAGACACGTGAATGGCCCTGCAGTTCTTATGAGGGCAAGGGTTCGCCGAGTTGTGCGCTTTGCAACATAAATACAACTAAACTTTTTCTCGTAATATTCTTTACCAGTAAACTAAAAGCACTTCATTTGCTGTTTGACTACTGCCTTTCGTATTTTCTTTTGCTAAAATATAAAATTGTATTTTGACAAGAACTACCTATAGCACACTAATTAATGTGCTTATAGGTTAGTGTATGGGAACGACACTATGTGTGTGCGCGCGCGCACAATCTACATACAGTATATATAAATGCATGATGTACACCTCTTTTCTTGGAATTGTTTCAAAGGTATTTGGGGGGGGGGGGAGTTTCGAAAGTCACCAGAGTTATAATAAAATTTCGCTTCCATTGCACACTTGAGTAAACACCCTCCTCAAAATCTTTATCTACTTTTAACATTTTTATCACATTCGCATCTTTTAACTCTTTATGGTGCACAGCATAAAGTGTAAATCGTCCAAAGTAGCAGAGATGCCATATTATTACTCTGCTAAAAATAATTAGACAGTTAAAACGATCAAGTTTAGATTCATTTTCCCTGGAATTCTTCCATAATAAGTGGCTGAGATGTACTTCCTTAAAAGTAAATAAACAATCATAGTCACGTAACTTTCTTTCGTCTTGAGTTTGTGCTTTGCATTTCTAGCTCAAAATTAGAGAACAGATATGTGATTATTCTGAAATTATACTTTCATGTAGCTTTTAATCGCCTCGCTAGTGAGGTTGCACAGTACGCACGCAATTAAACTCATCAGAGAACAAATTTCATTTCATGAGCTGTTAAGATTAGCTGAATTTTCTGACAGAAATGTACCAACGAGCATTTTTTGCATTTATGTATAAAGAGCGCTTATCATCTAAGAGTGTCTTGATTAAAAAAAAAAAAAAGCCTGAATATGGAATTATTAAGAACGGTTATTAAGAAAACAGACAAAGAGCAATCAAAAGTGTAAAAGTGTCAAGTATTCGTCCTTAATCCTGCGCATTCTTTATGCCAATGTCTCTTTAGAATAAAAAATAAAATAAAAAAACCTCTTATTACCAGTTGACTTTCTTACTGACATTTGTTCCTTAGGGAAGTATTCCTTTTAAGTTTTCAAGGATTCTGCAACGTTCTCCGAAAAGTTCATAAATTATAATTATTGGCTTATAAACTCTTGTGTCTTCTCGGTCTTCTTTCTATAGTCCAGGTTTATGTGTTAGCCATTACAGGACAGTAATAAAAAGTGGTGTATGTTTAAGTCAAATGCTTCGGTGCAACGAAATTCAGTAAGGGTATAAATTAAATCTGCCTTTTTTGTTCTGCATTTTCTCAGAACATTATCTTTCATTGCAAAAGGAAATATCATATTAGTCCCACTTCCTTTGTTCTTGAATGGCGAAGAAAGAAAAGGTCATCAAACTGCTGGTAGCCATAGTGATAAAGTGATTCAAACAACCGTTCATTGAAATCGGCCTTTTTATAAAAAGTTTTTTTCTTCTTCTTCGCTGTGTATGCCGGCAACTGACAAAGCGGCGTCCATTACTTCTACTGAGTTCGTTTCTTTAGATCAATCTCAGCGCAGCACACGTTGTAGCCTAACTATGAATTGTGTCACGACAGAAGGTGAAGTGTTTTTCTTTCCTTTTTTTTTAGACCTGAATGGAATTAGCCTGTTGCGGGAGAAGTTTTTGTTCCAGCATTAAATAGTATTCGACTCAACGTAGGGTGTCAAACCCATTTTTCACATAGAACACAACTTCGTGTATAATGCTGACGTAATAACAGTCACCTTCCGGTAGATACGCAACGCCAAGCTATTCATCCATTAATTTGTTATTCTTGTAAATGAAACCGTTGTTTTAATTAAATAAGAAATATTCCTTTCTTTCCTTAACGCATTAGGATCAACAGCCAAATATCTTGCTTATAAACCTTATACCTACGAACTCTAGGTATGTCTGTCGGTTGTTTTCTAGCCAGCACTGCCTTTAAATGAAGTTTGCGGAGTTAAATTAGTTTTTGACTAATTTAACTCCGCAATTCCTAAATGTTATTCAATTTAACTAATTGAATAACATTTAGGAAGATTCCATTACGAAAACAACCTATCAGAAACCATCACTGCAACCTTTGAGGGCAGTATTTCTACAAAAGCAATAGGGAAATCCTTCAGGATTCTAGTAGAACACATTGTATTTTCCAATGGGGGAACCTGTCATCCCCATGTGGGAATGAATTCCTCCAATGGGGGAACTGTCATCCTATAACCTCAGAAAAAAGTATACTGAGAAGTCAACTAGGTCTGTTTCCAGAGACCTAGTTGACCAGGTCTTGACTAAATACTAAAAAAATTCTTTTCGACTTTGAACTCGGATCTTCTCAAATAAATAATGAGTACCGAACCAGCCTGCCTCTAGGAGAAAAGACCTTAAAAAAAGTTTCAAACCTTAATAAAAATAACTAATTATAAATAAAAGCAAATTTATTCCTTTGAAGACTAGGTGTGTGTATATGTGTTTGTGCGCGCGCGCAGAAATCATATGTTACGCACATATTTTAATGATGTTTAGAATTAACAAAAGTTGTACGAGAAAATTTCCAAAACAGTGAGACAAAAGCGACACTGCGGTTCACCTATTTACTAATGGAATATTTGGTTTAACTCCAATGTTATCCTGGACTTAAATTAGAAATAAGTACATCCCAATGACAGAACATTTTTGGACAAGATATAATCAGTGGCTAGTTTATTATGCAGCCTACGTAAGAAGAGTAAGATCGACTGACTTATCTCGAAGAACCTGCGGTACTTCTGAAGGCTTCAGTCCTCAGAAGTCTCAGATTTTTTTAAGAAGTCTCGGATTTCTTTCCGTTCCTCTTTGGAAAAGTGAAGAAATAGAACGGCTTGCGTGGTGGTTTAAGGGTGATTAAGGGTGAAGCAGCCAATGATGCGAGGTAATTGCATATTACGTATTTTATGTCAACTGAGTTCTGAGTTCTTCGGAGAGCTTTAGCCCTCAGAAGATCATTAAGGAATGGCGCCATAGGGATGGAACCATTCCTTAACGATCTGTGACTTGTACCGTGATGATATTATCCTGCTGACGTTACGAGATGGATAAACACTGAGCAGCATTTGTATAATGTTGTGCAACGCTGAAGTTATACAATGCACTGGAGATTGTTAGCTATGAGGTATAGTGTAGCAAACCGACGTTATTTTTGTCGATATCTGACCAACTCTGGTCCTCACGTTATACAAAATCGTGAATTCTTGTAATTAATCCTCTGTTCGGCTTCTCCCATCAAAAGAGCTGATAGTCTTTTTGATGGGATATTTACAGCAAGCACAAAATATCCAAGAGCTGGATATTTTGTGGTTGTTGAACAGCTCTTGATATACACTCTAATCATTTTTGTATGAACATTCCACCTGATAAACGCTACGCTCTGTTTATTATTATTATTATTATTATTATTATTAAGAGAGATCTAGAGGGAGGTCTCTCTTAATAATAGGAGGGCCACATACCACACGCACTAGCTGTCATACTTATTCTTGAATTTATTCACACTGCTTGCACCCACAACATCCAATGGCAATCCATTTCAATCACGCATCGCTCTATGAGAGAAATATCTAGCCCTTCTTTCCCCCATTCTTGATAGCATTCATTCTCAAGAATGCCTTGCATCCTTTCCCTGTCCTCCATAAAATGAAAAAGTCCATTTACTAAAATTCTGTATAACTCTTTCAAAAGTTTGTAATTCTCAATCATACATGCCTCTTTCTCCTGTTTGCTAGTATCTGCAGTCTACAAATTCTCAATCTGTCTTCATAATCAGTATTCCACAATCCAGATATCATTTTGACACTCTCCTTGGCATTTTCTCCACTCTATCAGAATCACTACGGAAACCAGGAGACCAGACCTATCACAATAGGTTAAGTGAGGCTTATCAAGGCTTTGTAAAGAGGCAAAATGACTTCCTTATCTTTACTTGTCAAGGTTCGTTGCAACGTTGCAATTATCTTTTGAGTTGTATTTGCAATCTTTGCTACACGACCGCTGAAATTCAACCTCCTATATACTAACACTCCAAGATCAGTTTCAAATTATGCTAGAAGAAATTCTAGCCTAATCCGACTAATATAATACGACATTGACATGACCTTACATTTATTAACATTGAAATTATAGCCATTTTTACATGTACACAATTCCACTCTATTTAAATCATTCTGCAAGTACTGCATATCAGCAGCACTTCTGATCACTTTACCTTGGGAAAGTAATCAGAAGTGCTGCATTACTTTGAAGTGAAGAAGTGAAGAATTACATTGGGAAGGATTTGACTTACCTGTCAAATCCTTCCCAATGTCATTAATATACAGATTGAATAACAATGGACCAAGGACTGATCATTGAGACACACCACTGGTTACCTAGAATCTTGCAGATTCACTTTCTCTCTCCGTATACCACTTTTTGATATCTGTCAGTCAGTCATCCTGTTATCCACGCTAACATTTATAATCCAAAACCATATTCTCAATTTATGCAACAATCTTCCATGATATATTCTGTCCAAAGCCTTAGCAAAATCCAAAAGTACCATGGTGTATCCATGTCATTATTATAGAATGTGAGTAAGTTGCTAAAAAAAGACCTTCCCTTAGTAAACCCATGCTGTTTGTTGCAAAATGGAAATTCTCTGTCATCCCATTTCTGAATGCAAACTCAATTTCCCAGTCGTGTTTCCCAGAAAGAAATAATACTTGCGAGATTTCTTGCTTGTTCTGTTAATGGTACGTGGGTATTTTATGCCATATAACCCCACTGGCAGTATAAATTGATCATGTTAAGAAGTGTTCAATCCTTTTCCGTGGATATATGAAATTACGTAGAGACTATAGCAAGCTCTTCTGCATGAATCGAGAGGATGTAATCCAAATGTAACAAAGCGTTTCCATAATGGTTTGTCCGCAAAAGATTACAGAAAAAGAAAAACATCCGACGCTTTGTTCTATTTTGTTCCTGTCCGGTTAGTCCTTGATATAAGAATTATATATATATATATATATATATATATATATATATATATATATATATATATATATATATATATATATATATATCGTATATGTGTGTGTATCGTGGTGAAGCAGGTGTTGAAATTTGAAACAGAAGTTGAAATTTATTTCACACACCTTTCTTAACAAAATGTTGAATTTTTAGAAATGTTTTCTCTCGGTGTGTGTGTGTGAATATTTATATATATATATATATATATAAGTCTTATATCCTTAAATACCGAAACCTCCAGCTGAAAGACGTTTTCTTACGTGTTGTAAGTTTATGACAGTTCGTGACGAGATTATAGAACGGCTGACAGAATCCATTTGCTAGTGAGTGTGGGAGAGAAAGAAAGAATGAGCGTGTTAGCCGCAAAGTAGTCTTATCAGAATTGCTATCAGACTGGTGTTTCCCCGAAACCAAAGCATCTCGTCACAGCAGAGTTTTGTTACAATGATGCACTTTCCTGACAGCACGTGAGAAAGCTCGCGAGGAATTCTGCGCCCAGAATAATAGCGAGCGTGATCGGATGCGCATGGGCCGTGTTAGGA